>NC_051407.1:13969755-13971518 GCF_015228065.2 Penaeus monodon
AGAAATACGAAAAATTTACAAGTAATTTACATTTCTTGACAATGTACTGTACGTTTTTTGTCTTAGCAAACAGGTTTGAGAGATTAAAGAATGTACTGTGCTATATGACCTGTTAAAAAAAAAAATCATGTGAGAAAATTACATTTAATTCACTCATAAAATACCTTCTTAGTTACGCAATCAGTAAGGCATGGCAGCGAACATTACGAACTAAGACAAGGAAAACCATTAATGGCCGTTTTTGACGTATAAAGTAAAAACAATTTCATCATTCCCGTTTCTCGTGTCTTGCTCCCTCATCGGTGGTTATTTTCTCATGCACATTTGTAGGAGTTCAAAAAACCTTTGCATGCAATTTCTTGGTAACAAATTAGTGCAGGAATTGAGAAGGTTGGGTAGAAAACTCGATTTTCTGTGAAGACAAGACAAGAAAAGATAATTTACTCGATTAGGCATATCAGAAGCTGGGCATTTTATAGCAGACTTTTCTTTTCTCACGGGAGGATATGAGAAGATTGCATCAAACATTCTTAAAGACTGAACAACGTATTCAAGAAATATCGAATTACTTTCTCATTCATCCTGGATTTTTTGCATACACTCCGTTGAATGTCTTTGAGAAGAGAATGCGAACTGAGAATGTGTTTTCTACTGTGACGAAAAGGGAAAAATAAAATAAATTCACAAGCACAAAGGTCTATATACGTTTTGAACTATTTATATTACACAATTTTAATGTTCTCTTGCCCACGTGCGGTCACAGACTCGACCGCGTAGTTTGATGTATATCACAATTAATTGATACGATCATAATATCCCTTGTCAGATTGTGGAAACGTATTGAGTTGTGATTCCCTTGCATGATTATTGCATAGCTAATCCGATGGCTTACCAGATTCGGCGGTCGTATATTAAACCGTGACTTATAAACATGAAATATGATGCAACATTAGAGGTCATTTTAATGTATATGCAAGGCAGTGATAAATAGGTAGGTTAATGCATACAGGCTTGATTTTTAATGTATGTAAAAAACATATCAGGTGGTTAGATGTATCGTTGAATTACTCCAGTATATGCAATTTACATTCTATATTAGCATTAATGACCACAAAACTATGGTTATTCCATTTCTGAAAAAGTAACAGTGACGGTAGTCGATAGTCCAATGCATATGTTTTGTATAAATGATTCTTTGTGTACACATAAGCCATTATTATTTTAAAATCAACCCTTGATATTATCATAAAACGAATCTACATATACATGTCAAGTATATTTGGCAGAATACATGTTAGTATAATAAGATTGTGACGAATCAACATTATCAAATCAAATTAAAATAACACCTAGAAACACTACTGGAATAGGATTCAAATTCACAAGTCGTTTCATTCTGATTTACAATTTAAGAGCTTACTTGAAATCAGGTCTTACAAAGAATTCAGTTTATTATTAAGAACATTCAAAAATAAAAAGACATGCGCTTGGATATAAATTGCAATGTAATCCACTGAACCCATTTATAACACACCTTGTCAAAGATTAATAGTAGACCAAGTCTGGTTAACTCACTATGATTACTCAAATACTACCCGGTGGTTTGTCAAAGTATCTTGTCATATATATATTTTTAATTAGATCTAAGCGCAAATATGTGCAAATCAGTGTATATATGAAATTCTTTCAGTGTGCATGGCTGCTAAAATTAGACCTCCTCTCCAGCTCTTCTTATAACGCATATGTGTGTGTTTTGTGCGCGT
>NC_051407.1:13972644-13972714 GCF_015228065.2 Penaeus monodon
TGTCTAATATAGCTTGCAACCCCGTGGATTTATCGGCCGACCAGCTCTTCCAAGATAAGCTGACCCGATC
>NC_051407.1:13973542-13973630 GCF_015228065.2 Penaeus monodon
CAAGCTCTTACTCACTCATCTTAGTCCCCTGCCTGAGCAAGTTGCTGCCCCGTCGAGGACGACGAGTGGGTGCGTGTGCCAAGCGGTT
>NC_051407.1:13974463-13974632 GCF_015228065.2 Penaeus monodon
AGAGAGAGAGAGGGGGGAAGCAGATATACAGACAGAATGCACAAAGATGGAGAATATCTGTATATCCTGCATCACTTCAGTTGAGAAATCCAATACAATAGGAACAGCCGCAGGACAGGGTAGGAAGCGCGGTCAAGTTGGATGAGAGAAATCACACCTACACAGTTAA
>NC_051407.1:13974751-13975084 GCF_015228065.2 Penaeus monodon
ATATAAGCTTTATGTATAAATATTTTCAACAATTATGTATGCGATATCATATACTTAACGATTAATCACGCTAGTTGCCCCAATCTTTCTAGTGTGTTATTGAAAAGGAATAATGCAAAGATAAAGAAAACATGAAAGGCCGTAGCATAATAACTGTAGAAAACAGACAAAGAGCTGTAACAGAACATATATTTTAGTGTTGTTGAAGTCTAAAGTGTCAGCGATAGATATATTAGCATTAGAAAAGACTTCTCTTTCTTGGTCGCTCGTTGCATAAATTTTATAAAATGGTGTCAGGAACTATACTTCTGGACAAATTTTAATTTATATCCC
>NC_051407.1:13975177-13975726 GCF_015228065.2 Penaeus monodon
AGTCATATAGTTTGATATACATTGCAGTATAATTCATTGCTGTCATTTAGAGCATCCGTTTCACTGCAAGCAGGTCAGATCATAGTTCCATAATTTAATACTCAATGGCTGTCTGTTGGTTCATCAAAGCTTCAGTCACAATTCTAACCGTTAACGGACATGTCATTTGATATATGATTAATAATTTCAATATATATCAACACGACGAGTTGATTCCCTAAAGGCACAAATGAACAAGGTGAGCAGGCAAATGTATCAGTATGCACAGTACAGTCATATGTACTTACACTGTCGGACCCAAAAATGCCTTAAGCTCAAATCTACCTAGTCATACGCTGTGATATCCATCATGACCCTCATGAAATATGATGTACGAGCTATGTTCGGTTCATTTTAAAGTGGACCTCGTGATACACAACATATTCACTTATTCATACACTCTAAGCTTGCGAACCACCTCAAGTGCGAAAGTACGCTAGAACACCGCTTGGAATAAAAGACATATGGAATAAAAGAGGGTGCACTCATTTGCTGGGAAATGACTTAATA
>NC_051407.1:13976326-13976833 GCF_015228065.2 Penaeus monodon
CGCAGGTTAAGTCATGTTGAATGGATTATGAAAAATAACCTCGCTTTTTTATGTTTCCATATTTTCCTTTGGCTTAATAACATTCCTGCTGTCCATACGTATGCGGAGTGAAAATAATTTTTTTTAAATACGTGGGATTGAGAAAGTTGAAAAGCGATTAGATTTTTCAAATGTACGACAGTAATATATAGAATGCATGAAGCTATAATATGAATTTTTGCATTAATCTCAATATTGCATACAGTTCATATTTATTTTAACATATCAGCTGATCGTAAGATTACATGCTAAATGTACAAGAGTAAAGAATAAAATTGTTGAAGAGAATATTACGAAACGAAGCAAAGGAAAAACGGGGATTAAGTTTTGATAGTACATACTCACCAATTATAATACATCCACAAAACGTAATTTATCTTTAGAGGACTATTTGCAACTCAGCGGAAATATGTGAAGTGCCTAAAGTGCCCTTTGGCTGAGAAATGAAGCACCTATGAAAATGGTGCT
>NC_051407.1:13977142-13977804 GCF_015228065.2 Penaeus monodon
ACAAACACACACATACATGTATTCATGAGATCAATGCGCATAGCATTAAATATCATCCAGTTTCTGTGCGAGTAAGTAGTATACATAATTTTGCTTCCAAAAGTTATTATTTTTTAAGGAATGAACCCTGTAACTTGCAAAAGAAATCAATAACCAATCGTAAAGCCAATAAAGGAACCACTGAAATAAAACAAACCATTACTATTAGAAGCGATCCCATCGAAAGTAAAGACAACCGAATAATTTCAAATTCAAACTACGTTTCTCCCGTCTGCTCTCTCATTCTAGTTTAATACTCCTTTCATGCATATCTGTAGGATTTTTGCATATAATTTCTTGAATAATTTATGAACTTATTAGGGAAGGAAATGAGAAGGCTAGGGGGAGAATTTCGTTTTTCTAGTGATTTTGGACACGATATTACGTAAACATTTTGTAAGTGTCTCACACATGTAACTTTAATTATGAAGTTTTTAAAACTAATCGATTGAGGAAACACCAGACTGTAAAATGGTGTCGATGAGAAATATTTGTTAATATATTTTCCTCGATGCAATTTGAAGGCAGAAATCCATTTTTTATCTGCTACATGTCTGAGAATATTTTTTTTTCTGTCATATATTCCTATACATTCTGTAGTACCTATTTATTGCATGGATGTT
>NC_051407.1:13977973-13978045 GCF_015228065.2 Penaeus monodon
TCTGTCAGACGTACCCATTTTTCGACAGTTTCACTTAAAGAGATTCCAGTTTATTTAATAAAAAGGAATCTT
>NC_051407.1:13978064-13978387 GCF_015228065.2 Penaeus monodon
GTTCAGAAGTTAAAGACTCAGAAATATATTCCTTGTGTAAGCCTCGTCCGATATTTTGCTTTGCATACAGAGTAAAGAGATTTTTGGATGCAGTTTCTGGGTTAAATTATATTTTAGAGGAGGAAAAGAGGTTCCAATTAAAAACTGCAATTTTCAGGAAGACACCAGAGGGAAAAGCCGTTTATTCACAATTACACAAATCTTTTGACGTCAGGAATTACATAGGACCCTCCCCCCCCTCTCCTCTTGCCCTCTAGCCTCCATTTTTTACAAGCTTATTTATTATGAAATGCTACTTTAATCCCTTTTAATATCTAAAAAAG
>NC_051407.1:13978487-13978971 GCF_015228065.2 Penaeus monodon
TTTACACATATCACAAAAGCTCACTGGTAAAATCACTATGTGAATGAAGTACCTTACAGATACCTTACAGATATTATACCATGTATAATATTGTGAATAGCGTTGGAAGTCTTTGCCATTTTCTGAATTAGCGTCTTGGAAGTCACATGAAGATGAAAATAAATCCGCGATAATTTGTTCATGCAGTTGTACATTAATATGTTTAATTAAAATAAGTTAAGAGTATAAATAACACGTGGTTATTTGAATTAAACGGCAAAAAGATCCAACTCGATTTAATTTTTTTCCCATCTTCATTCCGGTTTGATATTATTGTCACGCGTATTTCCAAATCATAAGAGTTGCATGCAGTTTCCTGAATAATTCATGAACCTATCAAGTAAGAAATGAGAAGTTTGGCGGAGAGTTTTCCGCTGAGATAATTCCTAATTACACGATACTATATTTAGCTAGAGTGATTTCATTTCTCGTTCCTGAGCCCATA
>NC_051407.1:13979184-13979974 GCF_015228065.2 Penaeus monodon
AGTAATGGTTTACGATCTGTCTCTGTCTTTATGGTATCTCGCTTTAGTTAATATAGTCACTAAAACTAGTGGTTTGGTTTATTTTTCAGTGTGCTAGGAGTCATATCTGTGTCATGTTATCCGATCCGACACGATCCGAGAAATATTATTTTATATATATATATAATTTCATGCCAAAAATATGTAATGGATATAATAAAAAGTTAATGCATCCTTCAGCATATATTCAGCACATGAATTAATTTCGTTTTTTACATTCAGCATTATACCATCATTTTTTTATGGCTACCAAACTAGTACAATTGGGACTGTGGATGACTGGATACTAATAATACTTTATTCATATCCACTTTGAACTGTGCGTTTATGTGTCTGCATATGTGTGCATTAGTTTGTAAGCTTTGCAGTAAGCATAAAGGCAGAATGCTTATAGACTACAAAATTATTAAACTAGTTGTCATTTACTTGTATTACAGTCACAGTCGTGTGCAAATTTTAATTCCACGTATCAAGTTTTTCTCACTGAATGTAAGTCAGCATCGTAAATATGCAAATGTAAAATGTACAGATGGAGACTATGATGAAATGATCCTAATTAAAATGATCCAGATTAAGTTATCAGATGTTGCTCTCATTTTTATTACTAAGTAAATAAGTACACGGTCATAAGTAAAAGTACATCCAAAAAAAAACTGTATATTGCTATATAACTTTGTTTAAGAGGTTAGTAACTACATATTGCTGAATGTGGAAGAAAGTGTGGGCAGTCGTAACTTTAATACCAGAGTCA
>NC_051407.1:13980673-13981032 GCF_015228065.2 Penaeus monodon
GCAATATTCATAGCCTAATACTATAACAATTTCATTTTCTAATCGCTAATTACATTCAGTACTCCATCAATATTCCTTCCCTGATTAACAAGTCTCTTATGAAACAGGATAAGATATCGGTTCATAGAGAACAGTTTATCATTGTGAAAAATTAAGCCATCGTGTTATAAGTGCAGTATATTTCACCATTCGGGGAAGATGAAGCGTAATTAGCTGCCGCAAGAAATACAACAAGATGAAGGCGGGAGTAATATCACATCAGAGATAAACCTTTGATAAATGACCAGCCAAGGAAAACCAGCAGAATGAAAAACTGTGTGTCATATTTTCTCTGCTTGTATCTTTCATTGTTATATATA
>NC_051407.1:13981987-13982256 GCF_015228065.2 Penaeus monodon
TAACGAACGTATCTCAGAGTCACTCATAATTAATGCATGTCCAGCACTTTCACAATTTAATTTCGTAGATTGCTTCCCAAACGTTTTATCAAGAGAAAGAGAAAGTATCGGGTTGGAAGCAGGAGACGAGGCTACAGCTGTCAAATGAAAATGTTCTCGTGGGATCTGGAAGGAATTCTTACCACGTTTGCGAGGAAATTGTTACTAGATGTTGGGTGATGAGCGAACAATGTCGTTTTTTTTAGTGTGAGGTTTGCAAGAAGATGTTA
>NC_051407.1:13982704-13982968 GCF_015228065.2 Penaeus monodon
GCGCGCGCGCACACACACAGATGATTTTTTACAATTGTAATTCAGTGAAAGGATGCCAATTAAAAGTTATGTTTGCTGCCACGTACTCACCCTCTGTTATACATCAAAGTTTGGTCTATTTTAAAGGCATATAATAGTTTCTGATCTACTAATCGATGTAACTCATTTTATTATTTTTGGTATGTTATATTCCATTATTAACATGGTATTTGTGTATGACATAGGGGTGCATAAAGCTAGAATATAAACTTTGAGGTATTTCAA
>NC_051407.1:13983174-13983563 GCF_015228065.2 Penaeus monodon
AGGGATTTTAAAATATTATTTCTGTATCACATGTTATATATAACGAGGTACAAATAATATTGTGATATCAATTTTGGTATCTCGGACTATTGAGGACAAAACGCCCCTATGCATATGGTATGGTCGAATTACAAGCAACGGCCGTAATTCACTCTGAATGATTGGCATGTTGCAAGCCCCCCAGAAATCCAGAGGCTCCCCCTGCGTTCGCTAATTATTGTTGCAGGGAAGCGTAAATAATTTCAATCTAATTACTATTTTCCTATCGGCTCATGTTGATTGTGTTTTTCGGGGAAGTGATTCATTAAATGTACTCCGCTTTTTTTGCTTTCTGCGAGTAGATTGTTTGTGGCACCGGGTTCGTGGTTGTAAAGATCTTATGTAACTCT
>NC_051407.1:13983750-13984662 GCF_015228065.2 Penaeus monodon
AGTCGGATGACAAATAAATAACTTATGATTATAATTTCAAAATGCTGATGAGAAAACAAATGCAATAGCTTGGAGAATCTTCATCATAGAATATCTGAAGTAATATCGTGTGCTTTTTAAAATGACACTTGTTAACATTGTGAATTTTTAATTATTATAATGATGGTCATTTCTATAAAATCATCTTTCCTGCTATACTACTCCAATCTCATTAGTGTCATTTCACTATGCATTTTCTTGACACTGTATTGTTATGACACATCTTCGCGTAATCAAATTTATTCTCATTTTATCAAATTATTTATGACATGCTTTATTACTTCTATCTTATCTTCGTCATTTCAATACGTATTTTCTCATCATTACTTCACTGTTACACCTCTTTGCGCGTTTTTTTTTTTCATCTATTCAAAACGCCCTTCACATTCAGTTATTTAAACTTCGTAACCTATTGAATATCATTCTGTATCAAAAACAAAAAAATAACATATGCCTTCCCTGCTCACATCACTGACTCCTTTAACCTGCAAAACAGCCTTGCCTTTAAATATTCTCACATCGTTTAACCGTTATGCGGACAAGAGAAAGAAAAGTGTACAAAAGTTTAGCCTCACATTCGAGTCAAAGAAACACAGGAGCCTCTCATCCATTGTACCAACTTTAGTGCCCCTATTTTCGTGTTTCTTTTCACTTTGCAAGGAGCTGCGAGGTTGCATGCGCTTTGTTCCACGACCCGTGCGCTGGCATTTTGCTCTTTTGTTTTGCGTGTTTGCAGTAAACGTGTTGGATTTTTTTCTTCTGTAATTGCGATTTGTTTCTTTAATTGATATTTAAACCTATACCCGGTGGAGACAGATGATCTTGTCGGGCGATTTATTTTCTCGTTTTCATTCTACTGATTTGTGCATTTCT
>NC_051407.1:13985754-13986094 GCF_015228065.2 Penaeus monodon
AATTTCAAACAATTTATTCGGATAAACAGAACATTACCCAAATATGCCTAACTTTTTTGGAGTAACTGGGTATCGCGCTTAATAGATCCTTGGGCAATATCTTTACAATTGCTTTCATATTATTTTACACATAAAAATTGTTTACGTATGTCATCATTTACATTAATGACATGACTTAATATTGGTATCATTTCTCTGATCCCCTTTCTGAAAGGCTCTAAGTAATGACATTCCATTCAGTTATGCCCTAATCTTTTACTCCCAGGGGTATTTGTTCCTTAACTTTAGTCGAACTATGGTTGGTTCCCTTTTCCTGCCGCCACCTTGTCTACTGTAAATA
>NC_051407.1:13987549-13988406 GCF_015228065.2 Penaeus monodon
CTCGTGTAATTAGCGCAATCGCCTGTTGACCCACCTGTATTATAGCAAAAGGTAAGTGTTGCAATTTGGAACAATTCGTGTGTGAGAGGCTCCAAAAGGGCACTGTCGCTGTATTTGTGAAAGCTGATACTTTACGTTTAACTGAACTTTGCCAATTAGATAGTAACTGTAATTAACTAATGGAAATGGTAATTTCTCTTCAGTTTTTGGGGAAATTGTAACGCACTGTACAATACAAATTGATGGTTTTATTTTGTTTTGTGCCACAAGACAACGCGGCGTATGACCGGAATAAAACATTTTGATTGATGATTGAATTACTTGTCCAGTTCTTAAAAGCCCAATACTAGGAGATAATGAAATTTATTAACTATCGTGCCAGGTTATTAATTGTCAAAAAACGCAACCATTATAAATGGTTATTGGATAGTTTAGTCCTCAGAAAGTTAATATAATGTGTTCTGTGTCATATCCATCTACTGTTTCAAAAGCAAATAATAGGTAGATGCCAATTCTGGGACGGAAATGTATGTTTGGTTAGTAAAGTGAAACGAAGCTACATTGCAGTTCTGATTTTACACATCTACATTATTTCAAACTCTGTCATTTGTTTAATTAGAAATTAACATCTGAATTGTTCACTTCATAATACTGAGAACGAACGAGTCAGATTTGGTCTGTGATGTATACTGTTTTGGTTAGACTAAGCGAGTACCTTATGCACCTTGTTCTTTTGGAGTTTTATCCAATCTTTTCTCCGCACCGACTCAAGTTAAATACTTTGATGGAGGCTTTAACTGCATATTCTCTAGTCAGGAAACCAAGCCATGTGAAACATGCAGTTCAAAATCAGAAAT
>NC_051407.1:13989130-13989472 GCF_015228065.2 Penaeus monodon
TAGTAGTGTTATATATTGTTTTCCTCCCACGCCGGTATCTGCTCTGCGTCTGCTGCTGCTCTTTACTTTACACAATTACCTTGGTCTTACTGCTGAAATCCTGCTATGATTGCATTCATGGTCCCCTGAGTCATTGAAGTGACTACAAGATAACAAGGGTTGCGAGGACACTTGGCTCCCCTCTCTCTGCTCTCCCCTCACTCCTCTTCTCTCTCCCCTTGTCCTTCCTTCTCTCTCATCTCTCCTCTCACTTTTCTCCACACTCTTCCCTCCTCCTCTCTCATATCTTTCGATATGTCGTGTTCTTTTTCTCTCCTACATCTCTTTGCTCCCAGTTCTCTC
>NC_051407.1:13989504-13989828 GCF_015228065.2 Penaeus monodon
ATCTCTCCCTTCGTTGGTCTCTTTGTTTCTGTCTTTCTCTTTTGTCTATCTATGTCCATATATCCTTTCTCTATATCTGTGTGTGTCTCCTCCCCTCTCCTTTCTCTCTCTCACTCTTACTCTTTATTGTCTTTTCACTCCCTTCTCTCTTCAGTGTCCTCTCGGGCCACTTCAAAAGCGTAGGATCGTGACCTTATGGCCGCGAAGAATGTCAAGTGGGAGATTATTTAAGTTGTCTTTACGAGGGAGTTTTGGTGATTTCTTTCTTTCCCTTCTTTGATTTGTTAATGTGTGAGTGCATTTATATATTAGGGCATTCTAATA
>NC_051407.1:13989961-13990489 GCF_015228065.2 Penaeus monodon
AAAAAATCAAAAGGACGTAGCAAACGTACTACCACGACGACCCTTATAAACCCCGTAAGAATATCAACTCTGGCATTTTGTCAGCCAAAATGCAACATGTGAAACTGATTTGAGTAAACTGCAAGGAATTACGTCGAGAGAGCGGATAAGACTAGAGGAACAAATAATATGCTTCAGTTATTTCACGAATTCCGACAGTAAGTAGAGGCTGCACAGAAGTAGAATCAAGCTGGTTAACAAATCCAGCCAATCAAAGGTTCATAAATCATAACAAACTGAATTTTCCGACAACATAGCCTTTCAGTTTGGTTGGGCATAAGATGGTTTATCAAGCTAGTACTTATGTGGATCTTCCTTTGAAGCTACGCAGTGTAGTGTAATGAGGAACTTCATCAAATACCAAGGCTACATCTCTCTTTGGAATACACTACTAGTGATCATCGAGACTTGCATATGAGCGAAGCACAAGAGATGAAATGTGAACTATAACGTGACATGCATGCTCTAGGCTTTGTAGGCATAACTAAA
>NC_051407.1:13990580-13991593 GCF_015228065.2 Penaeus monodon
AACATCACATAATGGTTTCTAATACTCAACCTTTAGCACACCTACGCCTCCATCTACTGTAGTACAAATCTATATGTCTGATCCTTCCTGTGTACGCCCTATTTTTACAACTTAAGCCTTCATGAAATGTAGCCAAAAGCCTAAAGATTCAGCAGGCTCTCTACCCACGTGTTCATAAACCTCGAGCACTTGCATCTGTTTTCGCTGTATCTGATTTGTAAGTCGTTTCATTGTTCAGTCTTTTCAGTAGCAACAGTGATGACTATACAGTAACATCTAGGTAAATGCCTCCCAGCATAGCGTGACCAAAGGCAAAAAACGATCCTTGGTGGATCTTCCACTAATCAACCATTAGGGCGGAAACCTTTGGTTCTTATTTTAACGAATTCGACGATCCTTCTCCTTTATAAGTCGTGGGATAGATGACTTGATTAGTATGATTGACATTGACTTCTCATGCATTTTGTCGCGCAATGCTAGTTTTCAAGTTGTGATGCTCACCCTTCTCCAGCGTGAGGGTAGTTACATGTCTCTCTGATGACCGTTATACTTGGGATAAACATATCCCTAACAACGTATTCGTGAGGTTGAAATAATTTAACTATCTGAGACTATTCTCGCCTGGAATGTACACTGTTTGAGATTGTGTGGGAAAGCTGAATAGGCTGTAGCGGGCTCAGTTTTCCCAACGTCTAACAAGCATTTTAATTATTTTATCCAATGACAACTCCCAGATGGCGCTTCACAACAGTTATTTCAATGCTGCTGTTGCAATTATTTGTAAGGCACGGTTGTAATATTGCATTGGCATAAGACAGGATTTTTTCTCGCGCTTGGACAGTAGTCCAATTGATGAACATGTAACATATTACCTTTTTGTCTTTAATTTCCCTGGGCCTGTCAGGATTATCGCCATGCTGGTTTCCGTTGATACTGTCTTACTTAATTTGCTCCTGGAAAAATGACCTCCCAAGTAGATTCTAAACTGCTAAACTGTTTTCAACTTGTTTTGG
>NC_051407.1:13992224-13992510 GCF_015228065.2 Penaeus monodon
CAAATTAAGGGCCCTCATTAGAATATTCCTACATTTCTCCATATCAGCGAAGATAGGAAAGACTATCCTTTTCCAAAAGTTCACACTCCTTTGTTCACCTTTTCCGAGGGGAAAAAACAACAACCTCACGTCTTTCCATTCTCTCCCCTGGGCTTTCCCGTTGTCTACTTCCTCTTATATTTTCTTTTGCTGGAGGCAATAAGTAATTATGTATTACGGTCGATAAATATTCTATACCATGAAAGAAAACCTGTTCCGGGTCACTGAAAATGGAGTAATTCTATGT
>NC_051407.1:13992708-13993007 GCF_015228065.2 Penaeus monodon
CATTTCAGACTAGTACGTGGCATACACATCACTTTATTTATGAGGTAGCTCTATCATTTCAGTTGTACATTTTGATAAGTACTTTCCCATTTCCCAATAATGTGCATAAATCTGCAATTGAGGATGTTCATTTATGTTCCATATTCAAACAAGGTTAATTCGATTACAAATGCAGCTCATAAACATGACACTAAGCTGATTAGTCAAGCTCATGAACATTTCACGTGAAAATTTACTGGTCAGTTTCGCAAACTTTTGTGATGTTTTGAATCAAGTCATACATGAGAAGTGCTTTGCCC
>NC_051407.1:13993047-13993727 GCF_015228065.2 Penaeus monodon
TATGTATTCTACAATTAGCCTGCCGTGATAGTTATCATATATACTTCTAAGTGTTCATATGTGACAGTAGTGTAAATGATCTTTTCAGACAGAGCTCAGAAGCGTGAAATAATATTGCATATAGATACCAAGCTTTTCAATTTCACTGTATTCCCTGGTATTATGATAGGCATATCTTCACATTTAGATAGTATATTTTTCTGTACCACGTAATTTTATTTTAATATTACTGCTTTATTATTCCGATTGGCTGGGCAAACCTTAAAAAAACTCCTGTTATGAACATTAATAAAATTACAAAACCAACCGTAACTACTAAAAAGTCAAAATAAAAAACGAAGCAGAATCGACGTTGTTCTATAATCATATTTTCAGGACCCTGACCAAATAAAAAAGAATACTAAACTTTTCACTCGAAATTGGTCACGCGAAAAAATTTCTCTTTACTGACGCTACGATAATCAAACAGAACCAAGATCTAATTACTCTTGTATGCAACCATTCGCGTGAACTCGAACGAATTAGAGGTAGTAGCATTTATGGTACTGTGAGGTATTCCCATTAATGCGAAGTATTGTATGTGCATAACCGGAAAATAACAATTGAGTTAAGAAACTGGATAAAGTAAGGGTTATGTCAAAACTGGTAAAGGATACAATTAGAAAATACGAGTAGCTGGG
>NC_051407.1:13993768-13994449 GCF_015228065.2 Penaeus monodon
GAGCAGAAGAAACTGCAGCTACAAGGCATCAAGATCTGAAGAGTAGAGAGAGTAAAAAAGTATTAATACTGAATATTAGCGGACAGCAAATGCAAATGACTAGCAAATACTAAGTAAAACTTTACGGTAAATCTAGCTTGATGACAAATCTGACTAAACAGCTAATTCAGTTAACTAACAATGAATAGTAGACGCAACGTAACAGGGTAAACTAAATAATCATGAAAGGCAAAAAATGAAATAAAAAGAAAAGTAATTAGTAAATGCATTTTATTAGTAATTACGATTTAATATTGAAGGTAGGGAATTGATAATTGCAACCAAATTATAATAAAGTTCAAGGTAAATACAAGTAAATAGGAAGTGGAGCTAGAAAATATTAGACACGATAATGATACAATAAATATAACGTTTAAAGATATTGATATTCATTCTCTCAATTTCCATCGTCATTATTTCCTATATTTTGAAGATTATTTGCTATTATAATTTCCCTCCATAATATTGTAATGAATGTAGATGTTTACTTTTTATGCATAGGGACTACAGTTACACGAGTAAGTCAGAGCTATACTGTGCATTCCATGAGTGTATTAAAGACCACAAAGGTTAGGGAGTAATGTTACTAAAATCGTAATAACATTCAACATTTACTTTAATGGTATTAGCAGCATTAATAGA
>NC_051407.1:13994620-13994735 GCF_015228065.2 Penaeus monodon
GCGTATAAACTGGAGTTGAAAGTTCTTGCTCAAAAAATGAAACTTTATAATTACACCAGCTGCGTTTAACAGTTTTTGTGTAGGGTTGAATTCGACCACAGCGTTTTGCCGTAGG
>NC_051407.1:14000755-14000866 GCF_015228065.2 Penaeus monodon
TGTGGTATCCCCCCAGAGCCGAGGCTTTAAACCCCAGGCGGATATCAGGGTAGGAGCTTAGAAAAATAGGTCCTTAAGGTAAGATGAGCATTTACCCATATTAACTAAAAT
>NC_051407.1:14003003-14004148 GCF_015228065.2 Penaeus monodon
AAAAATTACATATAGGGATTATAAAAATATAAAGGATAAAATTTTAAGGGGAAAATTTTTATATTAAAATATATTATATATATATTATATAAATATAATAATAAAGAATAAATGATAGTAGAAAATTTTATAACATAAGAATTAAAGAAAATATATATGATAATTATGTGAAGGTAAGAATTTATATATTTTATTAAATAGAGATATAATATAAAATATTAAAATTAGAGATAAAAATAAATATATAAACAAAAATTTTAAGATAAAATATAAAATAAATATATAGATAATATATTAAGATAAAATATGGAAATTAGATAAAATAGAGATTATTAAATATAGATACATAAAAGATATATATATAAATATATATTATAAATATTATAATATAAAAGACCTATAAATTTAAATATATTAGAAAAGATATTTTATATTATATATTTATAAATAGATATTAAAATATATATATTTTAATACATATTTTATAAAATATAATATATTAAAAATATATAATAAATTATATTTATATAATAAATTAAAAATAATATAAAGAAAAATATATTAATAAATAATATATAAAATTTTAAAATAATCTATAAACTATTAGATAAAAATTAATAAAAAAAATATTTTTAAAATTTAAAAATATGATTAAAATATATAGATGAAAATATTATTAAAAATTTTTATTATATATTCCTATATATAAAATATAATAAAATAAATATATATAAAAGTATATATATATAAATATTATATATAAAAATATTATATAAATAAAATTTTCTAAAAGAAAGAAAAATATATATTTAAATATTATATTTTAAAATTTTAATATATAATATTTTTAAAAATATTATATATAAATATAATATGTATAAATATAGATAAATATATATATATAAAATATATCTATTATAAAAAAATATAAAAATATATAAAATTAAAAATTTTTAACTATATACAAAAAGAATAACATAAAATATTTGAAAACATATTAAAATACAATTTGATATACAAAATATATATTAATAAATATATATAATATATATATTATGTAATTAGAGTAATATTTTATTTTATATTAAATAGAAAAATAGATAAAAATAAATATAATGATATATAAATAGATAGATTTAATATTT
>NC_051407.1:14004360-14005663 GCF_015228065.2 Penaeus monodon
CCGGGGGAAGGGAGGGTTTTCTTACGCGGAAAAAGGATATCCCCGTGGCAAAAGGAAATTTCAAACCCCCCGCAGAAGTTGAAAGGGCCCCCCCCTTGAGTTTAACCGATGCAGGAAAAAAATTTTACCTTAATAAAATTTAAATATTGGGTATTTTATAAAAATAAACTAAAAATTTAAAATATAATAATTAAAAAATAATTAATTTATATTTATAATCTATTAATATATATATAAAATTTTTCTCTTAAAATAAAAATATAATATATATATAATTTTTTTTATATATAAATTAAAATATTTTTATATAATATATTTTTATGATATTGAATAAAATAATATATTACAAAATATAAATTATATATTTTTAATATTTTTTTCTTTAAAATATATAGGATTTATATAATTTAAAAATTATTTTATATACTATTAAATTTTATATATATTGAATATTTTTATATATATATTTATAATATATATATAATAATAAAATAATTTTTATATTATAAAATTTTATTTTTTGGGGGGGTTTGGGATTTTTTAAATAAAAATATATATATTTAATATAAATAAAGTTTTTATATAAAAAATAATAATTAAAAATAAAAAATATATATATTTATTATAGATATATAAAAAATATTAAATTTAAAATTATTATAATATATATATATATATATTTAAAAAATTATAAAGTATTATTTGTTTATTTATATAAAAAAATATATATAATTATATATAAAAAATTTTAATATTTTATATATAAACAATATAATAAATTTTAAAAATATAAAATTATATAAAAATATATTTAAAAATAAATAGAAATAATATATATAAATTATATAATAAGAATTAAAAATATATATATATATATATATACCTTATATCATTATATATAAATAATATATTTTTATAAAAATTTTATATATATTTTTAATTTTTTATAGTATATAAAAATATATATATATATTATATATAATATTTTTTTTTTATATTTTATAATATAATTAATATATATAAAATATATAATAAAATAAAGAATATAATTAAAATTTATCTAAAGAAAAAGTAAATTTTTTTTATAAAAAATGGGATTATTGATCCCTGAAAATTTATATAAAAATAGAAAAAATATATATATAAATATAAAATTTTTAAATTTGATAATAATTATTATTTATATATAAATATAAGCTACCAGGGGGGGGAATATTTTATAAAAAAAGAATAATTTTATAATTTTATATAAATAATAATATATATATATATATAGATATATAAATGATTTGGGTGGGGTTTT
>NC_051407.1:14005692-14005775 GCF_015228065.2 Penaeus monodon
TATATTTATTTTTTTTAAAAAATTTTAAAAAATATATGATAATTTTTAATTTTATGAAACATAGTTTTAAAAATAAATTTGGG
>NC_051407.1:14005813-14005972 GCF_015228065.2 Penaeus monodon
AAAAATCGATGAAAAAAATATATTATTTTATAAATATATATAATTTATATAAAAATTTTATATATATATCATATATTCATTTTAAAATATTTTATTTATAAAAATATACATAATAATTTTTGTTTAAAATATTATATAAAAAAATATAAATTATAAATA
>NC_051407.1:14006024-14006106 GCF_015228065.2 Penaeus monodon
AAATAAAACAGATAAAAAAAAAAAAAAAAAAAAACCCAAAAAAAAAAAACATATAAATATAAAAATAATAAATTAAAATAAA
>NC_051407.1:14018029-14018196 GCF_015228065.2 Penaeus monodon
AGGGCGGCGGAGGGCGGTGGGGGCAACAGGGGAGGGGGGCGCCTTTGACGACAACACTTACATAGAGAGGGGAAGGCACATTCAAGTTACTATATTTCTCAATTTTTCCCTGCATAAAGTCGTTTGAATATTTAAAAAATGACACTCATAAACCGTACCTGTCAACA
>NC_051407.1:14018342-14018541 GCF_015228065.2 Penaeus monodon
AATATCTTGTATATTAGATAAAAGGGACCTTGTAAAATACTGCTCAGAATATGAAATACAAGGAAGTAGATGATGACAAATCCGGTTTATCTACTGAAGATAACACTGCAAAATTTAGCGAAAATAATATTTTTCTTGATATCAAAGAACTTTTATAAGAAGCCCCTCCCCTGTCGCCTCCACCGCCCTCCGCCGCCCT
>NC_051407.1:14023965-14024101 GCF_015228065.2 Penaeus monodon
ATCGAGAGAAAGAGGAGGTATAGTAAGTACGAACGACAGAGTAAATCCTATACAGTGTTATTAGGGGACAAGGCAGCAGTTTTGAAATCCTTGAAACATGCAAAAGGTTTCGAAACTGTTATCAATCATCTAGATC
>NC_051407.1:14024120-14024546 GCF_015228065.2 Penaeus monodon
AATTCAGCGTTGCTAGAGCATCCGCAATTCAATATACTCTAATTTACATACGATTCCATTATAAATATCCACATTTATCTTCTACCGAATTATAAGGTGCACTTAGCAGCATGCGCAGACACACGCACACACACAGCAAGTAACTAATCATACCTTTGTCCACAATATTTACGTGGTTCATATTCCAACTAAATTTTGATATAAAATGGTAAAAGAGGAGTTTCACAAGGACCGAGTTTACACAGCTCTTAAACATATAAATAATAGTCAGATGCACGAAAACTTTATATGTCGTATTTACGATGTGTATATTTTCGCATTATCTGCCGATGCTTTTCTTTTAGAGTCCCAAGGAGGAAAAAATGCGATTTCATAATTTGTATTATTTCCTCACGAAGACGAAAGTAATGGGAACGTGCGCATGCG
>NC_051407.1:14024624-14024889 GCF_015228065.2 Penaeus monodon
CAAACTTCTAAATGAGCCAGTTATAATGTTCAGCTAATTAATGGCCTTGCCTAGAAATCACTGGTGGTCCAGCACGCAAGGTTGTAGGGTTACTAAGCGACCTGTGAACTGACTTTAGCAAGAAACGTACTTCTAGTATATAGACAATAACTATATGTAGAAGAAACAAGATGGTTGTAGTTTTGGTTTATTTCCTTTGTTCAACCCTTCCTCCACCTACTCATGGTTAGGCTACTTATGTGCAGCCCCTTGCCTCTGCTAAACC
>NC_051407.1:14025084-14026091 GCF_015228065.2 Penaeus monodon
ATGCTTTGGGGTATAGCTGAACTTTCGTTTTGTTTATCCGCTTTCGTACACGGTGCGTTTCTTCGGTGCCTCGAGTTAAAGGGAAATTAGCAATTACATTTTTTATTGGCTAAAATATAAAGGATGTTTGCTCTGATTTGCGTTTTTCCCCGGGCATAAAGATGAGTTTGCTTTATGAAGGTCATTACAACACAATGATAGATGGTAATGATTTGGAAATTTGAAAAAAAAAAAAAAACTAAACTAAACAACATACATTCAATGAAAATATTGCGTTTGTTAAAATACAAGTGACTCGTATTTGCACCAATATTATTAGCATTTTAAATTTCGTTGGGGAAATATTTACCACAATAATTTACTCTGATTTATACTCATTGCTGTAACTGTATTGCAATATTAGTGCAATAAAAACAGTAATGTTTATGTAGATGGTAAAATAGTAAGGAAAATGTGAAATGTGTAAATACCGTTTAGATTATCTGGCTGAATGTGAACTTTATGTATTTATAGTGAGGAAAGTGGTTAGTTTCATTTAATAAAGATGGCATTTGTTAATATTCAGTTTTTTCGTTATAATGAGAAATTTCCACGTTAAATATGCCCAAAATACTGAAGACGGACATTATACTTTCTTTATGCAGTTTCCTATGCTTGAAATATTTTCCTAGAGAAAAAAAAAGTTGCGTTCACAAAAGGCTGCCGACCCATGGTTTAGTACTTCTGAAAAATCGTCAAGGAAAGAAAAAACTAATTTTATCGTTTTGGGACAGCCAACCCAAAATGAATAAAAACGATTATATTTTTTCAATTTTCCTTTTTTATCGAGTTTTCATCGGTACTAAAGTTCCTCATAAAACTGAAACTAAAAAAAAAATAGTCTGTGTACTTTGGTCACGGAGGATGAATCTGATTAGAGTAATAAAAAGGTGATTGTAGATGTCAGTCCCAACAATGTTAATTTATTTTCAGTAAACTTAGACGAACGAGTACACCATGATCATGGT
>NC_051407.1:14027073-14028388 GCF_015228065.2 Penaeus monodon
TTCAGTTATATCCATTATTGGTTCTTAAGAGAAGAACAGAGCACACATACCATGTATCAACATCCACTAATATTTAATTTTCAGAAAAGTGTTCATATTCTTGATTGTCCACGAGCTCCAATATTATTACGTTTCCCCCACGCTGTGCACCTGCCAAGTTCCCGGAGAGGTTAAATTCACAAAAGATGAATCACATTATAATATGTGATGGGAAAAGTCAACTCATATAAGACGAACATTTTACAGCTCTTCCAATAATGAAGTGGATATCGGTTTTTGATTGAGGATTCATATCGTTACAAATGAATTCGGTTGAAAAAATTAAGTGATATTGGTTTAGTTTTGCATCAGCTATGATGAAGTCTGTTATAAAGTCAGCGAAATTTAGAACATGTAAAGAGAGGAGTATATTCGGTTATGTATAGAATTGTGGATTTTGTCAACGACTTTAAAATCTCCTTATCTGTTTGTCTGCCTGACTAGCGGTAAGTTGATCACTAAATATTCTATACTTAGAGTTTCTCTCGTATCACTAGTATTAAATTACAGAAGTGAAATGGATAATGTTTTATTATAATTCCATCTTGTCCAAAATATGTTACATGTTTATAAGAAACTATAGGTTATGTTATTATTATTATCGTTTTAATGTACAAAACTATACAGTCCTTTGCCATGATCATATACTGCCGTAAGACTGCTTGCCTAGGTTTGTGAATTACACGAACAATATCTTTGTATTATTTTTTATCTGTATATCTTAAATAACATTTGATTCGCATAATTCCTCCTTTTTCAAATATACTTATCGTATCGAGCAAAATCATGTATGTGTATATTTTAAGCCAGTAGTGTTGTAGTCTACATCCAAGTATGCCTGTATATACTTTGTCACTTGGATTGCATCCATCTACATACCTTCTTTTGTATTGAATTCTTGCATAGTTAAGTCAGTTTACAAACTTACAGATATAAAGCCACACAGAAATTTTCATATGCATACATCATCCAATATAATCATCATCTAGACTCAGCATTCCTTCAAACGAGCTACGTGTTATTCAGGTGTTATATCACTGGACCTGCATTAATAGATCAATAGAACGTGTTGTTCTGCCGTGTAATGGTTCTAATTTATTTACTTAGTACCCTGCCTGTGATGTAGACTCACTGAATTTGAAAATAGACACCAAGGCGCCCACACCCGCTCGATGGCCATTGTTTGTCAGGAATAAAGCAGCTTTGATCTCTAATAGTTTGTAAACATTTACCTGTATACAAATTCGTAAACATATTAAGAATTTTCCCTTTTTCA
>NC_051407.1:14029571-14029906 GCF_015228065.2 Penaeus monodon
AGTGAATCTTACCCCCGGAACAATTATTGCTCAGCCGGTCTAAATGATGCCGTGTGAGTATTTGTACTGTATACCTCACGGAGATAAGTATCAAGAACTTTGTATCACTGAGTAATTTGCCTCGTCAGTGAACTGGTCAGATACTTTGATTTCAATAATAAGAGTGATTGGTCTTCCAGCAATCCTAATGGGCTCTAGTGTGTTGTATTTCAATCGTCCTATTAATTTTGTCTTTATGCATGAAAGGCGTGTGAAAGGCGTCCTTTAAGGGAATGGCAGGGGCGTAATAGGAATGGCCCAATATTGAAAGGGACGCTTTGTGTTTATGGATTAAA
>NC_051407.1:14030006-14031007 GCF_015228065.2 Penaeus monodon
AAGCATAGAGGGATTTTAATATTCGTTACAAATGAATTCGGTTGAAAAAATTAAGTGATATTGGTTTAGTTTTGCATCAGCTATGATGAAGTCTGTTATAAAGTCAGCGAAATTTAGAACATGTAAAGAGAGGAGTATATTCGGTTATGTATAGAATTGTGGATTTTGTCAACGACTTTAAAATCTCCTTATCTGTTTGTCTGCCTGACTAGCGGTAAGTTGATCACTAAATATTCTATACTTAGAGTTTCTCTCGTATCACTAGTATTAAATTACAGAAGTGAAATGGATAATGTTTTATTATAATTCCATCTTGTCCAAAATATGTTACATGTTTATAAGAAACTATAGGTTATGTTATTATTATTATCGTTTTAATGTACAAAACTATACAGTCCTTTGCCATGATCATATACTGCCGTAAGACTGCTTGCCTAGGTTTGTGAATTACACGAACAATATCTTTGTATTATTTTTTATCTGTATATCTTAAATAACATTTGATTCGCATAATTCCTCCTTTTTCAAATATACTTATCGTATCGAGCAAAATCATGTATGTGTATATTTTAAGCCAGTAGTGTTGTAGTCTACATCCAAGTATGCCTGTATATACTTTGTCACTTGGATTGCATCCATCTACATACCTTCTTTTGTATTGAATTCTTGCATAGTTAAGTCAGTTTACAAACTTACAGATATAAAGCCACACAGAAATTTTCATATGCATACATCATCCAATATAATCATCATCTAGACTCAGCATTCCTTCAAACGAGCTACGTGTTATTCAGGTGTTATATCACTGGACCTGCATTAATAGATCAATAGAACGTGTTGTTCTGCCGTGTAATGGTTCTAATTTATTTACTTAGTACCCTGCCTGTGATGTAGACTCACTGAATTTGAAAATAGACACCAAGGCGCCCACACCCGCTCGATGGCCATTGTTTGTCAGGAATAAAGCAGCTTTGATCTCTAATAGTTTGTAAACATTTACC
>NC_051407.1:14032422-14033094 GCF_015228065.2 Penaeus monodon
GAGCACCTTTTCACATTTCAGGAATCTACCCCCGGAACAATTATTGCTAGCCGGTCTAAATGATGCCGTGTGAGTATTTGTACTGTATACCTCACGGAGATAAGTATCAAGAACTTTGTATCACTGAGTAATTTGCCTCGTCAGTGAACTGGTCAGATACTTTGATTTCAATAATAAGAGTGATTGGTCTTCCAGCAATCCTAATGGGCTCTAGTGTGTTGTATTTCAATCGTCCTATTAATTTTGTCTTTATGCATGAAAGGCGTGTGAAAGGCGTCCTTTAAGGGAATGGCAGGGGCGTAATAGGAATGGCCCAATATTGAAAGGGACGCTTTGTGTTTATGGATTAAAGAGTACATAATATCCTTTTACAAATTTTAGAAAAAAATACACTGCAGAGGTAAGGTAAGTCATTATAAGATAAAAGCTTAACCAATGCAGTAAGTAAGCGATAATCCCCGGCAAAGTACCATTCCTTTATTATTCTAGTAACAATGCTATTATCCATATGAGGTATATGTCTGACAACTTACCTCAGCTACTTATTTTATCGTGCGAGTATTTTACCCACAGCATAATATAGGCAGTCAAAGTCAAAGTTCGTCCCATATCCAAGGGGACGTAAGGGACATGACGTAAGGGACTAAGCCTCGGGATGATGCGGTAGGGTCG
>NC_051407.1:14033167-14033451 GCF_015228065.2 Penaeus monodon
AGATGGCCAACCGAGTGCGGACCTTGCGATGCAAAGTCAGCGATCTACCACTGAGCAATGCCACCACTAAATAATCGATACACAAATGCTAGATGGATAGGTGGAGAGATCAATCAATAGATCTAGACAGAAATAGATACAGAGATAGGCGTTATGTAGTTACACAACTTTACAGAATCATAATCAAATTATATGGTGTAAGTTTATATAAGTTTTGTACAGAACTAGGAAATGTACCATATTCAGATTTTTTGAAGCTCCGTAATGAGACTGAATAAATTACG
>NC_051407.1:14033598-14033938 GCF_015228065.2 Penaeus monodon
TTCTTGTTTGCATTTCATACAAATATCAGATATATGTCCGTGAGAAAGAATCCGCAGGATATTGCACACCAAAACCCCCTTTATCTTTCAGAAATTTCTGTGTTGATTTAGCTACGATAGCAGGCAGGGGTTTTCCCATCTCTCTTGTTCATATTGGATGGGGTGTTTGCATGTCTTTGATCCGTGAATCATAAAAAATACATATTTTTAACATCCAAGAACTGCACCAGAGTTGATGTGGGGTGACCAAAGCTGATTCTTTATTAATCTTCGTGTAATAAATCTGTTTTGTTGTTTTTTTTAGGTTGAGTACTTTTAAAACCGTGCACACGTGCGCGGG
>NC_051407.1:14034055-14034731 GCF_015228065.2 Penaeus monodon
TGACACACATTTTGGAATACCAGTTTGCAAAAAATCTATATGAAAATATGATAAATCCATATTACGCGACGTAGATAGCTTTCGCAAATATTCAGTATATAATATTTCTAAGACTTCGTATTCTTTCCTCGTCAATATGCCAGTTCGCGCATATTGCTCGGCTACCAAAGTTCACAAGCGTATTTTTTTACTTTGCAATAAAATTCATATTCATAAACGCCTTTCATATTGGCATAACTATCCTCATCATTCTTTCTTCTGTATTAATATCTCTTTTTCTTCTGTTGGGACTGTCTACACGCTCTGATAATAATGTATTCGACTCCTCTCCAAGAATTCCGAAATATTTTACTGAGAAAAGCTCGCAACTCTTTCCCTCGCAACACCTTGCTGTCTTCCATAATAAGTTGCGTGTCCGTTTTTTTTTTACGTGATCAGAGTGCTTATGCATGGTATCTCTTAAAAGCAGGAGGGTGATCTTGTACCCTGCTTTAGGTAAACTTTCTGGAGCGTATAGAAGTACCGCGTGCTTCTGCTGATATCAAATAAGCGACACGTATTTTAAGGATAATAGATTTTCTTGAAGACCGGCCTGGTTTTCAAACATATTTTTGAAAAAAAAAAAACGATGTTCAATGACTTTTAGATCTTCAGACATGTTCCGATAAAAGCATCT
>NC_051407.1:14035937-14036924 GCF_015228065.2 Penaeus monodon
AGGGAGAGAACTGACTGGCTTATTCCTAGCTAAATTTTGACTGGAACCATTAAATTGATGAACATGTCTTGCACTTATCTCGCTTTGGTTAATCATCAAAGTAGTTCCAATGTTGGCACAGATTTTCGTTTGAATTATACGAAAAAACGTACAAAATATTCAATATAGTAGAAAGAAAACGAAAACGTTCATACATTTCCCCGCTGTAGAATTTCATTACAAAACCTTTAAAACATCCAAATTACTTGTAAAAGCAACCGACCGCAAAAAATATAATAAAAAGAATAGGTATATACTGTAAATAATGAAAGCTGTATAAATGAAACCCTGCTCATTTTTTATCATTGTCTTACCTTGTACCAGAAAAAAATAAATGGAATCACTCTATTTTGACCATAAAAGCAGGAGGATGCCCCGTACCAGATATACAAATAGTATCACTTTGTTCTGAAAGTATAAGCGGTATTTGTACGAACCTCTACCAGGTAAACAAATAGTGTCATTTTGTTGGCTGTGAAAAATTCATGTTGCATTTCCATTTCCAGAATAACAGCACGGGAATATGGAAGCTTTCGCAAGGCCATTGAAAGGCATACAGTACAACGCTTCTTGACAACAACGATTTTTTTTTTTTGCGTTTTCACAGCTCGGAAATATATAATTACATAATTCAGAGATCATGGATAATTGCAAGCCCTTTCTCACTATCGGCAATCCCTGACAATGCCATTAATCATCCATTTGTTCTTGTCACCGTTTTCATTTGCCTTTTTTTCATGAATGACTTCATCTTCCTGTTATCGCCAGCATGACCTTTAATATTATTTTTTCACTGTTATCGTTACCATTACCATTACAAATATATATTTATATCTTAATAGAAATGAATAATGATAGCAACGCTGTTTTTATTACTAATTCTAATAAATTTATAGTCAATGATAGCTTCAATAATATCAACAATAAAAGTAATAATAAAAAGTTTTT
>NC_051407.1:14037616-14038671 GCF_015228065.2 Penaeus monodon
GCTAGAGAATGTATTCATTTTATGGTATATCAATTAACTTGACTATAAAGCAACGTTACATCTCTGACCGAAACAGGAATCCGTGACACATTATTATTAACTACAACCGCATGTGTTGTTTACTCAAAGTAGTTGATTCATGTAAAAAATTCTCTCGGTTTGTACCATGTTCTAGCTGAAAAGTTGCCCTTTCCATTTCTGTTTTCATACATTTGTCATTTTGAAGACTACGGTGCCTGCTTGTATTGGTATGTATCACTGTGCATGTTCTACACGCATGCTCCTCATATATCCTTTTAAACTTGCGTGCGTGTTCCACTGACCACTTGCAGGAATTTCTGACTGTATTTAAGACAATAATTAGCATTAAAGAAGCGTGTGGCCTGCACAAGGCTGCCCGTCAACTGAATGGGACCTGTTCAGATCCGAACATTGGCTCGTTTCATAAATTATTTTTGTATATCAGTTGAATACAAGTTGGTCGTATTTTTATCAATCCATTTTCCTGTTATTCTGTGACTGGAGTTCTTATTTTCACGACTATGAAGCTAGCGAAAATATCTTCTAATTACAGACGGTTTTTGTTTTAAATTTAGGTTACGAAAACGACAAAAATAGTGTATAGAAAAAAGAAAAAACAATATCGCTGCTAAAGCTACTGCACTTTAGCTCGCTTATTCGCACAGTACATTACAGACGATCATTGTAAATAACCGTTAACTTTTCTTTCGTTGTTAGTGCCTCTCAAAAGGAAGTGTTTTTCTAACCGATCACCTCTTAAAGGAAATTTATTGGCTCATTGACCAGGTACATTCTGAAGCATTTTTTTCATCAGTTTCTTTACAAAGTGTATAATATTCTCCTTTATTCGCTTTTTACCAGTGAATTACGTACCCTAAAGTGAGTTTTGTTTGTTCTTTTTACCTGTTCTTCTCCTATTTTTCCTAGATTGAGTGCCATTACCGTTAAACTGTTGAGACTCGGAATACAATGTGAATTAATGGCTATATGTGAGAGAAATGGTACGTCTGTTTATACAAACATTTAACACCGCT
>NC_051407.1:14039156-14039663 GCF_015228065.2 Penaeus monodon
TTTTACTACACTTTTTTGCTACATTTAAAATAGCAAGTGCACGAGGAATTTTCTGTGGCCGTTAATAATTAAAACAAAGAATTAAGACAAAATAACCCAGTGCATGAAGTGTGCTGGCTATTGAGCATATTCTTGCATGCATCTTTGAAAGAAAACAAACTTAAAAGTAATATCAGAATTGCCAGGAAAACAAGAGAAAAATTGCCTAAGCAGTTAAACCAGAACAACGTAGATAGCGTGTAGAGCAAACCTTAGTTAAAATTATAGAATGATAGATTAAACTGTTATCGCCTTCAGTCTAAGCGAGGTATGGCGATCAACCTGACATGGAAGTCAAATTTGGTGATGTCACAGTGGGAAGAGTAGTGGAGGGAGGCGCTAAATCATACCATGAGATTTTATACATTGTGCGCCAATGTATTTGTAAAGAAAATAATAAGTCGATATGATTTAAAAGTTCCAATCATTAATGAAAAGGAGGATGCAGAGAGATATAATGGTGATGGT
>NC_051407.1:14039757-14039827 GCF_015228065.2 Penaeus monodon
CTGCTACTGTAACAATACCAATGATAATACTAATGATAACGCCTTGTTCCATTTGCTTCAGAATTATGTA
>NC_051407.1:14039872-14040106 GCF_015228065.2 Penaeus monodon
AACTACCATTTTTTTATTTATAATGTAAAACAAAATATGCTTACAGACATTTTTTCCCTTGATTTCTTATTCTATTTGAACAGTGTTACTAGTTCAGTGTTACATTTGTTATTGGAGGAAGTGTCATTATTTTTCAGTTCGTTTCGAAATTCTGAATACTCTTTACTCTTGAGAATAAGAGTTGTTGAATGTATGGAAATAAATCGATCATCAAGTTTTTCCTTTTTTTTTTTA
>NC_051407.1:14040419-14040644 GCF_015228065.2 Penaeus monodon
GGGTTCCACCGGCTACCTACTAAATGCTGTGTCTGAAAACATTTAAGGAATGTTAATGGATTTCGTTTGTCTTCTTACTTATTGGAAGGCGATTTGATAGAGAAATTTGTGAAAGAATTATACGAAAATAGCGTGAGTCCTGGAATGTAAACAGCTCTAAGCATACATTATATTTCCGACGAAACGAGGTAGAAAATAAGATTAATACGATTTTCAAACGAGATC
>NC_051407.1:14040842-14041480 GCF_015228065.2 Penaeus monodon
ATGAAGTTATCTGATTAAAAAATAATACATTTTGCAATAATTATGAGATACTTCAACAAGGATTATATATACTTTGCAACTAGAAGGTATTGCCATCTCCTGCCGTCGAAAAGGGTGATAAAGGAAGGATGGCGCTTGTGCTTGCAAACGCCACACGAAACGATGGACTTCATGGTGCTTGAGGGGCCATCACCACTGCGATTTCATGATGCTTGCCGCAAGAACTGTACTCGCGAAAGCCCTGACTAGTCTCACACACAATGGAACTTCGAGTCTCTTTGTCTAGAGTTGGCATTATTGCAAGCATAACAGTAAATTCTGTATCTGAATATGTAATTGTGGATAGTAAAATGCTAGTGACATGCTGAAACAAATTATCATCACACCTGAGGTTAGACACTGAAAGAAGCAAGAAAACTGACATGACGTGTGATGCAGAGAAGGATGATTTTTTTTTGTATGAATCTTTATTGGTTATGTAATACCTCAAGGATGAACATGATATTGAAATATCATGTCACATTAAGATATTTAAATTTATATAAAAAAGGTAAAGCTCATAGAGAATGAGAGTTGTTGAGACTGAATGTGTAACTAATATGTCTGTCTTAGACATCCGTGACGATATCTGAGTGAGC
>NC_051407.1:14041666-14041926 GCF_015228065.2 Penaeus monodon
TGTGTATGTTTCAGGCAATAGTTTCCATAACCTCGGTCTACAGGTCAGCGTACAAATATTTTCAGTTTAAAATCAGTAATATCTCGGCGGGGATTTTTCGATTGCCAGCGCACCATTTCATACTATGGTAAATAATATATTCTGTTACCTATGTACTCATGTTATTTCTAGACTCGTGGTTACCCCAGTGCCTAGTATAGTCAGCAAGGGCAATCGTGCAGAAAAGACGTGATTTATCTGAAGACCAATATAAGAAACAA
>NC_051407.1:14041958-14042028 GCF_015228065.2 Penaeus monodon
ATGTGCTTCGCATGGAGACCTTTTATTTATGGAAGAAACGCTTTATTGGGAACTATGTACCTACCCCACA
>NC_051407.1:14043451-14044339 GCF_015228065.2 Penaeus monodon
AGACTTGAGTATTAACTAACGCAGTAATCTTTCCTCCGTGTGTGCGAAGCCTGCTTTTGCGTGTCAATGAGAGGAATTTCCACCCTCAAAAAAGCCTCGCCTTGGGGGGGAAGCAAAACGAAGCCAGTAAAAACAGTGCGGTCATAGAGGAGCGAAAACTCACCCGAGTAGACCATCGGAATTAAGAACATAACATTGATTAATCTTGTTTTATTTTTATCGAACCTTGCCCACAGCCCGAAGTTTGGAAGGGCATGCAATCAGTGCAACAGTCTCTCATTGTCAAATGCAAAGTCTTTCGAGAGAAGTCACTGTCACTGCCTTTCCGAGTTCATAGACAAAATAGAAACATTTTCCGCATGGACTAATTTATAGCAAGAACGAAATTTGAAGGTTATATATTTAGGCCTAATGGATATGTGAATTAAGGTCTCTAAAGAAACATTTTTAACGAAAGCCTGTTCCACTTTATTTCCTTTCAATTGCTTATGTCCTTGTTTACTTATAATAGAGAATAAAGATCCCGTAAACTAACCATAATGAACTGTAGGTCGTAAACACTGTAATGGCAAGAGTACAAAAACAAACATTAAGGTAACACAAAGATCATCAAACCTTAAAACGATAATAACGTCACCGAACATAAAGAAAAAAACTACCTTATATTCACACATTCGTTTCTTGCCACCGCTTCACACCCTCCCTCAATCTCCCCTCAGTGTGCTCTGTGTACATCTTCATTAAAGAGTGATGCGATAAGTTCCTCCTCTGCCCCATTCGTCACGTCCGAGAGGCTTTCCACGGATAAATGGGTCATCATCATTTGTGTGCCGAAAATTATAGCCAGGCAATTATTCCTTTCAAAAGAGGAGGGTGTGAAAAGCGAGG
>NC_051407.1:14044410-14044498 GCF_015228065.2 Penaeus monodon
GATGGTGTGGGATAAAGGCCAAAGGCTCATCATCATTTGCATGCAGAAACCATACTGGAGCAAATTACTCCTTGTAAATGGAAGGGTC
>NC_051407.1:14044626-14044731 GCF_015228065.2 Penaeus monodon
AGGAGGAGAAGGAAAGGAACAAACGGAAGAAAGACAAATGAGTCATCATCATTTGCGTGCTGAAAATTATAGCATAGCATTTACTCCTTGGAAAAGGGAAGGATG
>NC_051407.1:14044823-14044992 GCF_015228065.2 Penaeus monodon
GACCAATTGTAGGAAGTATGAAAAACACGGGAAGACTTGGAATTAAGAAAGAATGGAGACGATAAAATGGGATATTATCGCATAGTTTATTATTCATAGAATCGGCGAGTGAAGTAACGAATAGACACAGGCAGACAAATGAAAAGAAGAAAGGATAAAATGTAGACCA
>NC_051407.1:14047008-14047222 GCF_015228065.2 Penaeus monodon
GAAACGGAAGTTTAAGCCGAACACCAAACAAATTATCTCAATCTTACCTTTATTTGGGAGCTACGTATTGCCAATAATAAAATACTATTACAGTCCATTAATTAACAATGATACCCGGATCGAAGTATAAACAATATTCACTGGTTAGGTAAAGGTTGAGACATATACTTGTATTAACATCCTTTGTATTAACTAATGTTTTTTATTATCAATA
>NC_051407.1:14047834-14048490 GCF_015228065.2 Penaeus monodon
GTAAACACACAAACTAACCCTTCCATTAAGTCCAGGCTTTAGCATCCGTGATCGCCTTGGCTCAGAAGTAAGTTAAGTCCGTGTGTTTATAGGGTCACGTATCAATATACCAATAACGTAAGATATTCGTATAATCTTCAGTAGTAAGACTGAAGATGAACATAAGATGCTTAAAACGAATCGTCTTTTCTTCATGTCATTTGGTCTTTCGTTAATGATGATAATGAGATACAGTAATGGAAGAATGTAAGCTCGGTAATACTCAGGGGGTTCTACGTTAATGAAGAGACACTGGGGATTGATGGTGATGAATATATAATGCTTCTTGTTATAGGATGCTGATAACAACAGTAATGAATAGTGACAAAGGGAAAGAAAAGAGAAGAAATTGGATAATTATAACGAGAATCAGGAAGAGTAAGACAAACACTTTGATAACTGATATGACGACTAACAATACGTCAAAATTCCTTATACTTTCAACATTATGAAGCTATAGAAGTTTCGATTCCTTTTACCAGACTCACAAAACCTTGGCCATTCATCCTACTCCACATTCTCGGTAGGAGTTGATCTATTAACAGGAATATTCGAACTCCCCGACTAATGTTGTTTATTCTTTTATTACCCCGTATGTCCCGTTGTTACAGTCAGTA
>NC_051407.1:14049703-14050794 GCF_015228065.2 Penaeus monodon
TGGCTGAGAGAGATAATCCGCCCACCTGATACTGGTGCGAATTTCAAGCCACACTACACACACTCCTTGTTGGTTATAATAACTGCTTCTACCCATGCCAGCCATCCTCATGTGTCCACCAATTATCAAACGTAAATGAACAGACTTAGCTGACTGAAGCTATAGATGATTGTTATACAGACGGCCGAAAATTCATTTCTTGTTCAGTTTTTCTTCGGATCGATAGAGAGCTAGAGACATGCTTACTAGCCGGGGAGGTTGGGGTGATCGGCGGGTAATAATAAAATATTCAGTTTGTGAATAATAAGAAGTATAATTTCCTTTGTTGTTATTGTATCTTTTCATTGATTCACACTATAGAAATCTGTTACGTGAGAAAGAAACGAAAAGTAGTGGTATAAAATTTGAATACAACAAATTAGTATTGAAGTGGCAAATTCGATAACGTTCGGCAATTGTCCATATTGACCAATTCCAAAAACGTTTTAGGGTATGTATTAGGTCCGAATTTTTCTATTTTTATATCCATTGTATATGTTGTGTATGATAAATCAGTGGACGCAAAACTAAAACGCTTGTAAAATAATAGTTATCAGTTAATCAATAAAAGAAGATACTTTCAAATGAATTAATTCGTTTGATAACCACTAGAAAACTCTCATTCATACGACTTTGGATAGGCCCTTGATTTTAAAGAAATACTCTACATTTCTTTTAAACTACTTATTATATGAGTTGTGTGTGCGATGAATCTCAAACCAATTTGCAGATGAAATTTTATTTAGAGATTCACGGTTCCAGAAAAATATAAAGAATGAGGACTAAGTATCTATACTTACGTGATATTTGGTTTTATAAGTATCTTGTGTTATCATCTTTCATTTGCAATCTTAGTTCCATTCGTTCATTTTCAGCATCATGTTCCATCCTTATCATCTAATATTGTAAGATATTTACTCAGTCTTTGGCAACCTTCACCACTATTTTTCTCCGTTCTCTTTGACAAAGAATTTTTACGAGGATATGAAGGGGACAGTGAAGGGGCAACGGCAAGACAAAGGGGCTATTAATGAGCTCACTAGATTTATGTG
>NC_051407.1:14051238-14052187 GCF_015228065.2 Penaeus monodon
GTTTATGTATGTGTGTGGGGGGGTGTCTGTCTGTCTGCCAATTTAGGTCAATAATTTAGTAGCCTTGAAGTGATAGAGGTTACGCTAGATATGAACATTAAAACATTTTTTTTATTATTATTGATATCGTTACCACTGTAACATCCACACTAATAACGGCAGTAGCAGTATTGATAACTTGATAAGGAAAAATAATAACATCTACAGAAATGGTGGCAAAAGACGTAGTTGTAACAATCATACGAGTACAATAGGAATTAGTAGTAACAACTTTAGCACCACCATTGATGGAGTTAATACCGCCGTTGCAATTATCCTTATGGGCCTCAACCAACAGTAGTCAATACACCTTACCACAGTGACCACTCTACTCAGTATTACAAATATCTCCCAATTAATAACCCTCCATTACTAAAATTACCCGACCTTCCCCACCCATACCCACCCTTGAGAACACATGCCTCAACATTACTGTAACCATTACATTAATTACACACACACATACATACGTAAAAGAAAAAAAAAACGTCGCCAACAGAAACCATAATCATTATAAATCGTATCGCCGTCGCTAGAGTCATTACCATAATGCTAATATCTAAGAACCTTAACTCAAAAAAGGGGAAATTTTTCACATTCTCGGGAATTTTCAAGAAGACCCTTTGAGCCTCTGCGTGATCCCATAAGAGTATATTATATACACCCGAGGATAGAATACTTCCCCCCATTTTTTCTATTTTCTTTTTTGCTTATTTGTGTCTCTTCCTTATTCTTTTTATTCTGCTTTGACCTTGGTTTTCTTTTCTTTTCTCTTTTTCTTTTCTCATTTGGTTTCCTTCTTTTTTCGTCTTCTTTTCGTTTTCTTCTCTTTTCTAGTCTTCAGTTTTTCGTCTTCTCATTCTGTCGCACATTCTCATATTTCTCTCCCTGCCCCTTATATATATATGTT
>NC_051407.1:14052358-14052448 GCF_015228065.2 Penaeus monodon
TGTATTGCGTCTTAGGGGTGAGAAGACGGCCGGGAACAACAGCGTCCTACATATGAGACTCCCGGAAATGGTCCATTTTCCTGGCGTCGC
>NC_051407.1:14055059-14055189 GCF_015228065.2 Penaeus monodon
CATGTACTGCGAAATGTTCTGGGAATGGGAATTCTGATTCCCGATGGACTTCGCCGCGCTCAGAGCGGAGCATGTTCATTCCTAGTGTTTTGAATAGATAGACCCGTTAGTCATAAATGGATTAGGTTGT
>NC_051407.1:14055235-14055718 GCF_015228065.2 Penaeus monodon
AATATGATTCACATAGATTTAATGAAAGAGTATTTCAGGGAGAAATTCTTTCCTCGACTTTTTTTTTCTCTCTCTTTTTTTTTGGGGGGAGGGGGGAGGATTTTTCCTTATTCTTAACCTTTTACTATAAGACTCGTTGTTGATTCTGCTGTGGTGCAGAGGGAACTCTGTATGCACTTTGGAAAGTATTGCTACACACATATTTAAAGCTGGGTACATTTTCAGTATGAACACCTAAGAGCAAGTTACCTTTGAAGGTATTTTTATACTGTAATTTAAAACAAAAACACCATTAGCTTTGAAGAAAATATCTAAAAATATTTCGTTTATCTTTAAGCATGTCTTATTTTTTTCAGTATCTTAATTTTGCTTCTTAGTTTAATACAGTCTGAACAACTTAACATAAATAAATATATGGTATGAATCTCGTTATCTTAATACAATAATTCTTAGAAAACTAAATTGAAAAAAGAAGTTTAATGG
>NC_051407.1:14055999-14056085 GCF_015228065.2 Penaeus monodon
ATTATCCATTTCTATTAACTTCTTTCTCGTTTTTTCCCAAGAATTACTGTATTAAGATAACAATATACCTATCTATCACACCAGAA
>NC_051407.1:14056705-14056910 GCF_015228065.2 Penaeus monodon
GGAAAAAAAAGGTGATCAAGCGGTATTCAAACATTACACTAAAATATTACTTGTCGCTTTGTACCTAAAATTTACGTATCACAAGCGTTGACACTCAGCATCCGTTCCCACAAATTGCTTCATATAGTATTCAAAAATTCACAGGTTAAAAAAAAAGGAAAGAAAAATCTCTCTCAATATTTTCCTGCACATCGTTCAAATCACT
>NC_051407.1:14057390-14057543 GCF_015228065.2 Penaeus monodon
GCTAAGCATGATTTCAAAACGCATTGGAAGATTTAAAAGTCCTTCATATTACGTCTTGTTATCTGTGAAAGAAGGAAATGTTCAGTAGTGTCAGAAGTTTTCAGCAACGTAATAGCATAATGTTAGTCAAGATCTTTTAATTTGAACCTGCGA
>NC_051407.1:14057609-14057744 GCF_015228065.2 Penaeus monodon
GTTAATGTTTTGATCAATTTTATTTCATGGACAACCAAATGATTGAGGTTGCCAACTAAGTGATTAGCTATTAGATGTTGCTGTAGAACATTTAATTGAGAAATCAGGTTTAATGGCTGGAAACAGGCTTCAAGT
>NC_051407.1:14057799-14057889 GCF_015228065.2 Penaeus monodon
CCAAAGTTTGTAAAAAAAACTGCATGTGCAAGTGTTGATTTCAAACGTTATTTCAGGCCGAAATAAATAGTTACGAGAGGCAACGCGGTG
>NC_051407.1:14057956-14058092 GCF_015228065.2 Penaeus monodon
TGTGTGGGGGTCATTAGGTCTAGTAAGCAAATCTGCAGGATTATGACTAGAAGCTTGCATGTGTTGATTTCAAACTTTATATCAGGCGGAAATAAATAGTTACAAGAAGCCGTATTTTTCTGGTGACTCGAGAAAC
>NC_051407.1:14058817-14059012 GCF_015228065.2 Penaeus monodon
CAACATAAAGCCTACAGTGCTGGCACTAAGCTTGGACGAGACACCATTATCCCTGTGTTGCCAAATGGCTTTAAAATAGCCCCGATTTTACGGCGAAAACAATGTATGTCATAGTCCATGAGATTTTATTTTCCCTTGTAATTCTTTTGGCCTTTTGTTAGATAGGTTGTTCAGTTTTTCATTATCTATTTATGA
>NC_051407.1:14061534-14061912 GCF_015228065.2 Penaeus monodon
AAAACAGTGTGAATACCAGAAGGAATGTATAGTTGGACAGAGATACATAGAACACAGGCGGAGAAGAGTACTGTTCCCCCTTCGAAGGAAGTGTGGACGGGAGACAAAATTACAAATTGATGGGATCTTAGAACTGAAAGTTTACATCGGATATCCTGCTATCAACTCAGGAGAGCAGAAGAGCCGCAGAAAGCCTGACGGTTAGCTCTGGTAATGATGATGCAGATACAAAGATTAAAAGGAGAAAAGAAAATAGCAATGTGTTCGTATTCCGAACAATCTAATGTACTTTTTCCCACTATGTGGCTGAAATGAAATGAAATCTACTGTGTATAATTGTTAAAGAAACGCGTACAGCTCTTGAATACTTTCTCTCTC
>NC_051407.1:14062245-14062974 GCF_015228065.2 Penaeus monodon
TCCCCAACCGCACGTACACACATACACTCCATTTACCTTTCCCCTCCTCTCTCTACTTCTGGTTAGGGTACACGTCGGGGAGTGACTGTCCCAATCCATTAATCTGGTCGATGGAATTATATAGACAAGGAAGGAGCGAGAAAGGAAGGCTCAGGAGAGGAAAAGGGGGAAGCAATAGACGAGTTTGTGCAGGTTGAAAGAAAACGGAGTATGAACGGACAGAGATAAATATAATGCAGGTAGAGAAGAGTTACTATATCTTGTTCCCTATATTGAAGGAAGTGGAGAAGGAAGACAAAATAACCAAGTGATGGGATCGAGGAACTGAAGGTTTACATCGGATAAGCTTCCGCCCATCCTACCATTAAAAAAAGAAGGACAGAAGGACTCCATACCGGATAATTGTAATACGTGACTGATCATGAAAACCGATACACAGAAACAAGGAAGAAATATTCTCACTGCAGGTTATGTAATTTCACTGATGGAGTGCAAGATCCGGAGATTTCATCCATCTTTCAGTGTCACTGGAGCTATTATTCTAATTGTCCAAAAGCTGAAGTATAGATTTAAGGCGAGATGGATGTGACATGTTTTACTAATGACTCTATGAATCCGAAAGCAGTTTGAAGGATATAGGATAAATATTATGAATGTCAAACCTAACCAATATATCTATAAAACAGAGAATCACGATAAAACTAAACAAATGAATAAATAAACCAGGCA
>NC_051407.1:14063172-14063304 GCF_015228065.2 Penaeus monodon
AATACGCATAAGCAAATCTTTTCTCGCTTTGGCAACGGACTGGAGACGTAACCGGTCGTAGTAAGCAAAGCTCCCATAAAGTAGATCCGAAGACAAGGCGAATGACTTTTTCCTTTGTTGTCGAAAGCGAAA
>NC_051407.1:14063478-14063584 GCF_015228065.2 Penaeus monodon
CTGGGGATAGGGGTGTACTGGGAGAAGGGTCCGGATAAGCTGTGTTTTCTGTTATGATCTTTTGAATGCTTTATGGGTCGAGGGGAGAGGGAAAGGAGGAGGATGG
>NC_051407.1:14065261-14065578 GCF_015228065.2 Penaeus monodon
AAATCCTATTCTGTCTGGATGACATGTTGAAGCTGGAATGAAAATTTCAAAAAATGTCCCCATTTGTCTCTATTTCTGGCGCATCCACCGCCTGCAGCCGCCGTTTTGTCTCGCGCATTCCAAAGTTCATTGTTCACTCTTCTCTATGTCACTCGAGAGCCGGTTCGTTTAACTTTTTTTCAGACTTTTTTTTTTTTTTACAGTTTGTGGGATTTGTACGTAGATATTGGCACCTAGTTATTCAGGCTGTCCGTTTGAATGTTTCTGTCTTTTTCGTTTATGTGTGTTTGTCTAAGAGCTGCTCTCTCTCGCGCTCA
>NC_051407.1:14065854-14065973 GCF_015228065.2 Penaeus monodon
GGTAAAATAGTACCTTCTAATACATTTGATTTTTAGTGGCAGACTGTTATTCAATATTAAAACTTTTATTGTTTGGAATTACAGTTATGATGTAGCATAAAAGTTTAAAGGTAATGGAA
>NC_051407.1:14066498-14066672 GCF_015228065.2 Penaeus monodon
ATGTCCATTTTTGAGTTGGAGTCGGTCTGAGGGCTGCTGGCCACGAACACCTAGTGATCTTTGTGTCTGATTGTCTGTGGCCTCTGAAGCGAGCAGAAAGTTAATGATCGCGTCTAAGTAAAATCAACCAATATATCAGCTTTTGCAGAAGTAGAAGCATTAGGAAAAGTGGCA
>NC_051407.1:14068286-14068431 GCF_015228065.2 Penaeus monodon
CCACTCATTCGGAGAAAAGAAAGATAATGAATAAACAGGAGGTCAGGAAGAGGCGCAAGAGAGAGGCGAGTGGATTAGCTATTTCCATTAGGTGATCACGCTTCTCGAAGGAGGTGTGTGCGTACGTGTATTTTGTGTGCGCGTA
>NC_051407.1:14068564-14068741 GCF_015228065.2 Penaeus monodon
ACATATACGCTGCAGAATAGGTACTCCTATATATGTTTATGGATGAGCGAAGGAGATGTAGAAGAATAGATGGCGATAAGGGAAAAGGAACGAGGAAAAAGCGGCGAAGAAAAAGGAGATAAGAGAATGAATGGCTGTATGGTGGAATAAGGGAGGAAAAGATCTCATTTTCCCCCT
>NC_051407.1:14069029-14069130 GCF_015228065.2 Penaeus monodon
TATATTTTCCCACCATCTCAAGGGAGTGGCTCGGCCCGGTGTAAAGGATCCAGTACATCTTCGTTCGGGCAATAAAGCTGACGGAACTCCACGCACGATCG
>NC_051407.1:14069155-14069478 GCF_015228065.2 Penaeus monodon
TCGGTGTTTTCCTAACGCTATTTACTATTACACTCAACATTTACTTTCACTTCTCTGATAAAAGTGAATGTATTCATGCAAGCTTTAATTCTATATATCTGTACCTATGCTTTTATCTACAGTACCTATGGCTCTATCTACATGTCTATCTTTTTATCTCTTATCTTTCCAAGACTGTTTACGATTACACTCAACATTTATTTCATTTCATTTGATATTGATGCATGCTTTAATTTTGTATATATGTGCCTGTGACTACATTTGTCTGTATTTCCATCTACATGTTTCTGTATCTAATTATTTCTCAAACTATCTGGGAATCT
>NC_051407.1:14070262-14070599 GCF_015228065.2 Penaeus monodon
GGCGGCCCTCGCAGTAAAGAAACGAGCAACATTTAATTTCCTCTAATGATTCAAGAATGAGGCAATTTACCCGAACTGTGAAGCCGTACATAGATTAAATGCAGTCATATCCTGTCTTGCTTTTGCAATGAACGAGCTTTAATAGGAACAGACGCATTTGCAAGTGACGTCCCAGGAACAAAAGCACTCAGGGAGGATTGAACAGTTCCTTTGAATTTCCTTACAAAGATGTCTTCAGTAGTGTGAAGATAAACTTTAAGTCTAAGACGATAGTTTTATCTGGTACTAATGCAAGAACAGTTTTAGCTGGTTTTAATGTAAACAAAAGTTGCAGGGT
>NC_051407.1:14070638-14070874 GCF_015228065.2 Penaeus monodon
ATGCAGTTATATAATCATATTTAGTTGATATTCAATTCTGTACGATTACAACTATCCAGTATCATATCAAAGAAAAGCTCATAGTAAAATTAATAAGTATGCCATGAGAGGTCTGAGTGCAATTAAAAAAAGAAATGTCATTTGTAGAAAAGTTGAAAAACAATATCTTATGGAAGTTACAGATAGGTATTGAAATTTGCAAGGACAAGAGCAACTTAACGTATGGATATAAACGA
>NC_051407.1:14071039-14072358 GCF_015228065.2 Penaeus monodon
GACTGAGTTTTATCTAAATCACATTGAATATACCCACTGGGTGATCTGGATGCCTAAATACTAAATTCTTTTGACGGTGCATATTCACATTATCTATTTTTATATATGATATTCGTAAAAATATGCAAACGTCTAAAAGACTTTTGTCCATTTAAGAAACATATAAACAAGCCGGCGACACTTTTTATAGTTCCTCCCCTCACACTCTCCGCTTCCTAACTCCTCATTTCCCAAACATCTCCGAGCTTAAAGCAATTCCATCTTAGACGTTTCGGGAACACAGTATGAAATGGTTCTAAATGCCATGTTTCCCCCTCGCCCTCCGCTTGTGTCCTGCTACTCAGACGAGGCTGACATGGCCTATCTCAGCCTTGACTCCCGGTTTTATAGCCTCTTGTTGGGGATATTCGTGCTAACCAGAGTATAGACAGACATCAGGGTACCTTCCCTCTCCTCCTTCCCCTCTTCTTCCTTCCTCCTTCACGTTCACGCTCTGTCTCTTCTTGTCTTCACGCGTATCCTCTTGTTTCTCCTTTTCTTCCCTTCCCTCCGCCCTCTTTCTCTGTCTCATGCTTGTCTTTACGCCTTATTCTTGTCCCCTCCATTTCGTCCCTTCCCTTCGTAACGCTCCTCTCCTTTTGTCGCTCTTCCTCCTATTACTCTCAACTTCCTCTCACTATCCCTCTTCTCCTTCTTCCTTTTCCTCCTACTTCCATTCCTCTCGATTACGCAACTCTCCTATCCTTCCGCTGCCACCAATTCTCAACCGTAAATCCGGGTCACGATCCCGTCTCGCTGTAAATGTTGTTCGCACGCCGGGTCGTCCCTGCTGTCTTGAGGTCGTAAACTTCTTGGCTGGTGAACACGACGTCGCTGGATTTTCAAATGGTATAGAATATTCAAAGACCTTTTTTCTTTTATTTTCTAATGTTATCATTTCCGTTTTTGTAAGATTATCCTTCGTGTATAAGGGTTGGCATCTCCTACTTCCTGCATAATACGTCCTATTAAAATGAGCTTGGAAGGCATGCCTGGTGTTTAGTTATTTTCCTTGGGAACATTCAAAGTGATGAACCAATCATTTTTTCTTCCCTTTTTCTCAAGGAACTGCACACTTGTTGCCTTTTACGTAATACCTTGGTTTTCTTTTGCTTCCCAGAAATGGGAAGGCCTACAGTTATCTCGATTTCCCATTTTCTTTATGCATTCCATAAAGAGAATCTTGCCATTTTCATTCTGAGAATGCAGCCCCACTATAAAAGAAGAAACTTTTTATGTAGTTTTTTTGGAGGGGGCAGGGGACATGGGCACAGGCCACG
>NC_051407.1:14072440-14072749 GCF_015228065.2 Penaeus monodon
GAAGCACAAAAACACTCGCATAGTTACATATGCAAAAAGAAATGAGAGGAACAACAGCAAATCCTCAATGTAAACAGCCTGCAATAAAGGCTTAGACATGCATACACAACTACAACAAAGCAAGTAAAAATATACCGACCTTCTTCATACCTTTACAAGTAAGCTAGCTCGCAGAAAGACTGCACAGCAATATTTCTTTAAAATTTCCTTAGTGGAAACCTTGACATTTGCATTATAAGAACATGTATCTCAGGTGGCCACAGTAGAGTCCAGTATTTTATTATATTAAAGGGTGTTTTCAAAAGGAAA
>NC_051407.1:14073069-14073367 GCF_015228065.2 Penaeus monodon
CTTACTCTCTGTCTTCTAATTTATATTCCCTCGTATCAGTTTATCAAAATGTCGTAGCGAAGGCAAAGGTAAGGAATTATCTGAGAACCAATGGTGATATAAATTTAGCATTGTCACCAACAGCTCAAATACATAAACTGGCTGACTCTGCCAAGTCTTTGATAAGAGTTGATAAAGCTCTTGGTATTTTCGTTTTATTTTCACATTGAACCGGGCCGATTACTTTTTGGATTTTTAAAAGAATATTCCGCGCAAATTCTTAAGATGTTTCCATTATTTTGTTCCTTTCTTCCTGTTA
>NC_051407.1:14073400-14073842 GCF_015228065.2 Penaeus monodon
TTATTGAAGTTAGGGGTGAATGGCAATTCATACCTAAATATCAAGAACTACATTTTGTTAAAAGGTGTTTATCTCTGTGTGTAATTATAGCATGTATACACTTTAATTCGCCCACTCGACGGAAAGGAATTAAGGAACCTTCAAGAAACAGTCATATATAATGCAAATGTCACCCAATTCAAGATCTGACCCTAAGCCAATGCAATATTGTGGCCACTAAAGTCAAAGTGTCTATTATACAACTGTCGTGCATACTAGTAACAGATTTTCTTCCCTACTTTCAGCTTGAATATTTTAAGGTTGTTTTCATGGAGACGACCTGAATAGTAGAACTACATTGGCATTTACTAACAGTAAATAGTGGGGATCTGACTTCAAGGCGCGGCAGACCCTTCAGATGCCAGTAACGGCGTCCTGATTGGCAAGCGGGGTGGCTGGGGTG
>NC_051407.1:14074416-14074877 GCF_015228065.2 Penaeus monodon
ACGACGTCGCGTAATCCCGTCCACCCTAAATCATCCTCCTACCCTTCCTCCCCTTATATCTCCCTGATGATTTTCCCCGAAAACGAGGAGTTCCCCTCCTTGGGCCGCCACGCTCGTATATTTCTCTATTCTGAAAGGAGATCTTGTGTATTAGTGAGGTGGTCATATATTCACTGATGGGGATAAATTTATTTTTTCCTCCCCCAAACACTCGCGAAATCTGATTTGTAGAAGAAATATGAGGAGACAAAAAAGGAGGAAGGAAAAGGGAGGGAAAAAATGTTCATTTTTTTCTCTCTTTTCGTGTGTAGATGATCAGCAAACGAGACAGATGAGAGAAACCTGACGGGAATGTCATTTTGCTGGCGATTGGAAAATACTTAGGAATATTTTCGTCTGATTTGCATATGATTTATGTAGTTCAGATTAAGGGCATAACATAGGGAAGGATAGAGGTTGAC
>NC_051407.1:14075000-14075204 GCF_015228065.2 Penaeus monodon
GGGGGGGGCAGAAAAAAGGCTAAAAAATACAACGATAGACCAATAGAGAGACAGACAAGAAGCAAAAATGAAAACAAAAGCTATTAACATATCGTACAACATATTGCCAAAAAAGTTTCCATGTAACGATGCGGGTATAAGGCACTGGAGCTATTTCAAATAAAGATTCAAAACACAGCATAGAATGCTCAGCACGAATTTAGA
>NC_051407.1:14075514-14075861 GCF_015228065.2 Penaeus monodon
GTATTTACTAGAGGACTACTTCCATTTCTGAAAATAAATATTTCCAAATGAATAACCCTTAAGATAAAGAAAATTGCCGTAATCATGCTTTTCATTATTTAAATAAAAGAACCGATTGGCAGACTGACCATAAATGTTCTAAAAGAGGGTGTAGTAATGATAACTTACTCGAGTGTGTGTTTCTATTCTCTTTTGAACTACGTCTATACAATGGGATTAAAGAGAAGAGCGAAGATTTATGGCTTTGTATAAAGTATAAATGAAATAAGGACACATAGTTGAAAAAATGGAATTGAAATTAATTTTTTTTCTCTCATCGAGTCAAAGGCGTAATTAACAGGCTGGTG
>NC_051407.1:14077468-14077853 GCF_015228065.2 Penaeus monodon
CGTGTATGTGTGTGATTCCGCTATATCTGTGTTATTAATTATCAAAATGAAACGACGTGTAATATGGATGCAGGGGAAATCTGTACACGCACGGACGGAAGAAATGTGTGTAGAAACGTACCATATGTTATATATAGTGAAAAATTACCAGGAAATATAACTATTCACAGGTTATCAATTAATGCCATCAATAAGAAAATTACAGAAATTACTGTGGGAATATGAACACCTGAAAAGGAACCAAAGATACCGCATAAAACTCTGACAAGCTTATCTACTACTGGACGAGCAAATATAATGTACGAAAAAACGCTTGGCTTCAAAGGAATGTCATCTTTTGTAGGTTTTGGAAAATCCCTCAAAAGAGAGATTCGGTAAAGTCTTT
>NC_051407.1:14081761-14082074 GCF_015228065.2 Penaeus monodon
TCTGAAATATGTGATAATACATCATCAAGAATGGCAGAGGAAGCTATGGGATATAGACCTCCCGGAACCTTTGCCGTGTAATGTTGTGAAAGAGAGTGGGGAAAAGAAACCGGGAGCTTTATACTTACCAAGTTGTTATTGACGAACCTGACAGTCGGGAGTGAAGCGACCGTGAATGCAGCTGTATGTGGAAGAAGAAAAATGAAATAACGTACTTTTTGGTTGTTGTCTGTGAAGGTAAATGAATTTCTATATAAAAACAAGTTAATGTATTCTTCCATTTTACACATAAGAGTATCCTCAATAATCGATG
>NC_051407.1:14082610-14083302 GCF_015228065.2 Penaeus monodon
TTTCGGATGCAAGATAACTGGGACTCTCCGCAAACGTAAAATTAGGAAAATATACAAGTTTTCAAGCCGTTTGCTGATAAAAGTTCGTGACTTGCCAAACATTACTAGGAACGAGGTGACTGGCCTGCGTTCAGGACTTTTCTTTTTAAAATTTTATGGCAAGTGTTGAAAATTGAATCTTTCTTAAGAAATAAATTTATTTTCTTTCAGAAATTACACAATGAAGATCATTATTATCAAGCCTGAGAAAAATATAACTTCCAAATTGTTTGAAAACTCAAGCCTGATGAAAAGTTTCTTTGTCGAACAATCATTCACATTACAAGATAAATATCATTATAAAACTGAAAGCAAATACCAATGCAAAAAATCCTGAAAAGATGTTCCATGAAAAATCATGTCGTCTATATTACTTATACATTTTCTTCACGAATGGATAAAATATTGACTCACTTTCACAAAGGTACTTAATTAACAAGAAACTGGACGGTCTCTGATGACAAAGAAAGGAACACATACAGCCACTGACAACCGTAAATGCTGAAAATGATGCTTATTTTTACAGGTTTTCAGAGACTTAATTTGCATGCATGCTCTCTTCCTTTTCAAAGACTTACGGCTCTACAGGGTGCTCAGTAATGGATCGTAAATGGATTTACATACATGAATGTTCCCTGCCCTGACCCCAGGCT
>NC_051407.1:14084668-14084733 GCF_015228065.2 Penaeus monodon
CAAAGTTTTATTTCCCAGTGCGAACGAGAGGCAGCGTCGACAAACGAACTCTGGCAGAGAGTTTT
>NC_051407.1:14086269-14086742 GCF_015228065.2 Penaeus monodon
AATATATGAGAATTGTGTTTATTACGAAACGAAGAGGAAAACGATGTCTGAGGATCTCACAGCATAGGGAAAATCCGAGACTGCTTCCTATGATATCTATTTATTTGTACAAAAACAGAGAAACAAATTTTAATCTCCCGTTATGACAATGCCTATTTGAATCACTATTAATGGCTCAATAAATGTCTACCACCTTCTTGTCTGTGTTACGTTTCTCCCAGCCTATTTCTCAATCTATTTTTTCTTCAGTCTCCCCTGTCTTCCCTTCCCTGGGTGTTGCCCTCTTCCCTCTCCTTCCCTTCCACTAGAATCACGGAGGTTCCTCTTACCTTTCATCCCTTACCCGATCTCTGTCTCCCTCCTTGCCTCTATTCCTTCCACTTGGCCTCTTCTTCTCCCTCCCTCCCTATCTCCTCCCTCTTCATTTCCCTCATCTCTCGCTCTATTTTCCTCCCTTCACTTGTCCCCTTCTA
>NC_051407.1:14086773-14087774 GCF_015228065.2 Penaeus monodon
TTGTTCATCCCCTCTCTCACACACTCCCATCTTTCCGTTTCTACCCTTTCTCTCTTCTTTCTTCCCTCTCTCCCTCCACCTCCCCCCCCCCCCGTCGGCGTTCCTCCCCTCTCTTTTTTTCCCTCTTTCCTCTCCCCCTCCTTCTCTGTCCTTTCTTCTCACACTCCTTCTCACTTCTCTTTCCCTATCTCTCTGTCAACTCAAATCCCTTTCTCGTTCTCCTTTCTTCTCTTCCCTCTCTCTTTCCTTCAACATCCTTCTCCTACATACCTCTCCCTTTCTTTCATTCTCCCCCCCCCCCTACCTCTCTCTCTTTATCATCCTCTTTCTTCTTTCTTCCATCCACTCACTTATCCCCTACCCTCACGCCCTCCTTCCCTGTCCTCTCTCTCTATCACCTCCTTCCCCTTCTCCCTCCTTCCTTCCTCTCATCCTCTTTCATCCCTGCCCATTCTACTTCCTTCCTACATTTCTCTCTCTCTCTCACCTTTTCCCATCCCCCTCCTCCCTACCTCTCTCATTCTTCCATCTTCTCTCTCGCACCCCCTACTCCCTACCTTTCTCCCTCTCTCATCCCTTCCTCCCTCCCTCTCTCCTCCTTTTCCCCTACCCCCAACTCCCTACCTCCCTCATTTTCTCATCCCTTTCCATCTCTCCCTCTTTCCTTGTCTTCTCTCTCTCACCCCCTACTCCCTACCTCTCTACACGCCTTCCCTTACCGATCTCCAAGCCTCTTCTGCCTCTTAACCCCAGAGATCAAAGGCAGGCCGATGCGAGAAGAGGTTTAAGAGCTGAATATTTACACGGATCACAGAAATACACATGAATGCGGGTGTAATTGGCTTCCTGTGGGTAGCACGTTTTTTTTTTTTTATTGTTGTTGTTCCACTATATCTCCCCCTATTTTTATATATTTATCATATAATCTATTTTCAGTACAATTTACTCTTTATCATATATTATTTGGGATTTTATTCATAATGCTTTTAAAGATTTATAAG
>NC_051407.1:14087825-14088334 GCF_015228065.2 Penaeus monodon
GTCTACGTAACATTATCTATAAACATATTTCCTACGAAAGATGACCACAAAATATGAATAATTTGTGATTTTTTCTGTTCTTCGTTTTGGCTCAGCCCAAGAGGCTTTTTTATAATCATATTTCCTGTACGATGAACGATAACACAATGTGAATAATTAATTTGCGTTAAGTACATGATCTCATTAACACTTTTAGTAACATAATTAAAAATTCATAAATTCATTACCTAGAAAAGGAGCCCCTTCAATTTATGCAATTATGCGATACTCAAACGTTGAATAATTTAGAGCATTTCGCAATGACGTCACGGCAGGGATGGCCCTTCTCAAATAATATCTCTTTTAAAAACTTGCACATTTTATGCTTAACACATAGGCACTTAGCACGGCCACAATATCCCTGTCTTGTTTGAGTTACGTGGAGTTAGATTAGTGGGAGTGAGACCATCTATCCTGATAGGTTTCTCTAGTTTCCGAATCTCTGGTCCGTTGTGTGGGTTTAGCGTGAA
>NC_051407.1:14092752-14093028 GCF_015228065.2 Penaeus monodon
GACAGAGAAAAAGAAATATATCAATAGATGGTTTGAGGGATACAAACGAACTCACGTACATATTTAAAAAAAGTAAACAAGTGCTACAAAAAGGTCAAAGAATACAGAATTTTGCCCAAATCAACCTCAAGTGCTGTGTCATTTTATACGAAGAAACGACAAAAACGTTCGGAAACAAAAATAAAGTCACGATGTTTATCACGCGACGTCACTCAGGTCGAGTTCCCTCCAGTCAAGTCTCCAGGTTTTAGGTTCCGTGTGCTGGCTTTTTGGGGT
>NC_051407.1:14097361-14097741 GCF_015228065.2 Penaeus monodon
CGCACACACGATCACTGCAACTCAAAAATTCCTTTGAAGTGCAAATACCTTCCTTTAATTCGCCGACTCGCTTCGGGGAAGCTTATGGCCTGGACAATGACAAGGGCTTCTGCTGCTGTCAACAAGGTACTCAGATGTCATTGTCAGCGCAATCAGCAGCGTCCTCGGCCGCCACAAACAGCACGTCAGCGACCTTTCCTCGGGGCCGCATTCGCCTCCAGCAGCGCGTAGTGATAAGGGCGGAGGGATAATGCACGCGCATGCAGGGATTAGGCTTATTCCGAGAGAAAACAAAAGGCTTTCACGAAGACCTTCTCTTCTGGCGAATAATCTGCTTTGGGCCTTGGCCTATGCGTGTTTTGGAGGTTTTGCGTGCGTGA
>NC_051407.1:14098008-14098602 GCF_015228065.2 Penaeus monodon
AAATACGCAGAGTCTCGAATCACAAAAAGAGAGGCTTCAGTATTTTTGACGATGGTGAGCGTCCAGGTGCAAACACTGCGTCGCCAAACGGAATTTCGTCGCTCGCCGGCCGTTTGGGAAAAGCTTTAGAAGGGAAGGAGAACATTTTATAAGCATTATGGAAAAAGGGAAATACTTGGAATGCGTTTGGAAAATGGTATTTAAACAGAAAGGCTCTGGGCGCTGGATGAAACCACTACAAAAAGGGCTTGATTTCAACAAAATAGTAGGTAAGTTGTTAACTAAAATCTAAATGCTTAAAGATATTGTTTACAAACATAAAGGGAAGATTAGGTAAGAAATCTGCCCTGATCTTATTGAAAAACAAGGCCTCAATATACATTAGTAAGTAGGTAAATGAATAAATAAGATAAAACGAACGAAGCCATAACGAATTCCTTCAGAGTAAATAAATGATGAAAGCAAGACATAAGAGAGAGTATAGAGAACATGGGAGGAAAAAAAAATGAAATCATCCATCATTTATATGTTGAAAAATTAAAGGGAAAGAATGTATGAATAAATGAACCAAATTTAATCGCAGCCTTTAATTTA
>NC_051407.1:14098641-14098875 GCF_015228065.2 Penaeus monodon
AATATATATATACATAGGAAAAAATACCGACCAGAAAAAAATGCTAATACAAAGATTGATAAAAAGAAAAAATAACGTAAACATGCAAAGATAATAAAGAGAGAAAAGGGAAAGAAAATGAGTTTCAGAAAAAAGGAAAAACAAAATAAATTCAAAAGGAGCCACTTTAGCCACGGGGCGAACAAAACAACGAGAGAAAACGACGCTTAGGGTTTTTGCTGAATAAAAAAAGAA
>NC_051407.1:14100072-14100323 GCF_015228065.2 Penaeus monodon
GGTTTAATGAAGGTAACACACGATGAAATGTAAAATTATGTTTTAAAGCAATTAAATCCTAAAATGCAGAAATAGAAAGAAAACCACAAGAAAGACGAATAATAAAAGTGTCTTATTGACGTTATATATGGAAATTAACTCTACGCTCCCTCTCTGAGAAACTTAAACAATATTGCTTGGAATTAAGTCCTGTCTTAACACCACCTCTTAAGCTGCTGGGGATCCGAGTTGGGAAATAAATAATACACACT
>NC_051407.1:14106322-14106463 GCF_015228065.2 Penaeus monodon
CGTATATGCCAAAGTTTTTGTAGAGTAAGTGCGAAAGAAACAGAGCGAAGCGCGAATTTACCTTCCGTGGCTAAAGAAAGCGGGTCATCATCTTTAAAGAAAACAATATATTGAATGTCTGGAGAATATCATACACATGAC
>NC_051407.1:14106514-14106876 GCF_015228065.2 Penaeus monodon
TACAGTCAATCTTCCTTTGGTGTCGCTGACTGTACTTATACTAAAACGCGTTATTACTACTGAAGCCTTTCTGCTTCACATTAACATTCATGCAAAATTAATGTATTTGCAATTTTCGCCGAATAACTTATTCTTATAGAAACGAATATAAGTATGTATGAGCATTGCTACTTATGTTGAAACAAAAATACCACGTGTTTCGATAATAAATATTCAATAACAGTAAAATTTAATCAGCAATAAAAATATTTTGCTTATTAGATGTATCATGTCTTTGTCGCATGCTTCGAAACAATAGAATGTGAACAATAAGTAGCCAGGTATGCCAATATATGAGCAGGAGAGTATTAGCGATAAAACTA
>NC_051407.1:14110856-14111138 GCF_015228065.2 Penaeus monodon
GCGTGTTCCTCATGTATATTCCTATATCATTTATGTACATTCTGCAAGGGAGTTCCACTTGACTGGAAAAAGAGGCTAAAACCAATGGACGTGATAAATGTTGGATGTAACGCCCGTGTACAGGAAAAGGCATAAAAAGCAAATCCATATTGTTTATTTACGCACCCCTGAACGGAGAGTACAGTACAGAAGCCTTGGAATTGCTTGGAGAGCGAGCGAGTCCAAGCATTCCTGTCTTTTTGAAAAATAAACAGACACAAATACGTATATTCATTTTTGCAC
>NC_051407.1:14111191-14111276 GCF_015228065.2 Penaeus monodon
CTCTGTGTTCTTACTTACTGTTTTCAACCTTGTATCCATAATAGACACGAGAATACATACCTTTTTTATTTCTAAGAGTTATCTG
>NC_051407.1:14112329-14112621 GCF_015228065.2 Penaeus monodon
GCATAAAGAAAAAATCGTAGTGAAATCCCCTGTCTGACAATTATAGCCAAGTATATGCGATTATGACTGAGACAATAATATAAATCCCTTTTTTCTACGGCGCACTTATCGGTCCATCACAATCGCTATTCCGAATTAACTAGTAAGTGTGAACACCATTTCTCCGTTATCATTAATGTAGCATTATTGTAGTACACTGATTTGAAGCAATGGTAGATTTTATCACGTATTACCTTTAAACACTACTTGTCTAAGAGAACCTCTCCAGGCATACAAGAGGCTAATATTCAGG
>NC_051407.1:14112970-14113505 GCF_015228065.2 Penaeus monodon
AGCCACAGAGGAGAGACGGCAGAGCGGCTGGAATTACTCCTGTTACCTGGCTTCTCAGAATACCAATTTCGTAAGTCTGTTCAAGAAGAAACGCGTATACACTGATTGAATAATGAAAATCTGCCAGATCAGAAACGCACGAAATACATTTTAAAAATCGCAATGGTGCCTCAGCGAGCACTGACAAATAAGAACTTTAAATGTGAACAAAGGTAATTTAGTTATTTATTCATGTGTTTGTATGTAAGTGTGTGGTTTTGTTCTTTGTTCATGCATTTTCATTTAATTTGTGTTTATGTGTTTGAACACAAATCATCATAGCTCAAAGTTACGATAATTCAAACTTTTTTTGTCAGTCTAATGCATCTCTTGAAAACCTGGCATGTGATCAAGCCTGACGGAGATTCTTAACAGCAGCAGTGTTCAATCCATCATGCAAGGGTCTTTCTAACACTGGCTCAAAAAAGCGAATACTGTATTTGAAGAGGGGTTACATGATTTTCTGCATATTCTTGATAAGGCCTCATTGGGGGGG
>NC_051407.1:14113568-14113642 GCF_015228065.2 Penaeus monodon
GTTCACACGGCTCGGCTCATTTTAAGAATGTATCATAATCTTAATATTTCATGTTAGCACCACCAGACTGGCGA
>NC_051407.1:14114292-14114359 GCF_015228065.2 Penaeus monodon
TTCGTCAACTCCCCAGCGATTTCTGACAGTCTGCGTGCTGCATCGTAATGCAAAGTCCCGCTAGATA
>NC_051407.1:14114451-14114540 GCF_015228065.2 Penaeus monodon
GTAGATGAAAATTACTTACTTTAAAGGGACATGCCAACAAACTACCTGCCACACCCGTTTCTCAAATTCAGTTAGCCACCATCATCTTT
>NC_051407.1:14115522-14115907 GCF_015228065.2 Penaeus monodon
CTTCTCGAATCCGGGACTATTTCTTCAGTTGCACAGCATTTCCTTGACGTATGCTGCCGTTCCTCAGATAAAGTGTTTGTTCTCTGATTTAAGTGTTTCGAACATTTCTCTTTTGGAGGGAGGGAAAGAGACTTTATTGCGAATCATTATATGTAATGATCGTCTACGATTTAAACCGGGTGTTCTGTATAAAAGTGGTACTGAGATTTCAAGATTTAATCGTTGAATTCGGATGTGCGAATGTATGCTACTATATATCTCTGGTGGCAGAAAAATAGTATTTCAGCACCTTTGATATAATAATTTGGAGAGTAGTGCTTCCTAAATCAATTTCATAGTTCCTCATTAAGTTTTGTCTCATAAACACAAAACTTGAGTCGTAAGT
>NC_051407.1:14116164-14116356 GCF_015228065.2 Penaeus monodon
AATAAAAGTGGACTACTCAGTCATTTTTTATATTTTTCTCCTCGCCTTTCTTCGCGCCTAAAGGATTGCATTTTTATGACTGAATCTCAATATATCTCTTAAAAGCCCTTTCCTCGTCTCTCAAGAAAGCTCAGGAAAGAGGAAGGATTTTTAGGATCAATTTCATTCCTTGGGAATTGTTTGACATTTCAG
>NC_051407.1:14117114-14117353 GCF_015228065.2 Penaeus monodon
TTCGCAACAAAAAGGCAAAATTAAACATAACTGCAAAGAAACACGTTAATATGCTCTCTATTTTTTTACTGATTTCCATCTCTTCGATATTAGTGGCAGTCAGAGAAATGCCAAGAAGTAGTTGACAGCATGAGACAAATGACGCAACTTCTGTCCGGATGTGCTTCATTGTTCCAAACAAAGGCTATTCATTATCTGTTCCACTCCAACGAATTTCTTATGTATAGGCCATGCTACAC
>NC_051407.1:14117612-14117904 GCF_015228065.2 Penaeus monodon
GGGGAAAGTTAGTTTACATGCACGGTTGTCCAGCACTTTATTACGCACGGTACTTACTGGCGTTAATGTTACGTGGCCTGTGCTAGTTGTTTGCATTAGCGGGTGAGCACAAGGAAGGGTATTTTCAGGTGTTTTTAAGAGTCAGCAGCGGAGACTTATGTTTCTCGTCCGGGGTTGTGTGTGCAGGGGATTTTGAGCTGCAATGAGGCAGCTGTTGTATATTTTGAGATTGGCTTGATTTATTGCCGGGCCTTGCGAAATATTTTTATGAAGCCAGTTCCAATATATTTCG
>NC_051407.1:14118657-14118980 GCF_015228065.2 Penaeus monodon
CAGTTAGCTTCCATGACTGCCCATGCAGTAAAATAAGGCAAAGTTGCAGCGACGATACGGTGTATGAGCGATAGCATGGAGCAGCAAAACGTGTAAATGAGTTAACAATAAAACCGGTCTGGCGGGCTAGAACGACTTGGGCTCCGTTTCGTGTTCTAACCTGGGTGCGCGTGGCGCGCTTCCCTCCCGTGCAGCCGCTACTCTGGCTTGGTGCTCGACTCGGCCCGGTGGGTTCCCCGCGTTGCTTTTCTCCTGGGCCGGTGACTGGAAAACCGTGCTACTCGGCTTGTGACTTGCAAACCCTAATGTAGAACGTGAAGAGA
>NC_051407.1:14119147-14119218 GCF_015228065.2 Penaeus monodon
GACTCGAGGTAGAGTGAACCGTTGGGTCATGAGCGCAGTGGGCGTGGCCTTGCCGCCTTCATTGGTCACCA
>NC_051407.1:14119960-14120197 GCF_015228065.2 Penaeus monodon
AAAATACAAACAAAGAACGCTAACATTAAAAAAAGTATAGTAAAAATAAAAATTCGGAACAAGGAACCGCATCATCCTCATGAGACACGACCGCATCACTCAGCATCAGATATCAAGTGATTCTCATGAACTCGTCGGCGCAATCATCGGCTGTCACTCGGTCATTAGTGGAGGAAGGATGAGGACGCGAGAGGTAAATGGAGGTTTATTCTGTGATGGGAAATAGTGGGTTATAGT
>NC_051407.1:14120392-14120533 GCF_015228065.2 Penaeus monodon
ATCAGAAAACTTAGTCGAGAAGTCTACACGATCCATCAAACAAAACTAACGAAAAAAAACTAACAAAAAAGATAAACAGAAAAAAAAGAAAAACAAGAAACTTAACGTCAAGTATACAGTACACAAAATCATAAAAGGAAA
>NC_051407.1:14120595-14120684 GCF_015228065.2 Penaeus monodon
AGTGAAGTGCATTTAGTCTCAGTCTCATTTGATTTCTAATTAGAAACGTCTTTCATGAAGTCATGAGAGATGACAGGGAATCGGAGAAC
>NC_051407.1:14121238-14122974 GCF_015228065.2 Penaeus monodon
TTACCCATTCATAAAGAGTCATTAAATGGTGAAGTGAAAAATATAGTTAAAAAAACGAGGAGAATGCACATGCACTTGCAATATTGGTAATATATTCTTAATGTCATTGCCTAAAAGTCTGGAATACGTTGATCTTTTTGTGATTCTCGTTATCACCTGTTATTCCAGCCATCACCACTTAAAAAAGATAAAATATTCATTATAAAGCCAACAAAACTAATATATAAGGTGAGTTTTCCACTACACTGTGATTATCCTTATTATATAACGTTATATGAAGAAAAATATCTTAACAAGATTTAAAACATGTATCCAGGATCCACGTCATCTTTTGCACTAATGATGAATGTACCACTCACGGTATTCAGCGAAGTTAGTTTCTAAAGATCTGAAGATTATATCTGGGTTTGCCGCTTTCTTGTTGTTGCCATTGAAAGTGAAATGCAATGGCGGTTTTCAATAGGAGGAGCATATCGGTTTATGCATCTTTCCTTGCTTTATCATTACGTGGACTACCTGAATAGATCATTCAATAATAACATGCATAAATAAAAGATCAAGGAATTTTTTCCCTTCGTAGTTAAGACTTTGTATATTTTTTTTGTCATAAAATTCTTCATGCTCTTTATTCATACTGATTTATATGTTTATTTATTACCAAAAATGTTAAAATTAGAGTATGAAAATACTCTCGCAAGAACAATTAACATATGTCATTCAGACAGCTATAATTATCATCCTCAACGAAGAACTAAGAGATAAACAGAAGCGCACTCATAAATTCCAATATGTTATTCTTACGTCAACACACAGATTAACTTTATCGATGTTATTATTATTTATTTGAAGTGCTTACTAACTCTGTCTTAAGTTTCCAAATATATATATTGAGGCACATGACACACATTTTACTTTACTTATATATGCTATGCTTAGTGTTAGCATTTGGATGCCAAATTCGCTGTTTATAGGATATAACGCATTGGTATATCTTCATTTAGAGCTCTCAAAATAAAAGGAAAATACAACTCATGTGATTAAAACGTGTAAAGCCAATCAAACCCGCTTATTTGGGATTAAGATTGGAAAAAAAATCTTTGTGATGAAGCACACGATTCAACCTAATCCAAAAATAATTGTCAGATCAATAAGAGAAACAAAGGCAAATCCTGTCAATAGAGTAGAGAAACAGTAAATACTTACAGGGGGGATACTTTTATTTACAGGGAGATATTTTTTTCGTACACTGCAACAGAAAATAAACTTGCAATGTAAATAGATACAAAACACGGCTAAAGACAAGCTTAAAACATTTTCCTTCCTCCTTTTCCTTTATTTATTTTCCACTCACTCGTTCTGTTCCCGGCTCTGTCATATGCAGCGAAGTATTCCAGTCTGTATCTTCAATGAATTCCTTAATTTGTATGCAGATCCTTAATCACGAAATTATAATAAGAAAATATATGCCGCCACCTTTAACAATATCCGACTAATGACTCAATAGTTTCTGTGTGAATGGTTTATAATTCCACACCATTGAATTCATAATATGCAGCTGCGTTTGAACTGCGGCGCAAACAGATGATATGAGCATCTGGGAAACATGTACCTCTTGCCTTTCTTAATAGCACATATATGTTCGTGAATCGGTTTTGTGTTTCCTGTAAGCAAAACAAAGGGGATATGTGCTTGTGCGCTGTTTAATGTTTTAGTCTCATTAGTCATATTGTTCGAGG
>NC_051407.1:14123222-14123561 GCF_015228065.2 Penaeus monodon
ACAGGAAAAAAAAAAAAGTTGATAAAGGGATAACGAACAGAAAAGGGGAGGAGAAAGTTTCTTAATCTATTTTCGAACCAAATCAGGAAATTTTAATTCCCCTTTTTAAACAGTTTTCAATCTTTACTTCCTTTGTCAGAGTTGTGGACCAGAAATTGCTCTCGGCATTATTCCATCCTCGTATTGGTGAATGGAAAGATTCTGATTACCTTCGATTCGCTACTGTTAACAAAGACATTAATTCAATATCTCTCGCGAACTCTGGGCCGATCTAATTACCAGAATTTCGCGCGATTTCTCCGTAGTGCATCCTAGATGTATTTACGAACATAAGGCTCT
>NC_051407.1:14124180-14124252 GCF_015228065.2 Penaeus monodon
GTCTTTGCCTGTCTATCTCTTTCTCTGGTTTGTATCTTTCTTTGCGTCCGTGTTTTCTTGTTGTTTTTCGTT
>NC_051407.1:14124476-14124648 GCF_015228065.2 Penaeus monodon
CTCTCTCCCCTCTTTTGTCTCTCCTCTTAACATCTAGTTTTTAACTCTCCCCTCTCCTTCAGTCGGCAGGAGAGCGCCAGATCTCACCCTTAAACTGGACCCTTGAATATATTCAACCACAATTTCCTTCTCCATGACACGTTTCCCACGCTCGTCCCCCAAGCCTCCCCTA
>NC_051407.1:14125144-14126184 GCF_015228065.2 Penaeus monodon
GCATACACTACCAAATGGGGTATACAACAACACTCCCCTGGAAAACGGGTGCCAAAGGTAGAATCTCGTCCACAGCACCTGGCAGATTGGTAACAGCGATAGGATATCGACATCACGTCCCTAACACCCTTTATCTCTCCCTCCTTCCGCTCGCATTTCCCAGCCTCCACCTTCAATCTCTTTCCTCTCTTCTCTCGCTCTCTCCTCTCATTTGTTTTCCCTCATCCTTCCTCTCCCTGCCTTGCCTATTCCTCTCTCTCTTCCCCTTCCCCTTTTTCCCATCCTCACCCACCTCCTCCTTAATACAGTCTCTTCTCTTTATTCTTTCTCTTCATGACTGCCTTCTCTCTCCTCTCCTTCCCTCTTTCTTCCTACCTTTCTCCTGTTTTCTCCTCTTCTTAGTCCTCTCCTTCTTTTCATCCTTCTCCGTCCTTTCTTTTACCTCTTGTTTCCACATTTCCTATCCCCTTCTCACTCCTTTGCCACTTACAACCTTCCATTCATTTCTTTTTCCCTCCTTCCTATTCCCAGTTCCATATTTTCTATCTATTTCCCTCCTTTCCCTATTCGCTTCCTTAACTACGATTTCCTTCCTTTCTCTCCCTTCTCCCCTCTTCCTGTTCGCTTCCTTATATCTTATCTCCTTACCTTGTCTCCTCCCCCCCTCCTCTTCCCACTTATCCCCGTCCCCTCCTTTAACTCCTATCCCCCCCCCCTTCTCTCCCCTCGCTCTTCATCGTCTCCAATTTCCTTCCCTCCCTACCCTTTCCCCCTCACCCCCTCCCTTCTCTCTTCATTCCCCTGCTCCTTCCAAGTTTGGCATTTCGTCCTCTCTTTGTTATCCGAATCTCCGGTGGATATCGGTGCCAGATTTACACATTGTCGGGGTTGGCATTCATTACTGATGGTGCGTTTTCTTCTTAACATTTTCACTCTTTTCTGTATTTTTCTTTCTTTTTTAATGTTTCCTCTCAATTGTTTTTTACTCTTTCTTTCTTCTGAATGAGGGGTTATATGTATTCGTTAGTGATATGGAAAGT
>NC_051407.1:14126232-14126342 GCF_015228065.2 Penaeus monodon
GGCATTCATTCTCTTTTTCTCGTTTGATCTCTCCTCCTCCAACCCTCTCTTACAAAAGGCAGCTTTTTCATAACTGTGAGCAGTCAGTAGATAACAGTAAGATCTTAGTT
>NC_051407.1:14126568-14127030 GCF_015228065.2 Penaeus monodon
TTGTTTGATGCGTGTGTGGAATGGAATATCTTACATCAAGACACCAGCAAATACAGTTGAGAAAAAAATGAAGTGAGAAAACTAATAATGAAATACTGATCATACCAATAAAGAATAAATTAATAAATAAAGTAATAAGGTAATAAGAATATACACTATCGAGAGTTTATGCGTAAAGAAAAGAAAATGTTGAGCGAATCAGACCAGATGAAGGTTTCAAATCAAAGGATGAAAATCAGTCTTTCTGGATGTGAGGTTGTTTTATTAATCGACTCAAAGGAAATGACTGAACTCCTTAAAATGCAACATGAAATTTTTTGTGACATTAAGAACAGATCTGAACAACATTTTGGAACTATTAATGCTGAATCTCAGTACTAACGATTTAACTTTCAACAAAGGAGATATCAATGAAGCAATAAAAGACAACGCAAAACTGAAGGAGGGACATATCTTTACTGT
>NC_051407.1:14127517-14127836 GCF_015228065.2 Penaeus monodon
CTAGTCACACACAATAGTTTCGTGGCGTAAGTTTCAGTGGCTCATACCAGGCCCTTCTTGGGAGACTGCTCGTCTTGTGTCAGGTGCTGAATTTCATGAGGGTAAGAAATTGGCCCTCGCTCTTCCACTACCACTTATTGGTGGTTCATTCTGTACTGAATTTAACTTTCTTTTTATATATTCACAGTGCACTGAGTTACGTTTCTAAAATTATTATTAGAAACCTTTATTTTGTATTTTCTGGAACAGACATGTATAGGGTATTTAAGTCTACCACGCTGGGTAGAAAACATTAATAAAGATATGAATAGACATTGCT
>NC_051407.1:14127911-14128055 GCF_015228065.2 Penaeus monodon
CCTATCTTTTCATTTATTAAGAACCTTTGACCATCTGTAAGCTAGATGATCATATCTGTTATTTGTCGAAGCAAATAAAATTAGTTGATATTAAGCAGGTGAATAATGAAGAGGAATAAATCAATACCAACCATTAAATTCCCC
>NC_051407.1:14128079-14128482 GCF_015228065.2 Penaeus monodon
GTAACGAACAGTAGCACGAAAAGACAATATAAAGAAAGACAGAGCAAAGAGTAATGACTAGACAAATTAATTTTCTCTTCGTTTTTCAGCACATCGACTGAATGACGGCTAACTGACGCCGTTGCCATGGCAACACAATTAGGAAGGTCAAAGCAGAAAATGCGTTATGAACCATGCTTTGCATCGTTACATTACTCATTTGTTCTCGTCGATGCTGATAGAAATGATTCTGATTGAGAAATAGTGGGCATTCCTGACCCTGACTTTGTTATATTCTTTTCCTGTGTACTAAACCCTGAGAGGGTTTAAAAGATGATGATATAACAGATACTTTTATTTAATTATGATTAAGTGATATGTTTCTGTACATATCCGTATGCATTACAGTGTTGCTGCCTTTTAT
>NC_051407.1:14129927-14130002 GCF_015228065.2 Penaeus monodon
AAGCGGTACGACCAAAGGCGAAAAGCTCGTGAGCATCTCCCCTTCATGAGCTAATTCAAGAAAAATGACGAAGCT
>NC_051407.1:14130025-14130102 GCF_015228065.2 Penaeus monodon
TGTTTGGGTAGAAAAAAACAACAACAGAGGAAGGCTAGCTAATATTTTTTTTTTATCCTTACTATTAGTTTTGCTGA
>NC_051407.1:14130152-14130568 GCF_015228065.2 Penaeus monodon
CACTTCAAAATATTTATAGGAAAGGTATTTTGAAATGATTTATTTGTAAAATGGTTACACGGATATAATTCTTCAGTAATGCATACCCGTTTGATTTGTATTTTTCGCTTAATATAATTTTATCTCTTTATTTGCTTATTTTTACCTATACTTATCATTCTTCAACAGATCGTGTATTTATTTAAGCATTAATTTTTGCAATAGCAATATGAAACATTCTTGCAAGATTGCAAGACATCATTTTACCTGTGCTACATCCCCTTCAGCCCCTCACTTTTCAGAAAACACAAAGTCACTGATTGTTTGAGGCACTTAATTACTGATAAATCATCTTCATAGTATCGTTCACATTCATAGATGATGACAATACAAAGATATTTATAGAAGTAATGCTGCTAATGACTACAGTAATTATG
>NC_051407.1:14130845-14131170 GCF_015228065.2 Penaeus monodon
TGATCCTCTACAGTGGCCTTCTTCTTCCGTCCACTCTGGCTAGTCTCCGCGAAAGAAGGCGATGTTGACTCGGTATTTTTAGCCACTTTTATCTGAGACTTAGAAACCATTGGGAGATTCCTCCTTTCACTGCGGGAGTTAAGGGAAGGAAAACACTACGCAATAAGTACATTCTGTCGAGTAAAATACTTGATGGATAATGCGTAAAGGTTTTCTGGGAAGAAGCTGCCAAGAATAAATGTACTTATAGATTTTCAGCCTTACAAACCAATGTTTTACGGCTATAAAATTGTTGATGAATTACGCGAGTCATAAAAAAAAGAAA
>NC_051407.1:14131304-14131428 GCF_015228065.2 Penaeus monodon
TAAAATAAATTAATTTAAAATGATAAAAAACAATAATTTTGCAATGAGTAGTAATACGTTGATCTACATCAAACTGAAAGCATTTTTTTTTTTACTTTCTTCTGTTATCATATCATAAACATAA
>NC_051407.1:14131483-14131813 GCF_015228065.2 Penaeus monodon
GTCTTTCAGCTCAAAGTCTTTCATGAATTAATCCTAAAAACACATCGAACATATGTTATGTCGGATTACAATGAAATATATGAATGGAATCCCATAACATATATTCTTCTTTGATGCCTATAAAAGAACGACGGGGAAATGATGAAAACCCAATAAAGGGAAAATGTATTATGCATTACCATCAGTTTAAAAGAGAAAAAGAAAACGGATGTGAAATGCAAAATTCATATTGATGTTTACGTTGCAAAGATACTGCTGCTACATAACAATAAGTCTTTCAAAACGATTGCCAGACACACCTCTCTTTATCTCTTGTTATTTGCTCATACT
>NC_051407.1:14135752-14135929 GCF_015228065.2 Penaeus monodon
TTTTCTTTTTCTTGATCATCCTATATTTCCTGTTTTCTTTCTTTCCGTTTTTCCTTCTTCATTGTCCTTATAATGTACCTTTCTTTATCTAACTAATTTTCGCAAAGAGAGAGAAATATATCGTTCTCCAGTTTGCAATGGTAATGTCACATATTCTTTTAAATTTCTGAATATTCT
>NC_051407.1:14136156-14136290 GCF_015228065.2 Penaeus monodon
TCTGTTTAAAAGTTTCCATCCAACAAGTTGGAAATACCAATATATTTTTCATTCTCCATTTCGTTATTCGTTATCTCTTCCAACCATGCATAATGAATGAATGCGTGTGCGTGTCTTTACACCCCCCCCCCCCC
>NC_051407.1:14136611-14137283 GCF_015228065.2 Penaeus monodon
TACTTCTCCCCCATATCTGATAACTTTTCTTTCCTTTCTCCTTTCATAAATGGATAATTTAAAAAACACGCATTTCAATATCCAATGCAAAAGCGACTTTTATCGAAATGTGCAATTGGAACCATATAACATATATTGTATTAGTTACACAATATGCATAAAGGATGAAATAGTTAGTGAGAATTGCCATTTTTTTAAGATAAATAGAAAATGCATCTAATATGCAGACTGACCATCCGTGTTGGAAAGATAGTGCTATAAATTCAATAACAATCACGTGATCTGAACACATTACTCCTTCTCTTTTCGTATTTTTAGACAATCCGAGCACTGATAACTAAATTATAAAGAAAAGTTTCGAGTTTTATATTTTTCATTCTGCTTATTCTTCATATTTTCTCTTCCCCCCCTAACTGATAAAGTTTGAATTTTGTTTAAACTTATACTTGGGAACAAATGATGAGATTTATTTGCCAGTCACTTATAAAAACATATAAAAATACACTATAAAAAAATAACAAAAGAAACCATACGTAATATGCAATTTGCATGTTTCTTTCCCTCTTTGTGTTGCAAAAATAATATCAACGCGACCGCATCACATTCTGCCTTCTCTCCTTCCTAAATTTTACTCATCCCGGGGACAGACCCTCATAGCTGTAGAAAATTGGA
>NC_051407.1:14137518-14138043 GCF_015228065.2 Penaeus monodon
TATATGATAATGCTGGGACTTTAGGCACACCAGTCTGTACAACCTCCATCAGACCCTAGCAACCACTTGCGTCTGACTAGTTGATCAATCCCAGAAAAAAGCATTGGGATCCAGTCTCTCCCGTCTCTGCTTGCATTTAGGACTTGGTTCTCTTTTAGTTGTTAATTTGCTTTAATTCGATTTCTACCTTGTCTGCCTGCTATAGTGTTAAACTGAGATTACCGAATGACGGTGAGATAATCATTACTCTTTGTGTGTCCATGTGATGTGACAATATTATTGATATATCACCGAGGTTTGAAGAAAACGCCATTTTTTCGAGGGCTCAAGGGGAAAAGTCTGTTCGCAAATGCTTTATTATTTATCTAGTCACAATGTAAAATGTTACAAACGACTGGTAATTCCTGTGTACGATTACCTAGATTAGTGGAATTATCTTGGCTGAGTAGCCCTTTTATTAGGCTCTTGTTGCCCAGGGACATCCACTTATCCGAATGCAAATATATTTTTGAGTTGTTTTTGTAA
>NC_051407.1:14138861-14139059 GCF_015228065.2 Penaeus monodon
GGGATTATATAACGTACCTATGCAATGCACTTTCACACACATACAAGTTTATGCACAGACACTGTCACACGTATGCTAAAAGGTCGCCAGCAAACAGGACATTTCCTGCTTACCTCGAGAGCCCTCCATTACCCAGATCAAGAAAAGAATACATTACAGAAAAAACAAATCGATATGTTAAGGAAGACCCGAGTGTTT
>NC_051407.1:14139286-14139612 GCF_015228065.2 Penaeus monodon
CAACCAAGTTTAGTTTTGTGGATTGTTTTTATTACGCTCTTTATCCATCTTACTGCCTTCATCAAGTTATTGAAATATAATTCATTCACGAGATTAAACGATTTTATTAGATCTTCCAGCATTATTGTGATAATATTCAACACAATGCATATTACCCAAATTCAAAGAGTAACACAAATTACTTTCCTGATGACTTCTGTTTACGAGCTCCCTGGAAAACTGTATTATGTCTTGTATGTGTGTCTATTCACATTTCTCTTCTATCTCCCACGTGGCACAAACTTTTTTATTGAAGCTTACATTTACTCTTTTTCTATTTAGTAAGA
>NC_051407.1:14139804-14139888 GCF_015228065.2 Penaeus monodon
GTTCTTACTTCAGTCCCTGACATCATTATTATGTTTACAATTTCCACCTAACAAGGCGGATGTTCCAACCATGGACACTGCGTC
>NC_051407.1:14139964-14140143 GCF_015228065.2 Penaeus monodon
AGCTGAGTAAAATTTGTGAAATAAAGCATCCAACTTCTCTGAAACCTGGCCACTTGGGAAACAGCACCAGCTATTCAGAGTTAAGCGATTATTGAGACTGTTAGAGTAATAATGATAATCTGGACAAAATTACGGTAAACGCAACTAGCCCCGACAGAACTGAAAACTGAACCGGAGAT
>NC_051407.1:14140189-14141076 GCF_015228065.2 Penaeus monodon
CCACGTTATTCTTCAGTTGTTCTTTGTATGTCTTCAATATCCTTGAGACGTAAATTCAAGTGTTGTCGAAATGTGTAAATGAAAACCTGAATCGTATACCTGTCACACACATCTACATGGAAACAAAAATATAAGTAAAAAGTATCGTACTCTATTATATTTTTTTTAGACAAATGAATCAGGAATATGTTATATTCAAATTACGCATTTGCATCCCTCTTTACGCTTCAACAGATATTGTTATAAAATAATCAGAACTTCACTGTGTCTACAATACAGTTTTTCTTCTTTTATTCTCACTCCTTATTCCTTTCGTGAATGGGTCATTCATCATTCTTGCAAATAAGCATTCGGATTCAATCCCGCCTGTACACAGGAGCGTTTCTGAGCCTTTTCACGAGAAGTCTGCCCCATGGACCCGACGCTCGTAGTTTTTATTTTATTTCGATTCCCGGGTTCTCTGGTATTTAGGGGGTTCAACTGAGAACAGCAAGTGGGGGATAATTTTTCTTATATGTATATTTCCCAACTGATTACGTTTTATATCTGCTAATATAAAACTGATTTTTTTTTTCAAATGCTAATTTTTTCGAAAGTTTGTATCGAGATAGTTAGTGAAGGTTTTGGTAAAGGTTCGTTGTTTAATCATTCAGCAAGTCAGGGATTCCGTATGCCCCCCCCCCCCACGAAAATGGAACAAGTCTTGTAATTCCTGTTTTTACTGAACACTAATTCTATTTTTTTCCGAGTGCACCGCACATAGAAATATATCTTATGCGCGTATTGTATGTATGAACACTAAATTTTTAACATCTGTATAAAGAGACGGACAAGTGTTGTGTTTATATATCTTTTACATATATAAATATTCACAGATAAAGGCATTT
>NC_051407.1:14141143-14141311 GCF_015228065.2 Penaeus monodon
AATGCATGCACGCTCACAAGAACACAAAATAGCAGTGGAAGAAGCTTGGAGAGCGTCCCCTCATTCACCTAAGGCTGCTTCCTGCATATCTCGAGGGCCGTCCATGACCCAGATCAAGAAATTTATTACAGAAGAAGCAAATTGATATGCTAATGAAGGTCTTGATGG
>NC_051407.1:14141564-14142202 GCF_015228065.2 Penaeus monodon
CATCCTATTCGCATTTCCCGCTCATGTTTCCATAATGAGTGCAACAAGGTGAAGTGTATCTTGACGTTGTATTTATCTCTCCTTATTTTTTGCTTACGCGAGCAACGTTGCAGTTTCTTCATCGCACGCGCATGTGTGTATTCTTCATCCTTTAAAGGGGCCTTGTTCGCCCTTCCACCCTAACTAGTGTTGCGAACGAGTTGGCACAATATTTTTTTTCGCCAGTTTTATTCGCGTCTTTCAAAATCATTGGGGAATTCAGTCTTTCACTGCAGGCCTTGGCTAACGAAAACATTTCAAGTAAGAATGTCTAGTAAACGAGTAAAAAAGTATTTATTAGTGTTCGTCTTGGAAGAGGCAGAAACGTATCACAATTAAGAAATTGTGGATGGTATTTCGAATATCAAGAGTAGAAAAAAAAATAGTTAATGTAACCCAGGCAAAGGCGAGCGAGTAACAAAAACTAATATTCCATCTTCCTCTGTACTTTTTTCTTTCTCCAATCTCTCTTTTTCTCTAAATATTTCTTCGAAGTCAATAACTGGAAACACGTAACATATATATTATATTATACAAAGGAAAATACATCCAAAAATGAGCAAATTATTATGTGAAACCAACCATGTGACTATAACACA
>NC_051407.1:14142313-14142547 GCF_015228065.2 Penaeus monodon
GCTCGCTTATAACAAGACTAATATCGACTTTGGTCAAAGTATGGCGATTCGTTTACAAAAGTGTTTGCCTGCCTACACCTCGAACGATTTCCAAGCCTTTTTATCAGAACTTAAACCGAGATCTTTATTTGTGAGTTGTGGGTAATTGTGAGACCAGCTCCCTATGTATCCTTACCATGTGGGCAAATAAGTTACGGCAAATTCTTTTAAACTGTTAGTCATGTCTGGTAACGC
>NC_051407.1:14143113-14143195 GCF_015228065.2 Penaeus monodon
TCGAAACCGCCTCCTCTTTCACCGAAGGCTGATTCCAGCATATTTCAAGGGCCATCCGTGACCACGATAAAAAGTATGATGA
>NC_051407.1:14143256-14143414 GCF_015228065.2 Penaeus monodon
ACGAAGGAGGTCGATATGTTGATGCCGGCTGTTGCTTGTTTCGTGATTTAATTATTGATTTTTGGCTTTCATTAACGCATAACTGATGTTTGTCGTTTTTTTCGGGCTGTGCTACCATTATTTCATTCTTACAATTAGCGCTTTGATTTATATATTTG
>NC_051407.1:14143464-14143609 GCF_015228065.2 Penaeus monodon
TACAGTGTAAGGCTATGTTCATAATTTTGTGTAATGCGCTCCCATCGACACATTTTTTATTTACTGAAGCTGACAATCATTCCTTTCGAGCATAGATATATGCAGCCATGCGTATACATACTCATACACACGCATACAAATACGA
>NC_051407.1:14144676-14144773 GCF_015228065.2 Penaeus monodon
AACGCCGTATTTCCTCCTGCAGTTCTTATTTGCGCTGTCAATGTTGCACGCTGTCTTGCAACCTTTGACACTCGGTGCATTTTGTGAGACCGTCTCC
>NC_051407.1:14145351-14145420 GCF_015228065.2 Penaeus monodon
TGTCGTCACGCTTTTAGTAAATCAAGGCTGCGGAGACTTTGGGCATCAGTATTTTTGCTATTTCCTTCT
>NC_051407.1:14145505-14145882 GCF_015228065.2 Penaeus monodon
TAACTATATTTGCAAAGATCCCCAGATGACGAGCTACTTGTAGATACACATGTGTATATGTATGCTTTAAGACATGTGTATGTCTGACTGTGCGTGTGCCTGCTGGACCAAAGCGTCAAATGACTGTAAATGTCACCCTTGGTGCCACAAATAGTGCATTTAATTCCTGACGTGCAAACATGCTGATATTGACTGAACTGAAAGCACATCCAGATTTTTTTTTTCTTTCATTTCTAATTATACTCCTTTTGTATCTAATGATTTTCCTTCTACTCACTTTTTTATTATCTTATTTCTTTTTTTCGTAAATATATGAAATAAAATACATATGCAAACTTCGTTAAACATCGGCTATTGAAAAGATAAACTACTGTCGA
>NC_051407.1:14146231-14146600 GCF_015228065.2 Penaeus monodon
ATGTATTTGGCTTCTAAAATTATTCTTTTTAAATTAAGGATATTTGTAGCTGTTGAAGGAAAATAAAATTCAATAAAAAATAACCGGCAATCTTTTTTACCAGGTGCTCAATCTTTTGAGAAGACGTATATACTCCCAGACCTATGCAGACACATGCTCATAAAACAAAAATTATGGAAAACCAATAAAGTGAAAATATATTATAGACTGGCATCAGTTTATAAAAGTAAAGGAAATTGTAATTCACGTACAGCTTGCATATTTCAGTTTGCAATGCTAAGAAAAGGCTTCCGATTGATATTAACTCCTATGTAATTGCAATATAATATGTTCTCCCTTTATTCTTGTTTGTACTTTTACAGACTACAA
>NC_051407.1:14148269-14148466 GCF_015228065.2 Penaeus monodon
AGAGTACTAAAGATTTTTCTTATGCGGGACAAATGTCATAACTGAGTCCATATAATACTTGCCATGTTTATAGTAATGTTTATTCCAGAGTAGTGGTTCCCAGCCTTTTCATTCTGTGGCCCCCGACCAATATATAATAATCTCTATGACCCCGCTCACTGACAGTCATCTTTTCAAGCTTAGTTTTTTACTAGTCA
>NC_051407.1:14149570-14149899 GCF_015228065.2 Penaeus monodon
TTAATTTAACAATCTGTGACTAGGCAGAGAGCTTTCGACATTTCAGAACCAACACTTACATTCACTTAGAAAACAAGTACAATTGATGAAAAACTGAGAATGTTATTTAAATATTGTGTTGTCGTTTACGAATAAACAAAACAGAAATAAAGGAAAAGGAAAAGGATGGGATATGCAGGAAGGATATTTCTGTTTAAGATGTAAAAGATGCAGCAATAAAATTACAGTAACTCCAATGCAATTGCAACATATTTTACCGCTCTTTTTTACTTTTTATCGATTCTGAACACGAATAGGTGCAATAGTATGGAAAGTGACAAAGGGGATTT
>NC_051407.1:14151146-14151747 GCF_015228065.2 Penaeus monodon
TAATGTCTTAGACCCATTTGCTCAACTGAGTATTCAGATTCGGTCTTTCTCTTTACTACCTGCACATAGTAGCCTCTCCTGACCATTTCCCTGAAGTATGGACTTTATTAGCTATTATGTCCAGGGGTTATCTTAATTCGACTATTTCTCTCCTGGTTGCAAAGGTTTTAATTGAGATTAATCTAAGGTCGGTGTGCCTTTGCAACATTCCGTGGTTACGTTGAGCTGATATGGATGCACAGTTCTAAGGCCGGGACCAAAAAGGGCCAATGTCATAGAAATCAGTGTTGAGAAAAACGCATTTGAAAGTTTGCTCCGTTATTAGAAATTCAGCAAATTGTGTCCCGAAATGTAATTTCTTTGACTAATAAACTCTTGCATTGCTCTATTCCTTTTAAAGATTTTTTTTTCTTTTTAGATAACGATAAAAACGTATATTTTTCATAACGGAAAATTTGAATTTATCACTGTAGTACTTCCTTTGTTTTGGCTAATTAATTGAAAATTAAGACATTTACTGCTGTTTATGTTTTATGCCATTCCTCCTCCTCATTCGATTTCTATTTTTTCTATCCTTTTATGGCTTAAAATATAAACAACT
>NC_051407.1:14152007-14152089 GCF_015228065.2 Penaeus monodon
AAAAGTCCAGTTCGGTGGTAGGCTTTTCGAAAAGTTGGTATTTTTGGACGCTGACCCTTGAACTGTAGTCTGAGGGTAAGAA
>NC_051407.1:14154125-14154476 GCF_015228065.2 Penaeus monodon
TTCTACCGATTCAAAGTCCTATCCATTACAATCAAGATTTTTATTTGTTCGCATATAATTTTTTTTTTTTAACTTCCCGATTTTTTATACAAGCACTATATATAGCATCTACATGCATTGTCAAAAACATATGGTGTAACAGCTCTGTGACGCTTGGTCTTTTGCGTAATTGCTTTCCGGACGTATTATACAATATTTTCTCTCCTACAATACATTCAGTAGTTAGACGCTGTTATATTATGTTTATCAGTTTTTTTCAGAAACATGTTGTCCTATCTGCTGTAATGATAATCGCCGCTGAGCTTCTCCGTCTCTCCATCTTATTCTCAACCCGATTCAGCTTTCGTTATC
>NC_051407.1:14155291-14155626 GCF_015228065.2 Penaeus monodon
TGCTCTGGGAACCAGTAGGTGTTAAGCTAAACTGAGAAGTTATTGTCATTTTATTGCTGTATTTTTGCCACATGAATTGTCAGGTAATATTCTTCATGTATCATTTTCTTTTTCTCTTATAAAATAACGGCAAATCATAATATATTTTCACTTCATTGATTTTCTAGAAATTGTTTCCTTTGTGCATTTGCCATTCCAGTCTCTTCCAAGCATTTTCGAATTCATGTTTTGGTAAAAGTCGACGAAACATTTGCATCATATTAAAATGCATGTTTTAGATGATTGATGTTTTATTTGCGGGAAAATGACGATAATGTAAAGGAGGGAAAGGAGGT
>NC_051407.1:14155685-14155809 GCF_015228065.2 Penaeus monodon
GTAGATGTGCGTATAGATAAACAGATATAAATACAGAAATTGTTAGATAAGTAAATTAATAAATGTATGTTTGCAAGTATTTATATTAATAATTTGATTGCGTGTACGTGTATCTATGTAGATA
>NC_051407.1:14155947-14156247 GCF_015228065.2 Penaeus monodon
AAGTAAGGAAGTATAAGGAAATGTAAATAAACAAAGAGAGAGGAGACAGGAAGAAACTTTTCAAGTATTCCTGTCAGCCAAAGAATCCGTGGCCTTCATTTAACATAAACGGCGTCGAGAGAGAGGCAGAAGAAATGGGAGGAAAGAGAGAGGAGGAGAAGGTGCAGTGAGCATGGACCGAGTATCCAGAGATTGTGCAACATTGTAACATGCAAACAAGAAGAGAAGCGATGGAAATACGTCGTCTGGAAACATTTCCACCTTGTTGGATGGAAATTGCATTGCTCTCTAAAATATAAT
>NC_051407.1:14156579-14157057 GCF_015228065.2 Penaeus monodon
GATGAATTTCTATGCGCCAATAATACAGGTTGCTTTCGAAGAAGATAATGAAAATTGAATATCACGCAAGACACAAGAGGATAACGTGCAGAGGGAACCAGTAAACAAAACTCCTTTAGGAATCAATGTATGCCTGTCTCTTTGAAGTGAGGAAACATATCCTGGTGAATGATAAGATAATGATTAATTATGGTAAATGTATACATAATGGTTCTTAGAGGCGCTTTGAAGGTAAAGTGTAAAATAAGTACCACGTCACAGCCACTCACAGCAGATGAAAAAAGAGAAAAAAAAGTGCATATAAATTTGGAAGATATATTCCAATCTTTTTCAAGCAAACTGACTTGTTTCTTATGCAAGAATCTATTTTCCTCGTCGGTTGCTTTCATGTGGGTCATGGGCAGCCCTCGGGGGGGGGGGGGGTGCAGGAAGCAGCCCCGATGAAAGAGGAGACGCTCATGGGAGTATCTCCATGCAG
>NC_051407.1:14157467-14158045 GCF_015228065.2 Penaeus monodon
CAGTGAATTACCTAGGCCAGCAAGGATAGCTCTAAATCCATTGAAATTATATGTGATATATATTCCGCTTGATTCCGATATGCCATTAAACCAAAAACATCAACAAAAATGAGTATTTGTATAACTATTCTTCATATTCTTCACTGCCATTCTCCTTTCAAGAAACATAATCTGTGCATAATGTTTTCTTTTTTCCCACAAATGTTGTTTACATTTTGAAACAAAGGTAGATATAAGTAATGAAACTGTAGCTTTATAGTAATGACATTGCGAAAAAAATCGTAAAAAAAGAAAAAGAAAAGGAAAGAGAGACAACAATGAATACATTCCATAAGTCAGAATAGTAAAGGAGAAGAAGGAACAATCGAGTAAATAAAAGGAAGAGCACGTAAGCGACAACAAAACAAGATTATGTCGAAGGGAGTGGGAGAAAAGACAAGAGAATAGAGATGATCGCAAGATATAAGATTATTATGAAAGGTTTAATAATATTGCGGTGTTTGTTTTAAAATTTCTTTAAAAGGAAACTAGAATTTAAAAAAAACCACTCCAAAATGATATATCAACCCAAAAAAGAG
>NC_051407.1:14158691-14158885 GCF_015228065.2 Penaeus monodon
GATGATATATAACTGTTGGAATAAAACTTAAAACTTACAGTTCTTCGTTTAGCAGGGTCATTAACGGCTTTTGAAATAAGCAGGAAGCTGCCTTCGGTGAAAAGATGTTCCCAAGTTCTTTCTCGCTCTCTCATTCTCTGCTTCCGTATTTGTCTATTTGCGCGCATGTTTGTGTGTGGGAGGGGGGAGATGCT
>NC_051407.1:14159065-14159156 GCF_015228065.2 Penaeus monodon
TATTATCTGTCTTTCTCTATACCCATTAAATTCAGAAATACGAAGCTACACTCATATAGTATCTTCGTGTTCACAAGAAAAAAAGGAACAA
>NC_051407.1:14159216-14160072 GCF_015228065.2 Penaeus monodon
TTGTTATAGTTATAGAGAAATAGTCGAGTAGTACAGAGGAAAGTCCATAGGCCTCGCTGCAAGAAAAATGCTTGGAAACGCTTGCGTGTGCATGCAACGGTGGGAAGCACAGGATATGAGAAGGAAAGGAAAATGTGTTGGAATTTCGTTAAATGTTATTTGCCTTTTATCACGTGTTTTGCATCATAAACAATATTAGGTTATTTACATATTGCATTGTTTACCTTTACGCTTGTCAAATGATGGCAATATAATTGTTTTTCTTAGGTACATTTTTCTTGTGAATATATGTGTTTTTACACTGTGCGAACGGAATGTAGTTGCTAAGTGTTTCCAATTATATTACATTATTTTGTGCTACATAAACAAGGAAAAAACTTTTGGGTATCACTACGTTTTTTCGTCTTTAAACGGATAGCATTGCGTAAAATATTGTTTAATTATATGTTATTGTGAATGTGTGAATAAAAAATATACCGTCTATCTTTCGGATTGCATTATATATAACAACGGTATTTAATTGCAACGTGCACAGTCATTACTTTTTTTAACATAACGGATTAACTTTTCTATATAACGTTTAGACAGATAACAATACATGAAAAAATCATTTCATTAACTAATATTTTGTGGTTATTTAAACAGAACAATATAGATGAAGCATTTGATAATAAACTCATGGAACACAACATAAAAGAGCAAAAATAATAAGACAAACAAAGAATAGGACAAAGATTAAGGGAACATAAAAAGCAGCAAGAAATGTATTAAAAAATGTAACAAAATATGAAAAAAGAGCAAAAACCTTTTCCGAGAGCCCTTTCAGTTTCTGGATCAATGTGTTTAATCCCTTAGT
>NC_051407.1:14160101-14160523 GCF_015228065.2 Penaeus monodon
TGTTCGTTGTCTCTGTATTTATTTACTTTATTTGCATTCACTAATCTTTATCTTCTCTTTATTTCCTTTTTTTCCCAAATAATTTTGATAAATGATAATAGTCGCTTAATATCAGTTCGATAGTGTTTTCAATTCCATTTTTAAGTGGTTACCACACCGTTAAAACACATACAATTACAATCAATCAATAAGCTAATTATGAATAAAAAAATAATGACCCGTTTATCAAAGGGTATTACTAGACATACCATCCATATCACTTAATGTTTCTTTCTCTAACTCCCGCAATGAAAGAAGGAATCTCCCAATGGCTTTCTAAGTCGCGGATAAAAGTGGCGGAGAATTATTGGGCCAACGCTACTCCCGTTAGCAAAGCCTGGTGAAAGTGGAGCAAAGAATAACATCACTTTAAAGGATCAAGG
>NC_051407.1:14161508-14161756 GCF_015228065.2 Penaeus monodon
ACAGAGAAAGAGTAGACAGATAGGGATGGCGAGAGGCAGAGGCGATGCAAGCATTTATGTCTCCCAGAAAACCCGTGGCGTTCATTTACCAAACCTGCGTTGAGAGAGAGGGTGAGGCGTGTGAAGTGGAGGGAGGAGGAGGCCTTGAAACATTCAGCGAGCTCTAGTGTTGCAAGAGATTGCAACATGGCCATTGCAAACAAATGAAGAAAGAGATATACAGTTTAAAATTATTTTTGTCCCATGTG
>NC_051407.1:14161780-14162073 GCF_015228065.2 Penaeus monodon
GGAATTATTGATATATAACTTCATTAAAACAGTAAAAAATAAATCAGCAAAAGAGTGAGGTAGCTCCACTTCCTGGATAAAAATCTTTTCATAAAATGATAGTATAAACTTAAAAATAAAAGTGCTCTCGTGAGAATAAGTCATTCAGATCCTAATGAGCATATCGCCTTTGTCTTTCCGCATAAACGTTTTCACTTGTTTTTCTTTCCTTGGGCCGAGGACGGCCCTCGAGATGTGCTACAGGCAGTCCAGACACTCTCGAGGTATTCTCACTCACTCGTCTTAGTGACACT
>NC_051407.1:14162406-14162712 GCF_015228065.2 Penaeus monodon
CCCTTTCAAGGATTAGACTCCCACAAATTCGGCAAAATGTATTCCTAGAGTACCTCGGATATCTACATCAAACGGGTGACTTGTGTTGTCTGAGTACAAATATGCAGTATCAGAGTATTTGACGTTACCAAGGCCTTGCTGAAACCAACTTACTACGTGTAAATATATTTAGTATACATTCAAGGATTTACCAATTAAGTTATATTTAAATATATTTTACTCTGGCAAAATGTTTATGCTTTCTAAGTGCATGAGAGTAAATACTGTATAAAGGGGATGTTTCAGAGCATTTTTTGGTGAACATGG
>NC_051407.1:14162912-14162996 GCF_015228065.2 Penaeus monodon
AATTTTAAAGAGAACGTGCCATTTAGGCGAAGTGTGATCCACATTGCCTACTTTATAAAATTTTGTTTTATTGTGCAAGAGTTC
>NC_051407.1:14164305-14164695 GCF_015228065.2 Penaeus monodon
ACCATAAAAGAGAGATTAGTGTCCTTCAGTTGTTTGACAGAAACTCTACCATTAGCTCTGTATTAAAAAATAAGTATAGTATAATGTAGTATTAATATTTTCCAGCTCATAAATGGGAGCTTTTACAACCTAGCTATTACGAAGGTAAAATGCATCACCTTTTATTTTAAAAATGCTACTCTGTGCTTTTCCAAAAGCCGTTTGGAGTATCAGTTTAGTGTCAATCAACATTTTCCATAAATTCAGAGCAAAGTATTTTTAGGTAGATGGTATTAATATGAAATTTTAAACAAGAAATTCTTTTCAACAAATGTAGATAAAAGAGTAGCCATTGAGATTTTTATATTTTTATATTGATTACCGATATGTTTGCATAACTTCTGCATACTT
>NC_051407.1:14164926-14166379 GCF_015228065.2 Penaeus monodon
TCAAAACTGCCAACCACGGTGTTTCCTGAAGGTCCTGAAGAATCGGTCAACTTCCTGCAAAGACATGGCGGTGACCTTCCCAAAGCCTTGGAGATCCTAGGAAACTTTCTTGCCCTGAACTTGAAAAGACCATTATCCAGAGAGAGAGAGAGAGGTGAAGAAAATAAAGGATAAGGACATGGGGAAAAGAAAGAGCTAGGAAATGACATTGCAAGGAACACAAGAGGAGAAACAAAGATAGATTAAGGTGCCTATATTTTTTTCTTTTATTTCTTTCTCTTCTTCTCCTGTCCCTTTTCTTCAAAACAACAGAAAAAATACTGCTAGGTTCTCTCCACGGAACACTAACCCACATACCGTAGACCCTACTTATATACAGATACAGGACATTAGATTCTTTGCCTTTCAAAAAAAAAATGAGTCACTACTCAGTTTACTCACAAGTTTTCTTAACAGTCATTTGGTAACCTTTCATCCTTTCGGAGGGTCCTATATTCCTGCAGAAAAAAATCAAGTAACCAATCTAACCAATAAACAGTGAGTTATAATACTATTTGGATTGTTTGTTTTATTAATCCAGATGATTATCATATTGTATGGAGAACGAGATTTTAAAAGATCACAAAGAATAAAAAGAAGAAAATAAATGAAAAACGTTCAAACTACATCGTTGCGTGTGCATGTTCACTCCTCTGTGTGTGTCTATCTGCTTGTGTAGAGCCTTCATTGATACTTACTAAATCAAAAGATAATGAAGCAGGGGATCTGGTGAACGATTCATTAGTGTCTCAAATATATTTTTTGGAAATCCTCAAAGTGACGATTAAGATTTCCAGCGAAGGGCGTGGACCTCGCGTGTCTCAGGTGACTAATAATTATTTTGAACCTGCAGGTAATTAGGTAGAGATTACCTTTAAAATTATATACACAACGTGGATACTTGCAGAGCTAATGTGTTTTGCTTTTATCACGATATTTTAGGACATAAATGGTTGTTTGAATATATTAACGTAAATGAAAATACAGTAACAGTGATAATGAATAAAAGAAAGGTAATAAACCAATAAATAAACAAGAAAATAAAGACCTATTAATACTGTAATTAACCGATCTTTAACCACCATATAGCCAGCCATTTCTCTCACAAATGACACCATTCCCTTCAACATCTGAGCGAAAACCAACACTGTCTGATTCCCGTGCTGCAGGTTCTTCTTTTAATAACACTGAGTCACACTGAAGGCTATATTCCCCCAGCACGCACCAGGTCTCGTCCCGGGGGTTAGCTGGTTAATCACCAAACAACACGAAATCCCTTTAATGTCTTGTAATACCCAGATTGTGTAATTAGTTTCACCCTTGGTGTTCGCCGGATTTATCAAATTTTTGTTTCTATTTTTCTGGGTATTTAGAATGTTTTATACGTATAATTTTCGTATCATTTCTTGATTTA
>NC_051407.1:14168279-14168483 GCF_015228065.2 Penaeus monodon
CGCTAGCCTGGGGGAAATTTATCGTTTGGGGGAATATATTTACATGGCAGTGGGTTGATCTATATTAATATGCGGGCCGATGCGGCGTGTATGCCAGATGGCGCTTGCGGCAGTTGCTTCCTGCGTGCACTTTGGCCTCCATTACCTATTCCTGACTAAGGGATTTTGCGATTTTGTTGTTTGATTTCTCGGCAATCTGTGGGG
>NC_051407.1:14168574-14168998 GCF_015228065.2 Penaeus monodon
ACTTTTCTATAGTTTCAAGTGTCTTGTCTGGGGAGTTAAAACGTTATTTTGGTTATTAGTTTGTCGAATTTGATAGAAAAATTTTCATTTTCCTTTTTCTTCGTAGTAACTCTTAAAAACAAAAGAATTAAGGAACCATTTTATTTAACAGCCTGTTGTAGCATTTTGAGGAATATCTTAAGAATTTTAGCGGCAGAGGCACCTTATTTGTTTAAGTTTAATCAATAACAGCGTAGTTTGTAGACATTATCAACGCGTTATGTAATAAGGGTGGAGAAGTTATCAGCGGCTTTGGTTTATATAAGGAATGACGTCAGATTTTCTCTCTGAGTTCCTCTTAGATCTCGGACAAAAGAAAGCGCATCTGGGGCGCGTGATTTATCTCCCTGTCTTTTTTTATGCTTTTTTTTGTGTTATTCTCGTT
>NC_051407.1:14169216-14169396 GCF_015228065.2 Penaeus monodon
AACACGCAATAAGAAAATGAATAGTATAAAATCTATATTTCTAAATCACTTCTCACCTTACACTGATACGGAGAAAACTTTCATGAAATAGAAAGGCAGAACGCATATAAAATGAAGTAAAACAAGCATATCAGAAAAACTGATAATCGATTTTGAGTACCCGAAACTTACTGGAAAAGT
>NC_051407.1:14169842-14170098 GCF_015228065.2 Penaeus monodon
ATGCTAAAGCTAATTAACTAATGCTAATTTTTAGTAATGTGTATCAAACTAATTGCATTTATGTTCTTGTCAAGACGATTATCCCCGTTTGGTAAGAGCTTACATAATCCCATTAGCGAATTCATCCCTTCTGTTGCGACAGATCTTGCTGTTGAGGATCTGCTTCTTGGCCAATTTATAGTAATATAGTATTATAGCAACACAACTTTTCATTATTGTAATCATAGTCATTATGAGTGGTATTATGAATGTAGTA
>NC_051407.1:14170358-14170650 GCF_015228065.2 Penaeus monodon
CGGAAAAAAAGCTATTTTATATTTAATTATCGTACCAATGCAACCTCCAAACTTTTTGACTACATTTTTCTCTTGTGAAAAAACTAGCTAATTTTACTATTTTCAAGCGTCTTCAAACCTCATTGCAATTAACTTTTAATAAACAGCCTATGCCTGGATATTCCACGACAGTACTAGCGCTTGATTCATTTATAATTTTGGCCCCAACCAAAAAATTTTCTCAAGATTGCCAATATAGTTAACTTATTTGGAAAGTGTCCAAAGATTATTATAAATGGCAGATCGAAATCCC
>NC_051407.1:14170752-14171070 GCF_015228065.2 Penaeus monodon
GCAGGATGTTTTAACTTTCGCAAAACAAAGTTTTACATAGGTTTTGAAAACTGATTGCTTAAAAATATTGTCGATCTGGTGAACCCCAAATATATTTTGGCATACTGTTGTGTTATTAAATAGGTTACATGAGAGATCCCTTTCTAACCAAAATTCGGTTGTACCTACAGCAGGACTTTCCAATTATCTAATGCAACGACCACATTAGGACAGGCAGCAACTGATCTACTTGATGGCTGTGCAGCCACATTAACACACATAGTACTTTCTTTAGCTAAAGAGCAATTATGACAAACCTTTTCTCTCAAAAACATTGGA
>NC_051407.1:14178477-14178814 GCF_015228065.2 Penaeus monodon
GCATGCGGTACAAGCCATCACGCCAGTATTTGAAATATGTGATACTTGAACCCTGAATATTTCGCAGTACTGTTCACCTGGATACTTCCGTGTTGCTAAAACACATGGACACAGTATATATCAAGACATAAAATATTAAGTTCACACAGTATGAATACGAAGTTTCAATAGGTCGTTTCTTGCATATTAAGTGAATATCATAATCAGAAATTAACATATGGGCAACAACAAATATCCGAATTGGTTGTTTACAAATATGACGTCATTGTAGTTATATCTTACGGCCACTGGAGCCCATTACTGAGCTGGTGGGTACGCTGCGTTCCGCGGAGTTCAA
>NC_051407.1:14178969-14179334 GCF_015228065.2 Penaeus monodon
GCCTCAAATGTAAACGTAAATTTTTGGTTCTCGATTTTTTATTATCAGTAACTATTGTAAAGTGTATGCAAATTTCAATTTGAAATAACAATTTGCGTACACGTTAATTATACATTCATATGCACATAATTGCGAAAGCCAATTTACTTCCGAAAGAGCACAGTGAGATTCAGAACGTTTGATATTTCATGGTATTGCATGGTATTCACTTCGGTCTTTACTCAGTAGAATATTAGAATTTAATAGCATGGCACTCGTCTGTAAAGGATGAATGGATGTGTAGATCAGTTAATTTCCTCTTTTTCTCTGCTTCTATTTCTGGCCACAGGGTATATTGCTCAAGTCATGAGGACGTACACATACAC
>NC_051407.1:14179446-14179761 GCF_015228065.2 Penaeus monodon
CTGTTTATTTGTCTGTGTGTGCTATTACTAGCAAGGAAGTACATTGAGAACACGCTGTCATTTCATTTCATTTCAGAACATTATAAAATAAGAGAAAAAAAACTATGATATTGATGACTACACCCATCTCAGTATGATACTTAAAAGATAGATAGCACTACTATTAAGCCTGTTGAACCCAAACATGAAATTGCCCTTAATGGATCAAAAGAAATTACGAGGTGTTCATATATGAATATTCTGAATCCGAAAATAATAATATCAGTGCTGGCATTACCATAGATTAATGTCACATTAAGAAATAAATATCGTCAA
>NC_051407.1:14179854-14180298 GCF_015228065.2 Penaeus monodon
GATAGTATACAATGACAAACAGATGGATTACCTTTCTTAAGTAAAAATATTATGGCAAAATTAAATGAAAAGAAAAAATGGAACACAAACGTCTTAGTAAAAGTTTAATCAACTCACCCAATAACACAAACCACCCGTACATAGAAGGCAGTGTCCTGGGGAATTCATTGTAGGATAAGTGAGGAAGGGGGGAAAGGGGAGAGGAAAACAACATAGGAAGTTCAGTCACGGTGATATATGTTTTCCTTTTGTTATTTTCAGATCGAGATAAAAGCATAATGTTCGAGGGAAGCTCAGATGTTCTTTTTTTCTTTTTTTCTTATGAGTTCAATAGAAAGTAAAGGAAATCGCTGTGTTACGGAAAATCCTTATTTAATATGTAAGACGGTTTATCTTGGTTTTGATAAATTATGCTTCTATGTATTAATTCCGATTCGGATGCCA
>NC_051407.1:14180464-14181162 GCF_015228065.2 Penaeus monodon
GAAAGGTTTTAATATGAGCTGGAAGGGATCTCTTAATGACACATTCTAACTTACAAAATGATCCTATTAAAAGTGGCAAACTATTTATGAAAGGCATCACGAGCCATTTCGACACTGGATCAGATTAGGAACGTCTGCCTTTACTGAAAATCGCTCTATCACATCATTATCGCGATTCTCTGGCTACCAACTGTGATTTATAGGAAACATAAAGAAAGTTGCAGTACGCAGAACCAAACTAACAGAGAAAAGCTGCTTATTTACGAGTTGAATTGCTTAAGTATTGTATATTGAATGTACGACTAAGGCTTAATATAGGATCGTAACTATCACTATGGGTCTTGCGATAGCTACTCGTTTTCGATTAGGTGCAAATTAAGCGGAGTTACAATCAAGAGAAGGCGACAATACTTATTTGCAGAGCTGTATAGTTTACGAAAGGATAATGTTGAAAATAATTATCTCACCGAATTTTGTCTTACTCGTGTGGAAGTGGGAAAACGATTTCGTTAAGTAAGCACAGTAAGTAAAGTGACATGCACCATATTTATTTTGATATGGGTTGTGTCTCGTTCATTTAGCTTTAAGCCCTTCGTGATTATTTTTTCACTGGATATACAACTGGAAGATATTTAAATTGTCGTGATTTCCTTTTTCATTTCTCTAATTCCAATGATGGCCTGCATCGTCATTTACCA
>NC_051407.1:14181269-14181611 GCF_015228065.2 Penaeus monodon
AATTCCAATGAAAATCACCGATGGAAATCCCAGGCGAAGAGAAATGAGGGGTTTTCCTTGGCTATACTAGCAGCATCTTAATGGCTCGTGTAGAGGTTCGCTTTGAATCGGAGACAGTTACGTTAAGGGTTCCTGCGGGAATATGGTGTCATTACGAGCGAAGTAGTACAATTACAGCGAACAATTACAGACAGCCAAATTCCAGAATGGGCCATAGTATAGGAAATTAGCTATTTGTTGCAAGATCTCTCATGGTTTTGTATATTCTATTAAGCTTCTCGAGGCAAAGTATAGGCCTTCCGCGAAGCATTGAAATAAAAGAGCGTGTCTGTGAGGAAGGTA
>NC_051407.1:14181764-14182200 GCF_015228065.2 Penaeus monodon
CGCGCACGTGCTTGCAAGTGTGCGTGAGTACCTGTGTATGTATGCATAGAGAAACAAGATTTGTGTCTATGTTTGTCTGGCTCTCCAACAACCTATTTGTGCACGCCCTGCCGCGCCCATAAACATATACCCGGGTTAATTATTCGGCCACTCACTCAGAATGAACCGTAAAGGCTCCCTTAGTGATATATGCCCATCTCTGACTGCCCTGGTGTCTCCTCTGCTTTAAACTTTAGTTCAATATGTATATCCTACGTGGTTATGTTATATGTCTTGGTAATTATGATAATAAGGTATTCGTTTATTGGTATTTTTAACTATATATTGCTTTTTGTGCTGTAGTCTTGTCATTCATTATATACTCTCTTTTTGACCATTATGTTTGCTATTATTTTAATCTTTGTATTTTTTCTTTTTCCTGATGCTATTTTTTAAA
>NC_051407.1:14183281-14183483 GCF_015228065.2 Penaeus monodon
TCCCAAGATTTACGTTATGATATGCCACCTGTTTTATTAATATATTACAGATTTTTTAATGTTTCCATTACCGACTGTCCATCGGTAGTCATTATAGCGATGGGATTTTTTCGAAACTTTTACATCGACTGGCAGCGCTTTTTTTTTTTTCATGAAATAAATAAATAATTTTTTGGCAAAAGTATTATCGGTAATATACATA
>NC_051407.1:14183918-14184114 GCF_015228065.2 Penaeus monodon
ATAAATATACGTGTTTATTGTGCATGACATACATGGTCCAAGAGGTGTTGGCGACGGAAATGAGGCGACTACGGATGTGCAGAGCAGCGCATAGGCCATAGGGTATGTTCAGCTAGTTGGATCAGCTGTCACGTGACCCAGGACAGTGCCCAGTAGTTAAGTAATTAAGCTTACCATGAATGGGTGGGTTAATGAG
>NC_051407.1:14184133-14184768 GCF_015228065.2 Penaeus monodon
CACCAATGACGCAGCCATCGGATTGCAGAAGACATCCGTAAACTGGCAAGGGAAGCTACCCATTTACGCCTCTAATTCGCTCTGAAGATTATCGTTTACGGGTTAACGTTCAAAGGGACAAAGTGATGCAGTTGGGATGTGATACGAATAAGTAAATGGAAAATAGTAAGTTAGAAAATGTGGTCACAGAAACTGAGATTGAGTACAAAGTAATGTAGATGCAGGGGTCTCCACAAGAAAACTTTTTGTAAGTAAGTGTGTGTGTAAGTAAGGTTAGAATTTGTGAATATTGTGTAAGTTGCTCTCTGAAAGTGGTATTGCCAGTGGCAATACCAAATGTACTATAATGTGTCCACTTCCAAATCATATTCATGCATAGTAGATATATTTATTGATTGTGTCTGAAGGTGTCATTTCTACTGGATATTGTATTACTGGTCTTTTTCTATTGGTTTCATGTTTACTGATATTTCAGTCTGTTATGGGTATTGCTTTTTTCTGCGATACACACGTTTTATTTTATTATGCACGAGTGTGATACACACGTTTTATTATGCAGTGAGGTATTTCTGTTAATGAGGGAACTAAATTTCATTGATATTAACCGAACAGGGGACCCATGTCGACATCTATAC
>NC_051407.1:14185184-14185253 GCF_015228065.2 Penaeus monodon
TTGTAATAAATGAGATTTATTGCGGCTCTCATCCCACCCACAGAAAGAGAGGGGGGCGTGGATACAATG
>NC_051407.1:14185337-14185440 GCF_015228065.2 Penaeus monodon
AGGAAAATCATGAGAGTTGGAAGGGAGGGATTGATCACTTGTTTGTCCAAGGTAATAACAGAATGGGGGTTAGTCTCCCATTACTGTCCCACTTTTGCTTTTA
>NC_051407.1:14185818-14186340 GCF_015228065.2 Penaeus monodon
GCTGTGAGACGAATAAACGTTTCTTGATTTATACAGTTTATAAATGTTATGTAAGTAAGTTTATTCCAAGTGTATGATCCATTTTATAGTAAAGATTGTCGATTTTTTATTCTTACTGGATAGTTCATTTTTGATGTGATCTACTCCGTTTCAGCAGATCAATGATTTTTCTTTTTTTCTTTTATCTGATTGTCCTTTATTTTTTTCTCCTGCAGTGCCAGGTTTTTCACCTTTTACTGAACTTCCCATTCTCTTTATCTCTTTCTCTATTCTTTTATCCTTTCTGGTGTCTCTTTCTTCCTCCCTGCTTCACCCCTTTTCTCTGTCTCCTTTTCTCTTCTTCTCTCTTCCTGCCTAAAGATTTGCACTGTGATTTGCCTCGTTTATTTTCATGTGATTAAAGAATTTTAAAGATTATAAAAGTTGTGTTTATGACCGTCTGTCCATTTGAATTCATCATAGCGATTGGATTTTCAAAACATTCTTTTTTCTCTCTCTCACACACACACACGTGTATATATA
>NC_051407.1:14186374-14187068 GCF_015228065.2 Penaeus monodon
AATATAACATTTTTATATTTATCAATTTAAGTTACCGTAATCCTGCAATAAAAGAGAGAGCATGACAACATTACGTTTATTTTCCATATGAATAGGTAAAAGGAACTCTTATTAAAGGAGAGATTAGCCTTTACTAATAGTATGAGCATAGTCCTTATTGACCCCAACACTATCGTATATGTTCGTAAAGCATGGTCTGTAGTGCAAGAGTAAATACCCAGAAAAGGTTCCTACAAAAAAGTGAAATATTAAAAATGACTACAAACACACATTTCAAAGTTAGACTAACTTCACGGTTAGAGGTTAAGAATGCTTTACACACCATTGTTACTAGTTGATTTGTCTTATATCACTATTGAGAATGACTTATTTTCAATTGACCATTTATTATCACTAAAAACTGTTGATGTGAGATCCTTGCCCTTCACTTAAGTGTGTTTCTTCATAGGATATCTTTGTAAAAAAGATATCCGATAAGAAGTAGCAAGCGGTTCAGGCTGTATCATATACAGAAAATTATACTACTACAAGACCAAACACATGGACTAATTACTTTCTTGTAGATAATTATGTGTTTAAAGATTCGGTATGTTGTTTAGGGATTACCTTCGAATTGTTTTGATATTTTGCGAAACAATTTCGCAACTAATACATATCGTATGATCGCATCCAGTTGAACTGAGGCTTTCGCAAC
>NC_051407.1:14187237-14187887 GCF_015228065.2 Penaeus monodon
CCTTGAAGATTAGGCACCCGACCATCCCATAATCCGTGTCAGATGATTGAAAACAAATAAAAATAATTTTGTACTGTAGAAGAAACTTGATAACAGCCTACAATCAACCTTGTAAATGCGCAAAAGAGAACCCACATGATTCTGTAAATCTGGCTATTTACGGAGAAATAATCCATCGGCAGTGATGCAATAGGGGAGATTATAACGTATGATTACATTTAATATGACCATGTGATTTTGTAATTCATATGGACTACCTTTTGCAGTTTGGACACATAACCTCAATGAAGCAACACTAGGAAAACGCCTCTTCACTCTACTTTCCTTCTTAAAAAAGAACAGCATATTAATAATTTTATAAAGTCCTGTGATGACTATATAGGACAAGGAGTTTTGATGCAATAATTTCAATTTTCCATTATTTTTCAAACTGATACAGTCATAGAATCCTTCTTGGATCCAAAAACGGTGACTAATCACCACAGTTCAGGTAAGAAAAACTTCCGTAGTAAAACACAAAGCGAATTCTCAACAAGATCCAGCTAATTGACGATTTTTTCTTTTCTCTTTTTTCATTAAAAGTTTATGAGAAGACCCGTGCTCCTTGCGCTTGAGGGCCCAAAGGGTAACAATAGTTATATAACAATCGC
>NC_051407.1:14189048-14189168 GCF_015228065.2 Penaeus monodon
AATTTTATACTGTCTGTTTCATGCAATACTTCTCCAATGTTACTGCGATTGATACATTTATTTTGAATGATAATTTCAGTGAATGACGATCTCTAATCACCACAGAAAAATATGCATATG
>NC_051407.1:14189234-14189756 GCF_015228065.2 Penaeus monodon
TACGAAAGAGGATTTCTTTTATTCAGTTGCCAGCATTTACCCTAAAATCCCGCGATTGTCTTCCGCCTCAAGCGCAGGAGTCCGTTGGCGGGAAGTAGGTTCCAGCCAATCACAGGCCTTTCCTTCTTGTCATATGGTGATCACATTAAATTTTAATGGGAGCCCCCCTGAATTCTAAACTATTCAGCTAGAAAATGTTGAAATTATTGCCTTTGAGTTTTAGGAAAAACGAAAGAATATTAGAGAAGAAAAGATAGAGAAGGAAAAGGAGGATTTTGTTAATTAGCAGAGATGTCAGAGCATGAGTTATTCGACGGACCATAATATTCTAGAGGAAGAGTGTGGCATTGATTCCATATATTGGGTACTATTTGAATAGTTGTTGTCAGTTGGTTTTAAGTTATTACCATACCCGTAGACTATCAAGCAGTCATTTTCTTTTTATGCCTTTCATGATATCTGCTCTGGTGTCCATTCGTTTACAGTGATTTTATGTATAACTGTTTTGTGTAGTTAGTAGGT
>NC_051407.1:14189993-14190221 GCF_015228065.2 Penaeus monodon
TAACAAAAAGGATAATGGTAATGATGACCATTCCTGACAAGACAATAGGTTCATACGTCCACCCGTTATATCCACAAGCGATATACTACACTGATGGACCCTTTCTCAGCTGTAATTACTCAAGAATATCATCTTTCTCGTTTGTCTACCTCGCCTTCCTTTCCAATTACGGCCCGTGTTTGATGTCTTACCTTACAACTTTCTTTCATCAATTTGTTCGTTATTTAT
>NC_051407.1:14190344-14190597 GCF_015228065.2 Penaeus monodon
TTTGATTATTAGTTTATAGATTATATTAGTACTGATGATACATCTGATGGTTTATGCTATATCACCATGATAAAATTCCATAAAATCTAATGAATTATTACAAAGAGTTCCCTTAGATAAGGAATAACAATAGCCAACGGATCATCATACATCGTTACAGTCATTCTTACTAAAGGCAAGCTACATCAAAGAGACACCATGAACCAGTGATTAATGGCCCACTGCAAAATGACGAGAATGTTTAATCACACCA
>NC_051407.1:14190625-14190822 GCF_015228065.2 Penaeus monodon
ACTTCAGTGGAATTCTTAAAAATATATATTGTTAAAGACCATTGTCAAAGGATAATTTAGAGCCCAGGTAGTAAAGGTCTCAGAAGCATAGTCTAAAGATATACAGCTAGATATATACAGACAGCCTCGCCTGCATCTAGAGAAAGGGAGGAAAGACACATAGATAATAAGCGAGAAATATATTATATTGATAGACT
>NC_051407.1:14190873-14191282 GCF_015228065.2 Penaeus monodon
TAATGGAATTGATTCGTGAACATCCAGAAAAAAAGTGCGTGTGAACAATTGTACGTTTATATCGTGACCTTGAATCCGTCTTTATATATTATTGTCGTGGACGCCAATGGACGCACAATTGCCTCTCGTATGCGGTACAAATATATCCACGCGAGGCAATTGGTCATCATTTCCTCCATGATAAACGTGCACGAAAGCCTTGTACACGAACAGCTTTTGCAGGAATGGTTAAGGAGAATCATTTAAAGTAGGACACCTAATAAATGGAACTGATGGGAAATTGCTGAATAAAGGAGAAAGATAAAGTTACGCTGTAGACGCCTTGCGGACGAAAGAATTATAGCCTTTGAGTTATTCCCTGTAGAACCATTACACCTGTAACTTTCCTCATCTTCCAGTAGAAGTAGGT
>NC_051407.1:14192109-14192970 GCF_015228065.2 Penaeus monodon
TCCCTTCCTCTAAATTTCTCTGGAGACTGGGGATCGTAGGTAATAAAGAAAGCAAGACTTATGTTACACACTTTATCAAAATATAAACATAAATCACCACAGAATTGGTGCGCATATATGTATATACACACATAAGAGATATTTACAGTCATATATACATAAAGCAATCTGTCAACTGTCTGCTTTATCAATCTCATGTTAAGGTTGTTATTTTTTGTTCATTCATTTGTTTGTTTTTATTACAAGAAACCTATATTATTTGGTTATGTGTATAGGAGAGTTCGTGTATATGTGTATATAAGCAGAAATGTATGTAGTTTGTAGCAATGGTTTCGTACGACTGCACCTAAACTTGACTGTATATCTGTGCATGGGGAGAGTTGCTCACTGGACAACACGACTGCAGATGAGTCAAACATGCTGAAAGCATACAGTATATGATGCAGTTGAGAAATCAAGTATGTAGGGAGGTCAAGTTGTCATACTTAATACAAACGCTACCTAGGAAGAAAATGGATGGAGAATCATTGTAAATCAACACACAATCGCTGAAATATCAACAATCACGTAGCAACGCCTCCCGGACAGTTCGCGGATACACTGGGGAAAAAGTCTACATAACATCTACATACATAAAGCATATTGATATCTTACGTCAATACATGTAAGATTAACAACTTCATTCAGACTGTTATTGTGGCGCCTGAACTGGTTACTCTTTCAGTGGACAGTATTTTCCAATCATTCAACCTGACGTTCATAAATTAGGTTGTGGCACAAAAATCTGGCGTAGATATGCCGTCACTTTAAGAGTGAAATCATGGATAGAAATAAAGACAATAAATGGGGTTAGTCTAGAGG
>NC_051407.1:14194455-14194659 GCF_015228065.2 Penaeus monodon
ATTTTATGAAAGGGTGTATTAATGATGTCTTTAAACGACACTCATATTTACGGAATGATGATTTCAACGTTAATGTCCAGTACAAAGTTAGCACCTTGCCGACACACTCACCTTTTATCGAGGCGATTTCATGGACTTAATGGGAATACAAAATCTTAGATATTATGGTTATAGACTTCTGTAGCTGTAGCATCATTAAAAAAT
>NC_051407.1:14195258-14195920 GCF_015228065.2 Penaeus monodon
CATTATATTTTCATATTCCATCTCTTACAAATTTTTTATCTGAATGCATATTTTCAATAGCCAAAATATATAATAAAATCCATTAAATGCATTCCTCTCTGTATAAAAAATGACATTTATATACTATATACAATAAACATCAAATTACAAACTGAACAATGAGAACAGTATAGAATCCTGACATAGAACGTAAATTACTGCTTATAATATCATCCACTTATCCAAAGAACAAAGCGGGTAACAGTCCATTTATACCAAGATTCTTTGGACACAACATGAAGGATATCTATATTACAAAATTGTTTTCTTTTCTCCAATAATTTTGTTGATATTCAAAATATCATTACGGAATATTTTTTTTTTCCTCTATCAGAAAATTGGAAGTGTAATTTAGTGAATAAAAGACACATTCGGTCTGTATGAAGATACGAACGTATCTTTTCAATTGTTTTCATTCGGTAAAACGGTTCTTAATTGCCAGAATAAGTATACGGAAACGAAGTGTATTGATATACAAAAAACGTCAAGGATAAAGTTCTGCAAAAAGGATTGTTTACCAATTTATTATTATTAATACTTATGGCCAAAATTCTCCAGTCTCAGTCAATCTGCCGCGACTGGTCGTCAAGGAAAAAGAAATCTGATATACTATATACATCACC
>NC_051407.1:14195949-14196172 GCF_015228065.2 Penaeus monodon
GATGCGATTTCTTGAATGTTGCTCCGGTGTCCAAATCTGCTTTCTGTGGTACCGTTGCTTTGTGTTGAGCAGCGTATCGCATGCAACAAGAGGATCCTTGCCTGAGAAAGGAGCTTAGGATCCCTTTTGAGTCCGACTTGCTTCGGGTGCTACAATACCTGGGCGAAGAAGCAGAAGGAGGAGTGAGTCTACTTTGGACACGAGGGTATTTCTTTGATGTTGT
>NC_051407.1:14197100-14197386 GCF_015228065.2 Penaeus monodon
AAAATTTCCAGCGAAAGAACATATTACTTACCTCTGGTTTTTTCTCCCATATAAAAAGAGTTTAGACGACCTGTCCGTTATTGCCATGTGCTTCTTGTTTCAAAGCAAAGTGATTTTACTATTTTTTTTCTGTATCATCTTGAACAATATCCCAAGATAATATAACTTATATTTCTTTAAAAAAGATTTTCTCTTCAAAACCAATGTTCTTTGGTCTATCACTTCACTCACAAAAATGTACTGAATCACCGGAGAATATCATTTTGGAATGTAAAACCTCATTTTC
>NC_051407.1:14197901-14198275 GCF_015228065.2 Penaeus monodon
GAGTCTTAACGTTTACAGAACACTACGGAATTTGTTATAAATAATCCAAGTTGGAAGGCACTTTCCGGGTGAAGTGAGTTCCTCCACTCACGATCTCTGGCAATATTTACATTTCCTTCTCTCTTTCACCGCGTCGTGAGAACTGGAAGGGCGAGATCACGTGTTCAGGTTCCCCAGCGTCTGAAGGAGAGGCCATCCGCTAGCACAGGCAGCAGCAGGAGGAGGAAGGAAGGGAGAAGCACCTGAAGCAGGGGGAGCCCTCGAGCGGGACCGCCGGCCGGAAGGAGCAAGGACTTTCCGCCGTTGGTCTGCATGGCGGCGGGGGTCTCGCCTGCAGGAGAGGGGAGGCATACGCGTGACTCTGGCCTGAGCAC
>NC_051407.1:14198943-14199065 GCF_015228065.2 Penaeus monodon
TGGTGGAACGAGCGGTCTTTGAAGACTCGCAGGAGTAGTTGCCTGTGTCGGAAGGGCGGGCGTCCTGGGGAAGGGAAGGACGGAGAGAAGTGAAGGCGGTTGTGCTCTTTTGTGTGTATTCA
>NC_051407.1:14200015-14200394 GCF_015228065.2 Penaeus monodon
TCATGGCCTTCAGTAGCTTCTAAAAATAAGTCTTCTACGATGGCCACATAAATGAAATGTGAGAGCGAGAAAGGTTGATGGAGAGACACAGCAGTGACAAGGAAGACAAAAGATATCCGAAACCTTCAACAGAAAAGTACAAAAAATCCTCTCGAGCCATAGAGTGCATAATGACCCTTAGTCCTTCAACCAATAACTAATATCCTACCTGTATGAGAAGGTAGCCTGTGGTGGAAATGCCCCTTTCTGTGACCTCTGTAATCCCGCCCCTTGGAGAGTCGTAGTTCAGCACCTGGAGAGAGAAAAGGTCACGAGAGGTCAGACGAAAGGAAAAATAAGAGATAATTGGAACAAAGACAACTACGAAATTATTCGTGTG
>NC_051407.1:14200435-14200835 GCF_015228065.2 Penaeus monodon
CTCATGAAAATTCTCATTCCACGATGCAACATAGATATGCAGACCAACATCTTTATATCAACACGCTGATCAACAAACAACCTTAACTTGATATCCTAACCAATCAAGTACAGTCATCACTCATCAAACTTCAATCATAATCAACGCTTCTCCTTCACATAAACCGAAGAATACCGTAGAATTAAAACTTCTTACCTTTCCATTGTGATACCAGAATATATGGCCAGGCGGTTCCGGGCTGTGGGCGATGATGCACGTCAGATTGATTGTTGAGCCTTTATCAACATGCATGTCCGGAGCCCCAATTATCATGGCTTTTGGTGCAGCTTCAGCACGGGGGGAGGGAGAGAACATAAGGAAAGTCAATGTGTAAAAAGAAGGGCGAGATGCGTGTTTTTTT
>NC_051407.1:14200895-14201126 GCF_015228065.2 Penaeus monodon
TTTTATATGCTTTTATTTTATTTTTTCTGTATGTCCTTTGCTATTTTCTGATTTAAAGAAATAAAGTGTCGTTGAGGATATTAAAAAGAAAAGTTCATTCTGAATGCAGCTTCTTATTTGATCCTTTGTGGATTTTTTTAAATCTTCATTCTTCTTTTCTTCATTTCCTTTTTTGTGACACTTGGAATGACCTCGTTCTTTTACATTCTACTTCATCAGTGTTCCTTATAT
>NC_051407.1:14201307-14201488 GCF_015228065.2 Penaeus monodon
CGAAGAATGAAATACTTGAAGAAAACTAAAAATATTAGTGAATAATGATAGCGTTTCCTAGTTCTCCCACAGCAATAGCCTTCCATCAAGTATAATTTCTGAAAACAGTAAATTTCTTCAGATTTATAGAAAATCCATTGCATTCTATGAACGATAAGTTGAGTGGTGGAAATAGTGTCTA
>NC_051407.1:14201561-14201669 GCF_015228065.2 Penaeus monodon
GATAGCTTATCAATCACTCTGATATTTTGGTTACTAGAATGATAATCATTACTGCCACTATCCGTATTATCATTAATATCACCATTATTATTTACAAAGTATTGTAGC
>NC_051407.1:14201747-14201965 GCF_015228065.2 Penaeus monodon
CCTCACTGATATCATGACCCTTTCATGAAAACACTAAAGACTGTTATTTAATCAGAGAACAGATAAGCGTTGTTACATTGTTATTTACTGTTCTCGCTATTTCTGCACACGTGTTGAATACCTATCATATCCACGCAATCGGTTTTCTGAATTAGATTTCAGTCGAGATGCAAATGCCTATAAGCAATAAAATATTGGAATAAAGCGAATGAAACAGA
>NC_051407.1:14202283-14202615 GCF_015228065.2 Penaeus monodon
GGCTTCTATCTCCCTCGAACCTCGTCTCATCTACTTACCGAAAATATTCAGATGAATCACATAGGAATTCACAGGCTTCGTGGACACCTGGCACTCGTAGTTCCCGGAGTCCCGAACCTGAGCGTACTTAATCTTGAGGATCCAGTCCTTTGAGCCCTCGGAGTGGATCACCTCGAAGCGCTGATCCGTCGTGTAGGTGTAGCGCTTGACGGTGAGGATGTGCAGGTCCCTCTGGCGGATCCAGGACACCTGTGGGGGGCGGGGGGGATCAAGGGGAGGGGTTAGTTGGTGTTTAGATTCTGAGATGGAGTAGATGGATGGGTATGGACAAT
>NC_051407.1:14202815-14203268 GCF_015228065.2 Penaeus monodon
TAATATCAGAGACGTATATAAAAGCAAGAACTGAAGGAAAGATTGAGTACGCTCCTCAAGAAACATCTTCCTTCAAAGACATGACTTATAATATGCACTTGACCTTAAACCTTAAGAGGTAACGGCGTCAGGGAACTCCTTGTTTATACAGTTACATAATACCAAACGCTGAATGAAAATATCGTGTCTCGTCGCTCGAAAAAAAAAAGAATTGAACTACTAAAAAATAAGGAAAATATATTATAAATCCATGGATGAGAATTAATATGCTTGTGTTCGTCTTTGAACCCGGGTATCGAAAGTGAACTGTATTTGCCCGTTCTTGCTTTTGTCCGTATGTGCGTGACTTAAAATACGAAGCATAGAGCATATGCATTATCTATCGTATTGATTCCGTCGACCAGCGAGCAGAACAATGCTGTCTTTTGAAACCACTGACGATCCTTCTATATA
>NC_051407.1:14203314-14203781 GCF_015228065.2 Penaeus monodon
GATGGCAAGAAGTCTGTGTCTTAGAAGTGACTGAGGTCAACGACACAAGAACATGTTTATGGAAGAAATTTAATAAACATATCAAGATGTATCGTTGCAAAATTCCTCTAATTAATTTTTAAAGGAAGGGCAAGTTACAAGAATCCTATCAATAGTTCTGAAAATTATACGCTACGAATAAGATATTTATATAAGTAATTTTGACACGAACTTGACTAGCAAGAATGTATAAGGAGAACGCCTTGATGAAATGTCAATATTCTAAATATCTTACATTGGAGACAACCACAGGCTTCGCAGGTCAACATGTTCTTTTCTTAAATGAAATTCTTCTACTGCTAGTTTTAGATATTCTGTTGAATTGGGTATTATCCAGTTCTCCATTTTCTGACAAAATAAAACAGGAATTTAAGTTGATAGTGTGAATGTTTTTTGTGTGTTTGGATGCGTGCGTGTGCGTGCGTATC
>NC_051407.1:14203935-14204196 GCF_015228065.2 Penaeus monodon
CTTGTAATGTCTATGCGTGTATGTATTCATTTGTGTGGCCGGGATGTTCAACAGATCGTAACTGGTTTCTTACACTAATGATTGCCATCAGTGATGCACCATCATTTGGTATATCATAGCATTTGATATTATATTATGAAAAAATGGTATCGGCTGCTATATCTACAAAGTATTAGTTTTTCTTTTGAATTCTTGTCCTAGCATACAAATATTGATCACCATCACTAACAGGTACCGTACACCAGTTACCAGCATTTTCAC
>NC_051407.1:14204224-14204786 GCF_015228065.2 Penaeus monodon
CTCTTATCATATCCTCATAACTAAACCTCATAGGATTCTAGAATATCCACAAACATATCCTTCGAGAACGGCAATATGCACCAGATTCCTTAACAACGAAACAATAACACAAGAATAATTTCAGATACATACTAACAAGCCACACGTTCTTCACCATTAACTGACTCAGGTTTCTCAAGAGCATCATATTCACGCAGTAAATATTTTGCAATTATTTGTCAACGCACTGAGTATACAGAACAAGCTACATATATCGTATCACTTCCTATAAGGAACGCACTATTGTTTTTTCCACACTCACTGGAAAAAAAAAATGTCTCTCGCCCTCAGTTACAGTCACTTCTATCGTACACAGTTCACACTTCTCTCGTACCCAGCACCTTACACACCTACACAGAAGGCACTTCTCACGCACACAGTAAACACGCACCGACATTGTTCTTTATGTCTTCACTTCCGCAGCCCACGGCAACGTCTTATAAACATCTTGCCACGGGTCTTCGTATCAACATAGCACATTGCAGTTGCAAATTAAAAAATGAAAGAAAAAAGGTTGAGGAAA
>NC_051407.1:14206385-14206711 GCF_015228065.2 Penaeus monodon
TCGACAGTACTTAATAACGCGATCACGTCGACTGTATTGCCATGCTTAGACTCAGTCTCCCGCATTAACTTCTCGTAACGGCAACGTTAACGAAGATAGTACGGTTATAGGATCCTAAGTTAGGACAATTTAACGCGAAAGGATTGGCCATAACATACACAACTACATACGCTCCGCTATATTAAGCCTTGTGATTTTTCTTTGTGTGTGTGAGTGTGTTAGTAACAGAATGCACAAACCTAGATATGCATTTTTGGACGCCTGCACCCACAGCCCTAACAATCAACAAATAAGTAAATAGATGAAAGAAGATATTCTAATAAAGC
>NC_051407.1:14206766-14207085 GCF_015228065.2 Penaeus monodon
TATTACATAATATGTCTGAATTCAAGCCAGCGTTAGATCTTTTATTACAACTTGCTTAAAACATTAATTAGATTAATTTGCATGAAAAATTACAAATCCCACTGCACACAATGTACCCCAGGCAATACATCTCTTTTCTGGAGCCACTCGCTAAAACATAAGACATTTTTATTTCTATTTCGGTGAGTTAATATGCTTAAGCGGGTGTTTTACAGGTCAGTGATGTTTACTTGGAAAAATCGTGGTTTAGTATTATCTAAATGTTTCTATTTTGATAGCTATCTATATATGCGTATATGTCTGCCTACCTACCTACCTT
>NC_051407.1:14207214-14207654 GCF_015228065.2 Penaeus monodon
ATATATTTGTTTCTGTTCCTTTATCCTATCTGTCTATCCCTTTATCATATAAATGGCATAGTGAATACAACGTTCCGACAACTTTCATATAATAACATTTGCTTATTCACTTCAACGCATTTGTAGAAAACAATTTAATCATATAAATAATCTCATCTAAATCCAAACTTGGCATCATGAAGTATGGTATTTTCGTGACCACTGGTTTTCAAGATAACTTGGTTAAATTGTTACAAAGTCTAAACGATCCAACGACGATTCTTTGAAATAACATTTGCAACATCATTTCTCCTTCGAGACACGCGTGGGACCACTTGAAATGTCAAGTGTCTATAAAGAAGGTCTGAAGAGTTGTCAGTGACACGAGTGAAATAAGAGACAGGAATAATGGTATGAAAACTGCATAAGGATAAAGACATGTTATTGCAATGCCAATGAAT
>NC_051407.1:14208391-14208658 GCF_015228065.2 Penaeus monodon
ATTTTCGTAGTGTGTACATTTATTCATAAAACTGAATAAAAAAAATAATATTTTACAGAAAACTACAATATTATCCTTCACATTTTGATTCTGTAAATTCACCTAGAGGCGATTTGGCAACTCCTATAAAATGAATACGTTCATGGCTGCTAAATAGTTATGACAATCTGTGAAATTGCAAATGATAATAAATCCAGCAGCTAATGACAATGATTATACATTGGTACGTAGTTCGAGCTGATTCAGGCGATTAGATTCACTCCTTTC
>NC_051407.1:14208699-14208795 GCF_015228065.2 Penaeus monodon
CTCGTGCTGTTTTATTTAACTTTCATCCATGTAGAATATGGGCAATTGGGAGAGATTTAGTAGATAAAGGTGTTTATTATGTCCATTACAATATAA
>NC_051407.1:14208872-14209102 GCF_015228065.2 Penaeus monodon
ACTTACACACAGATCTCCAATTTAGGACGTCATCAAAGAATAATAAAAAAAAATGCTCGACATGCATTAACGTTTTTTGGATCATTCCGATTTAAAATCCCTTTCAACCGTACTAACACGATCTATAGCTTAACATGTACTAATCAGCTTAAGAATAAAAACCATACTTTATTTTTATCGTAATATGCTCTGATATTACAAGCAGGTTTTTTCACATACTACAGGAAATC
>NC_051407.1:14209442-14209900 GCF_015228065.2 Penaeus monodon
AACCAATAGAACAAATCACTGAAACCCAATCTAGTACTTACACTCTTGTTGCCAAGGTTATGCACGATGCAGTGCAAGTAGGCAGCGTTGCCAGTGAGTCCGGAGACGTTCCTGGGGGCGGCCTCGTCGAACATGGGGTAAGGGGGGACAGCCTGAGACCCCCCTTCGCCCACGGAACTGAGATCCAGAAGGGGCTTGATAGGCTCCACGGGACTACTGCTACTCCCGTCTAGCCTCATACCGATGTTACCTACGCCGTCAGCTGCTAAACTATTGGCGCCGCTGCTGCTCCGCCCCGACCGCCGACCTGCTTGCTCCTGCTGGTGGTGTTGGCGGTGGTGATGCTGACGGAGGAGTATCGAAGCAGTGGTTCTCGGCGTCTGGAGGGAAGGGCGGATGACCTTGGCCGACGCTGCGGGGAGAGGCACACGCCCATGAGTAAGACAGACCTTGAAATC
>NC_051407.1:14210453-14210774 GCF_015228065.2 Penaeus monodon
GGCGAGAGTTTTTGCAACCAACCTTGTTTAAATTCAGTCCATCACCATAAACTGTATTAATAGATGCAGACTTTTTCGCGCTCAAGTTTGATAATCTGTTAGCTCGCTCTCCAGAGTCAACTAATAATTGCTAACATCAGATCAATTATATTTCCTAAAATTACCCTAATCATTACCTCCGCTAATTATCTTCATTATCTGACAGTTGCCTTATTTTCCACTCTGGAAGGTCGCTGATTAATGCTTTTGCTTCCTCATTTATTACCTTTAAATTCGATAAAGGGTTTAGCTTTTTTTGGTTGTTAGTACCCGTGAAAAAGA
>NC_051407.1:14211341-14211782 GCF_015228065.2 Penaeus monodon
GAAACAAAAAGAATCTTGTAAGCATCTTCCGGAGAAGAAAAGAAAAATACTTAACGGCGTAAAGATGACCGTCGCGTCAGCAATAGATATCAATAAACAAGACTACGGGGCCGGCGCGTGTGAGAAGAAGGTCAGCTGGGCTGCATTAAGGTCGGTCCGAGCCTTTCCTAACACCCTCTTAATCGTTTTCACATAGGGTAGGGAACTTAAGGACAGAGGGGAAGCGAGGGTGAGGGGCGAGGGGAAATGCGTCGGGACGTAGGCGGGCCAGCGGATAATGGGGACATAAGGCAGAGAGGGAGGCAAGGTTTAAAGAGGGGGAGAAGGGGAAGAGGGAGGAGCTAAATGAGGGTAAGAGAAGGGGAGAGAGGGAGAAGCAGAGTGGATGAATGGTAAGAGCAAAGGAAGCATTTGCTTTTTGGTCGTCGTTCTTCCTTTGAA
>NC_051407.1:14212123-14212321 GCF_015228065.2 Penaeus monodon
CTTACTCAAATCCCTCTCTTGTTCCCCCCATTTCTAGCTTTCTTTCTCTTCACTCTCTCTGTCTTTCGTCACCTCCTTTCTTTCCGTTTCCCTGTGTAGGCCCAGGGGATAGCCTGTGGGGACATAGCCACGTCGCCAATACGCTTTTGTTCCGGCACTCTGAAAGGAGGTCCAGAAAGCCAGAAAGAAGTTTATTAA
>NC_051407.1:14212579-14213082 GCF_015228065.2 Penaeus monodon
TTATCATCAAAATTACGATCTGAGATTTCTACTATATATGTCATTTTGTGAATTATGTTACTGAGGAATAACTTTACCATATTTTGCTAGTATTACAGTTTTGCCTTTCATTCCTTTGTATCATAGTCATTAACGAAAATTCCAGATACTTTTCCTTGTTCAAGTTTACTCATGTGATAATAATCAACCATTTAAAACAACCAAAGTTCGCATTTAAACTTTTAAAATGTCCATCATAAAGAAAAAAACAAATCTTATTCAGCATTAATATGACTTTAATCTTTCCGAAGCCTTTCTCACTAAATGCGTCACTGGAAATGACAGGGTAGTTACATAATTTATCCAAAGCTCTTCCAGAAACCAGTCAAGTGAGAAATTGAAGACTGTGCCATCCATTTAGCTCTAGTGATAAACTTAACTTCTGTCTTGAAGAGTAGAAGCTCTTAATGTCCTGTTTGATAATGAAAAGATCGCCAAGGCTACGATTTGGAAAAAAACAATGG
>NC_051407.1:14215666-14216199 GCF_015228065.2 Penaeus monodon
AAACAATATTTATAGTAATAACAACTGCAGTAATATTAGATATAATCAAAATGGATATAATTTGATTTTAATGTTTATTATGTAATCATTATTTTAACCATTACTATTATAAATGATATCGTTACCATCAGTCACACTGACACTGAACACCAGAAAGCAGACTCATATCATACAGCGTATTTCCAATAAACAGGAATTTAAAAGGGATTAAGTTTTTTATCTAGGTTTTCCCGTTACCGCCGAATTAAGTAATTAATGTAATAAATCATCAAGAAGGATTTACACGGGACATAGTAAATTCGTTTAATCAACTGCGTATCATGTCATGGGATCTTCCATGTTTAACCTTTACGAGGTAATATTATACGTGAATTAAATATTGGATATAACTGCAGTTAGCCTAACTCAGTTATAAAAAATCCATTTGGTCGATTCTTATGCAAGGGAAATTGTGCAATTATAATGTCAATGTGTGAAATATACTGATGTCAGTAATAGAATGTTGATAACTAGTGAATGTTTGATTGACGATG
>NC_051407.1:14217807-14218095 GCF_015228065.2 Penaeus monodon
GGTGTTACGGCTGATTTATTATCCATTAGCGTTAGAAGCGAGTTACAAAATCCTACAAACATGCATTTTAGTGCCGGTCAGATCCTGTAAAGTTGCCATAAAGAAAGTTTTATTAAGATTCATATAAGTTTATCGACGTTGAAATTTCTGTTTGTCTTCGAAATAGCTACTTATATCTGAACATATAAGATAAAGGCGATGAAACCTTAAACACAAAAAACACACAGACACTGGGAGAAAAGAGCGGCTGCATTTGTATTGTTTTGGGCTTAACTGCAGCTTATATAA
>NC_051407.1:14218221-14218354 GCF_015228065.2 Penaeus monodon
ACGCTAACCTAGGAATGTGTGGATTGGCTTTGTTCTGTGTTCTGTTTACTGTTCATTTCCCTTCTATGGTGATATCGACTGCCACATGAACATGTATATAAAAACACATAGGAATACAAAGTAAAACGGATAA
>NC_051407.1:14218618-14218730 GCF_015228065.2 Penaeus monodon
CGATCCACAACTAATACAGACATACGAACACACGCACCACCAAACACTAATAACCACACACAACAGACCGAGACCAGAAAGCAGTCCCAGGCACGCAGATTAACAAACGGAA
>NC_051407.1:14219149-14219301 GCF_015228065.2 Penaeus monodon
TTCAAATGAGCTGCGAGAATTCTATAATGACACCATTAAGTACAAAATGAGCATTATTTTTCTTTAAATAGGCGTATTGTTAAATCTAGATCTTTGTGATCAGCTTTCCAAGAAAATGCTAAAATAATTTAGATCATATTCACCTCCATTAC
>NC_051407.1:14219624-14219726 GCF_015228065.2 Penaeus monodon
ATGCAGCGTGCGTCTTAGACTTATCGAAACCTCGGAATCCAACGACCCTCAAGATCGGGCCGCCTTGTAAACTTCCAGAGGAAATGTTCTTTCGACGCCGCC
>NC_051407.1:14219770-14219901 GCF_015228065.2 Penaeus monodon
AACCAGACTTAAGGCTGATCCCGCTCTTGTTCTTAGGTGTTCGAACAAGTTCTCGTGGTCCCTGGAGTTCACTTGAATTTTTTTTTTTTTTAATTCTAGCAACCGCGTTTTCTTTCTCCTTCTCTCGTTTC
>NC_051407.1:14220058-14220333 GCF_015228065.2 Penaeus monodon
TCCCCTTCCCTCCCCGCCGTCGACAATGAATGTGGAAATAGTGAACAACACTTGAATCAGAGAATATCGTCAGCTCAACAAGACATAAAAGGATTATTATTCATTCATTCGTTCTCCTTGCCTCTCAAATAGCGTGTTAAGTGCTGAATTTATGCCATGCTGCATGCACTCCAACGGACACTTATGTATGCATTTGGACTCATGAAAATATATATATCTGTATATTTATTTGTCGTTTATGCCTTCACACGGCTTATTCTACTCAACACAAAGTA
>NC_051407.1:14220527-14220801 GCF_015228065.2 Penaeus monodon
GTCAAGAGGGCTTATTAGGTAAACAAAATAAGATTACATAGAAATGAATAAAAAAAAGTCAAAAGGGTTTAATCGTTAAAAAGATAAGATTGCCAAAAAGATGAATGAAAAAGTTAAGAGCATTTAACAGGTAAATAAGTAGATAAAATAACAGTAAAAATAAAGAGTTGATTCATATTCCATTCCTTGCAATATTACTGCATAACCCGATGTCTGGATTATTCAAGTAAGTGTTGCATGCCCGATCCTCATCCTCTCTCATCTCATTTACTCA
>NC_051407.1:14220874-14221317 GCF_015228065.2 Penaeus monodon
GGCGTGCAAGTTTGTATATATTTTCCTTTTAACATTATCGTTTCTTGTAACCTTTGTTGCTTGTTTCGAGGTAGAACGTTGTAATTTCAGTTTTACCATTATCAGTGATAATTACTTACTTATTACAGGTCATTTACATTAATTCTTGTTTCTCTTTCATAGTACCTGTCTGGATTTAATGTTTCTAATTACATATTTATTCTGTCTCTTTCTTTCATCTCGTTCTCTTTTCTCCCTTATCTTATTTCCTAATTTATTTGTAATCCTTTCTTGTTTTCATTATTTTAACTTTTTTCCCGTCCTTCGTTCTTCTCAGAAATATATATTTTTTGCAGATATCATTCTCTGCTTATTTAACCAATTCCTTTATTAAGATTTAATTACTTTTATTTCTTTTATTCAGTTTCTCCAATTTCGTCTCCTTTTCTTATTCTTCATATTTA
>NC_051407.1:14221416-14221526 GCF_015228065.2 Penaeus monodon
GGTCATTCATATTTCCTTCGTACCATTTCTCATACTTCGTCTACATATTTTCTCCCACATTTTTCTCTATCCTTCGTTTCACTGTTTGTTTGGCGTATGTTATCTTATGT
>NC_051407.1:14222163-14222297 GCF_015228065.2 Penaeus monodon
ATAATCCTCCTTTACCAAAGAACCTTAAATTAAAAGGATTCGAAGATACGGATTTCTGAGTATTATACTGCGTGCGTCTAATCCCTTTCCAGTAGTTAATGATGCTACCATTTAGATGAATGTAGCATTTTCCT
>NC_051407.1:14223229-14223358 GCF_015228065.2 Penaeus monodon
TCTGTCTTTATTTATGAATATAAAATCAAAGAGAATATAATAACAGCATGTAGTTATCTTTTCTATGCACATATGAGAGAGGCACGCAGGCAGATAGATTAATAGTTGAACAGAAAAATAAAGGATTTA
>NC_051407.1:14223923-14224171 GCF_015228065.2 Penaeus monodon
ATGTGAATAACTATGACAACGTGAATCAAATATGTCATTATCTTACCAATAACTCGAGCACCAAGCGAGCAGCACAACGTCCAGGTCAGGAAGACCTCAAGCCTCATTTTGCGAAAAGTGTTAAACTTCTATCTAATATTGAAAAAAGGAAAAAAAATCACTGTACTACGGTATTAGATTTGCCTAAAGATTTCGCTCGACTGATCACATCCATAGTATATGAGAATGTTTAATGTATATCACCAAGC
>NC_051407.1:14224230-14225282 GCF_015228065.2 Penaeus monodon
TGATAAATATTTTCTGCTTTTATCCAATTATATTCCCTTGGGAAAGTTCTATGTCTTGCAAGGAAAGCGTGAGGAAGAGGTAAGGAGTATCTCTTAATCGAAAACAACTATTCTTCTACGCCAGTTTTCTTCCAGTCATTCGTAATGCAGATGAAATATGAGCGCGACGGACACACTCCCAAAAGGTATTCGATAACAGACTGGAGAAACTAAATCAAAGTTTTCCAGCTCGCTCGCGTTGAGACCGGCAGAACAGGCACGCGCGTCTCGGAGACTGACAGAAGGTCGTCGGGGAAAGGCGGGCGAGGCAGCACCTTCCTCTCACGGTGTTTGGTGGCCAACTGTCGTGCGCTCTGCCTGCCCTCGCGGACACAACCACACGCGCTGCTTATTGGCTGCCGGTGGAGCCTCGACCGGGATAGTCAAACGTAAGTCCTTTCGGATAGGAGGAAAATTACATACGTAATGCGCCAGGAATGACGCCAGGGGGAGAATAAGGACGAGGATAAAGAACCTGACATGCGAACACTCCTGGTGGTGACTCTGTTGTTGAGGTCCCGTAACTTCAGTACGTTTTTATAGTTCTAAGACATCGTGAAGAAATAGACACACGTTCGATTGTCGATGCCAATTGACCTGGTATTTTTGTAGCTGTGTTGGTTCCCTTGGCTCTATTGTTATTAAAATTGATTCTTTGTATAATGTCTAAACATAGATTTATAAGCACTTTCGGTCAGTCGATAACTTTGTAAACCATTTTCACTATTCCTTAAAATCTACATGCGGAATTAACGTTATTGTGATTTACAAATATCACTGCCTTTTCGTATCTTAATTGTCTTGTCAAAAATTAAACAAAAATAAGAAAAAAATGTACTTAAACGTTAACATTTTAAAAGTCATATTTCCAAGGGTAGTTCCGCAAATCGTTGATCATTTTACATTTAATGTAGTACGGATTATTTTTGAACCATGAACCGAAAAGAACTCAGTAACCTTTTAACGCACTGATTATTTTCTATTATGATGATTTCCAGTTTTTATTTGATGTA
>NC_051407.1:14228662-14228874 GCF_015228065.2 Penaeus monodon
ACACATAACTGCAAGTGTTTGATTACGCAAAAACATATTTAAAGAAACGCATAGAACAGCTGAATAAAAATAGGCGGGATGTCAAGTCTTTTTACCCCTGATCTTTCCTTCGTGGCTTTCCCTGTGGTAACACGGCTCGCCCTGTCTCACGAGCGGATATTGCGTTGCGCCCTTGAAAATGCGGTAGGGGTCAAGGTTGATGATATAACACG
>NC_051407.1:14230154-14230234 GCF_015228065.2 Penaeus monodon
TAATTCTGAACGATAATGCTAATACTGCTAATACTCATGACTAATATTTATATTAGCGTGAAATTGAAAAGAAATATCTT
>NC_051407.1:14232320-14232495 GCF_015228065.2 Penaeus monodon
TTGTAAAACACAACTCTATTTATTTTCTTCCAACCAAAACCATACAGGTATTAACATTAGGAGCTTTATGGTAATGAAATGATTGATAGTAATAATTTCCAGCCAACGGGAAATATAAGTATATTGAGAAGGGTTGGAGCAATAAAAACAATCATAAAAAGGTAAACAAAGAACC
>NC_051407.1:14235718-14235812 GCF_015228065.2 Penaeus monodon
GTTTCTAAATGATAAAACGTTGCTATATCCCCATTTTGATCTTGTTGCATTATTGGAAAAATGATCATGATACAGAGCTTACTTGCATAACTTT
>NC_051407.1:14236133-14236469 GCF_015228065.2 Penaeus monodon
TATATTATGCATTTTCAGATCCGCATCAAACAGTTTGTACACAGTTTATCTTATATAATTATGAAAGTCTAATGATTCCGTGTAAAGATGCACTTTTATACTGGTACATCTCTTCCAACAGTATTGCTTTTAAAAAGTGCACTCATTTGCATTTCAGTACTAAATTGCGTCCGAAAATACACACAATTCCAAAGTATTGTATTATAACGTGACTGATGTAGACTTGGCTATTTTACCCGCCACGACGTATCTACAAATTTTCACCACCGCTGTATATACAAGAAATGGTACTCCTTGCGTTTCGTATGATTACGTAAAGATTTGAAAATGAGGGAT
>NC_051407.1:14236588-14236949 GCF_015228065.2 Penaeus monodon
CGGGGCTAGAATTCAAAACAGTATCAAATTGAACGAAAATATGGCATTAAAAATCTAAACTTTATATAGGATCAGAATAAATCTTTCAAACTCCCGTATTAAGAACAATGTTTTCCTAGAGGATGTTATTGCAAAACACTGTTCATCAACCCAGTCGTTTTCTACTGTTTGAATCCCTTATGATTTTCTATCTATACAGCAAAGGCATTTCTGTTTCTCTTCAATATCTCATTCTCGAGGCAGAATTAATCATAGACGAGTATACCGTCCTTTCCACGCTGCACACGTATCACGGTGAATATCACATATCATTGTATCATTGATGAGTAGTGTCAATTGTACAAGGCACGGGGTGTATGTT
>NC_051407.1:14237128-14237371 GCF_015228065.2 Penaeus monodon
GTATCAGATCTATCAGCCATTCGTATCGATGCTTGGTGTGCCCATATTACTTCGGGTGCTTTCCTAGGTAGGGTTCGGGGGCACCTTTCTGTGCAATGGAACTTTTTTACGTGTTATGCTGTTGATATTTAGATACTGTTTCATAAATGATTAATATTTATGATAAAGAAGTGCCAAGGTATGAAAAATAATGGAAAAAATTACTAAATGAGATTTTGCATTCACTAGTTTAAAAGACACCCA
>NC_051407.1:14237566-14237650 GCF_015228065.2 Penaeus monodon
CGATCATTACGAGTATCATAAGACTCTAAGAGTACGGTGCATTGGGATGGAACGGGGTTCAACTCCCCCCACCCCCTCCACGAG
>NC_051407.1:14237830-14238097 GCF_015228065.2 Penaeus monodon
ATCCTCTCCACACTCAACTTCTCCACCTCCCTAATACTCGCTCGCCTTGCACACACGCCCCCCTCGCCCTCCACCCTCGGCTCCGTTTCCTTACGCATCCTCGCCGATCGCGGACCGCCCTCCGTCATGACATTTCACGCCCGCGCGGCAACCCTTCTGAAACCTCGGAGATTTGTCTGGACACAAACGGCCCGGGAAGCGCTTGCCGGGTTCTTGCGGTTCCTCCTAGATTCGCTTTATTTATTAGCCCTTGCTGTCTCGTACGCC
>NC_051407.1:14238177-14238420 GCF_015228065.2 Penaeus monodon
GGTCGAGGACTTTTTTTTTTTTCTCTCATTTTCTCTGTTGCTGCGTTCGTGCGTGGGAAGCAGGAGTGGTTCAGAAACAGCGATTTTATTTTAGACATAAAAAAGTATTACAAAGTTAAATAAATTTCTTCAATTAAAGTACATACATACGTCTTTGATTTGTAATTATAGTAATACTTATGAAAAATAATGCAATTTTTATAACAAAAAAGGCCTTGGGGACCACATTAAAACGAACAATTT
>NC_051407.1:14238703-14238972 GCF_015228065.2 Penaeus monodon
GGACCTTGGATTTAAGCAAAGGGAAAGGGGTCCCTAAGCCATACAAAAAGGCCGCCGATAGAAGCCCGAAAGGAAGAAGTCAGCGCGAGTGCTGTGCGGCCAATAAAACAACTCTTCCGTGGCCGTTTCCAAATGACATCTTCCCCTGACTTGCCGCCCGTGACACATGGAGCGAAAAAATGGATAACAAAATTGCCTCTCTATGGTGTAGAGTCGGCAGCTGTCTTTCTTCCCCTTCTTTTCATTTATCGTTTTTTCTTATGCTTCGT
>NC_051407.1:14239080-14239449 GCF_015228065.2 Penaeus monodon
CATTCCCTCTTTCGTGATCATTTCGCAAGCCAGAAAGGAGGGACTATTGGGTTGCTGCCGAAGTAATATCGTGTCCATCAAGAGCGGATAAAAGCCTTTTTGAACTTACTGTCGGCCGAGGATAGTGAATCACACGCTGCCAGGGAAAGGCTAAGTCAACATTCCCTGCGCCGCTGCCAGCCGTAGGTAAGTTTCCTTAAGGGCTGCGGCAGTGACAGAAAAAGTTTCGTTAGCGGTATAGTTTTGTGACAGCGCGTCAGTCGTGAGATACTGGAGGTCCCGTTGACGTCATCTCACTGCAGTGGAAGCGCGTATGTCTGAGGAATATTTTTTTTTCTACTTTCGCATTGGCACGCTATTACTGTGGGT
>NC_051407.1:14239540-14239757 GCF_015228065.2 Penaeus monodon
TTAACTGTGTGTGCGACTTCTTAGATGACTAAATCATCTTTTCATATATACAGAGTCAGTTTTTAGCTTATATTTTTGTGCTTGGAAGTATCTCCCAAAACGTGAAATTTTCCGTACGACTCGTATTTCAGAGTCTGACCCGTGGCTTCAATTACTCTAAGTCTTTTCTCACTTCTCCGTATTTGAAAAGGACACTTGTTTTGTGGATATAAACCTT
>NC_051407.1:14239819-14240592 GCF_015228065.2 Penaeus monodon
TGCTTAAGAAGAGCACGGCGCAAACATACACACACGCAAGGCTCTGGGTTAACTAGCTTGTACTAGTAGGACGATCGATTTGTGTTACCTACACACTTCGCAACATTGTGTTACATTTAATAACTCAACCTGAACAAACTTTCGATATTTCATTTGTCACCATTCTTTGTATGTTCGTGTTCGTGGTAGTCAGATGTATAAAATAAAAACACAATTAATGCTCTGATTCATCCCAGTGATCCCCTTTTGCTACAAGTATGGCTTTACTGAAGCATAATATATTTAGTGTATGTGTATCAATTGTTGTTTTGCGTGCCAGTTAATTATGAAAATAAACCGTCTACATTAGTGTCTACAACTTCCAACTGATCTCTCGGTGTTCAGTGTGTCTTCGATACTATAGCTTGTTGGGTTTCCGTTATCGATTTGAAAGTAAACTAGTTTGTTCTGACAACCTCTCATTTTTCAAATTAATAAAACTTTTCCTCCTTTTTCTCCCTTTCATGCTTACCTTTGACATTCTATCTGTCGCCGTTTGCCTTGACAAGAACGTCACTTGCAACGGGTGGATTTTGCCCTTTTCGAAGCGCAGTGACATCTTTCTCCAGCAATTCAAGATTTAAAGGTATATATTTCGCTCCTCATTTTCCTCATCTCGGAGTACCTGTCAGTGCCATCTTCGAGGGCCTCTGCACAGCGTCCCAGTATTAACATATTTACTTACATCAGCCTAGTTCGCTGTATTTTTTCATGCCAGATGAGCTAGATTTTGA
>NC_051407.1:14241483-14241628 GCF_015228065.2 Penaeus monodon
TACTTCAATTCCATATTTCTCTGCTCTGACATGGTCTAGCCTTTGCTTGAACGAGTAAAGTCGTTTCTCCTCATGTTTTCCTTCCTTCGGATTCCCATCGGTTGCGTCTGTATTTTCACTAAAGGCATGAATCCCTCATAGCCCG
>NC_051407.1:14241778-14242002 GCF_015228065.2 Penaeus monodon
ACAGGCATCTATGGCCTTTCCCTTACGTTCATTTGTTATGTTTTCTTATTCTATTAAAATTTCCTTCACTCGGCACCGCGGTGACTGCACTTGTAAAGCGTGATAGCTATGTTGTCTCCAATCGGTTGTTTTCTTCTCCTATCAATTATTTTCTTGCCTCGTTATGGGTTCCTTTCGAAATGTCTTAATTCTAAAATGGTCTTACACTCTTATGGTTCTTTTTT
>NC_051407.1:14242281-14242623 GCF_015228065.2 Penaeus monodon
TCATATCCCCCACGAAATTATATTTGCCCTTACGAAACCACATACAGTTATTATGATGTAGAGTGATAGGCCTAGGGGATCACAGGAACCCAGGGTGAGCTGAGGATTTATCGTAGTAGCGCCTCTAAATCCTCATGAATGATGTAGATTGAGCCTCCACTTGTGATGCAGAGGCAGGGTGTGTGGGCTTTGTTGTGCAGTGAGATGTAGGAGGAACTTCTCCAGCGCTTCAGGATGTCAGTGGGAAAGATCAAACGCGCAAGTGTGTATATGGAAACAAGCAACTTCATCAGCAAGGGTGGAAATGCACTTATACAAGGGAGGTCTAACTCGAGGGAGGAC
>NC_051407.1:14243036-14243468 GCF_015228065.2 Penaeus monodon
ATTTACTCTCCATTTATTTGTGTGAGTGTATGAACGTGTGCCAGCGCTTAAGATCCCTAACTATCTCTTGTATGCCATATCTACATAATAATCAGAAGTTGAATCTCTTCAGTGATTTACATATACACACAGACCCACGGGGAACTTCAAGTGCCAGGGAAATCGTTATCACTTCAACAGAAAATGAAAGTTAGATGAAGAAGAGGCCGAACTGGTCCGCATATTCGCCCTCCTAATATTTTGTCTATTAGAAACTTTTGTTGGTCCCACATCTCAGCGGGAAGTCCTTTAATAGCTCCATTGTCCATCAACAAAACCATATTTTTTTTCATTGTGCGTCTCTGCTCTTGTGAGACTTTTCAACTATTCTTTTCGCGTCCATTTTTCTGTTTGGATTATATATCGAAGCAATTATTTTCTCCATAGGTTTTC
>NC_051407.1:14244668-14245040 GCF_015228065.2 Penaeus monodon
GGTGTGAATGCGTAATAAGGAGCCTTCTCCACGGTGAACCTTAGCTTTTTGAAAGCATTTTCTTGGCACTTCTCTGATGATTAATGCTGTAACATGACATCAGCAGAAATGAAGAGATCCAGACTCTTATGGTTCCATTAAGAGAAAAAGGTACATAATGCTTGTACATATAAATGAATCATTCCCGTAATTATTTGCACATATAATTTCAACCAACATTTTCTTACCATTTTACCCCAAGGATATGTACATCTTGCCTACGCTATTCAAATGTTTCTGCATGTCATAATTTATTCTGCAGTTCTGCAGTAAAGGCACACTAGTGTAATACTGTGTAAGTATATGTAGTAGATATGTGAAGTTAGTCATTAG
>NC_051407.1:14245711-14248401 GCF_015228065.2 Penaeus monodon
ATAAGGTACAGATCTTCGCAAGAAAATCGACGCTAAGTGTTTTGAATTTTTGTAGTTTATATTTCCTCAGAAAAAATAAAGGATATTATAATGAATACTCTGTCCAGGCTTAGGAAAGGAGGAATTGGCAACCCAACCCAGACTCTGAGGCAATAAAGATTTAATGTATATATGTGAAAAGATTTAGGACATATATAGATATAAATATAACGCATCAACTGATCAGAATGATAAATGACAAGTTGAATCGGGTACTCCTTCTCTGATATTGGACGCACTGTAATAGTACATCTTGTGTGTCCCTGGGCCCGTACATTGCCATGGTCTTTCTTTCTTTCGAGAGATTTTGTCAAGATATCGTTTAGTTCGTATCGATGAAAATTTCCTTTACAGCTATACAGGCCATCCTCTTGGGTTTCTACAAGACCAAGTTCTTTAGGTAGACATTATTGCAGGCCCTACCAATTACTGCAAGGCGACCACATGCCTTAGAGGATATGGAAGGATAGTCTTACCTCTACCGGTTCTCTCCTTCCTAAGCATTCCTGACACTCTAGACATTACTTCGTCTACGAAGGTATGGAGTGAAGGTCCTCCTTCGCCTCTCTATGTGAGACACGGCCTTGGGAGATATTCTTAGATGGTATCCTCATCCTCTTCCGCGCTCTGCTTTGATGACTGCTAGCTTTAGTGTTTTCTTATTTCGCTTCAACTTCACATTTGCCTTTTTTCATACCACCAGTCATGTGCTACTTTCTGAAGTGACTGCAGTGGATTATTAGTATTTGACAATTTGTACTAGTCAGTTTGGTTAACCGGGAGTTTGGAACTTCAAAAGCTCTCGTATCTTTCTAATAATAGCATCTTTACATTTATACGATTCCTGAATCTTACAGAACATTCTTCCACCTATATTTGATGTTACATTGTGGCTTTTACAAACCCTTTCTTTGAGCACATAAGTCAAATTTGTTGACTCATTCCCGGAGACTTTTGTAACGACTTTCCTCCACAAGACATTCTGTAGAGCCTTCTCTTCTGATCCGTCTTCATAAGGGTGTCGTATTGTCTTGGCTTTGGGGGATCTTGCCTGTTAGCATTACTAGCATCTTCTTTTGTACCTACTTCTTTTTCATGTTCGTAATGCCCATCTGGTTAGCTCAAGAACTCCCGCTGCTTCTTTATTTCCCTTGGGAGTTGAAATAATTGACCCAGATATTTCCCTTTGCGATGATGCTCAATGATATGAAGATACTGGACACAGGCCAATGGGCTCCTCTCACTCTCGCGTCAATAGATCCTCTATGTCATGTTACCGATTCCCGGCGTGTTGCCGTAACTTTTGCGCCTTCTCCTAAAATCACTTGAATATATCAGTGATTCGTTTGCCTTTGGCCCATTTTGTATAATTATGTTTGATACTTATTTACATTATGTTTGATACTTATATTATCTGTTCATGCTCATTCACTTGTGTATTTTTCTTCTTCCGGCTTCCGGTACGGTTTATATCAGATTTATTTTGGGCTCAACTGGTCATAGTTTATTCCTTAGTGTGTGCTCTTTGTTTATGGGATTTTATAAGAGATTTCCCTTGACTTTCCCAACCTATTCGGTTTCCCTCCACCACTTTTTACACCCACCTTTGGAAGTCAGGTGAGGCAGATGAAAAGCCTTTATCTGAGGGTCTGAAAATGTTTATTTTCCTCTTCGCCTTTTGTTCTCATCCACCTGTCCTCCTCCTGCCTTATAGTTGGGCTGATGTTCGGAATGGCAATCATGACCTTCTGCCTGGGAAAGTGTTTGCGTATTAGAATAGCGGATGATTATTCGGTTTGTTTTAATTTGTCTTGGTGTCCCGCCGTTACTTTGCGTAACGATGTCTTTTATATAGTTCGAGGGCTGTTTCCTTCGGGGAGCTGTAGGACTGTCTTACTGTCTACCCTTTGGGAACCAGAAGGAGCATTATCACATATTGTCAGAATAATCCTTATCTTGGTTAGTTGTACGAAAAGTAATTTCTTTTCTAGAAAAGAAACGATAACAATGAATGTGTCTATACTTTCAAGGACCACAAATAACAAAATAGCATTTCATTTTGAAATACATAGTATATTTTGATTAATCCTAAACAGCATACGGACCCTGGGTGTTTAGCCTTCACGTTGTGTATACAATTACGGAAAATGGCAGTAATTCAAACATTATCAATTTTAGCTTTATAAACTCTCAACATTTTCCCAGAGGAGGGAGGAACTTCCTCATTCCTTTAAAATATACTCTGACGTTGTTTATCTACTCAGCTGCCCAAGATGCAATGCTGGGTGTACATACTAGACCAACACCACTTTCCTTGAAAACACTTGAACACTGTCTTGATTAAACAAGCTGTTCATGTTACACACCGACGCACTTAGTGAAAACCACAATTACACTCACACTGAAGCACCACCGAATTTCTGATCCACAAACTCCACAAACAATTTCAAACCTTTGCATCTACGAATCTTTACACTGTAAATACACGATTCGAATCCTTAGTTAAACAATGCAAGTATAGACGCAAAGCTCTTTACGGCATAATCCTTATCTTTTAGCCTCTTTTTGTCAGTGCTTTGGGTAAAGTTTTCGGTATCTTGAAATTAGTATTTTATCATTTGTTATCATGTTTATCTTGACAAATGGCTATC
>NC_051407.1:14248581-14248733 GCF_015228065.2 Penaeus monodon
AAAGTATTATATCACAATCTCTATTGTCTAAACGACAATATTCTAATACGAGAGAGTTATGTTAACTACATGATCATCATCCATTTGTTCTAATGATGTTACATGATAGTGTTAATGGTAACAATAACGATAATTGTGATAGGTAAGTAAGC
>NC_051407.1:14248774-14249787 GCF_015228065.2 Penaeus monodon
TTGGTGGTCATTAAACCCCATGAACTGCTCATATCACGCCTTCCATTCATTAGTCTGCTATTCTTTCTGGTCATTATTCATACTCCATTTCATTACTGAATATTGTTTTTAACTGTGTCACTTCACATTCTCTATCGCCATGAATTAGTTTGTTGCAATGCTTGTTTCTTTTACTAGCATATACATACATACACATGCCTATTTATGTCTGTTCATTCAATAATAACAAAAGGATAATCATACTGATAACGTGCACTACGTAAACCTTCAAGCTAATCACTAAAACAATATTGTTGACACAGTAAATCCGATGACACTGCTGTTGAAACATGGGAGATGAAATATTTTTTGCCAGATATATTTACTGTCAGTCAGCCATTTTTATTTGTTATCCTATATCAGAATAAATGGTCCTAAAATTATATACTTACTGATGTCTGTACTATCTTATACATCATAATTGTATATCGTGCACAATATTCTGCTACCAGGTTCCTTTGCTTTTCTATGACTCCCACCATAGCTCCCGGCAAGTCGCAACATTACAGCTAGGGGGAATATATCCATATGGTGGGAATCACTGAACTAAACGGTGTAGGTTTGGTAGTTATGGAGAAATGTAAGCTTTAAATTGCATTTTGCTAACTGGAGGTTGTGTGCAGTATTAGAGATTTGTTGATGTGAAAAAAAAAAGCATACACACACAGGGACTATACAATCCTGGAATACGCGGTGGGATGCAAAATTAGTGATCCCTGCAGAATAAGGGAACACATATGTCAAGTGATTTATATCAACAAGATAGATCGTACCCTGCCTGTAGTAGCTTAAAGGCTTATTCACACATATCAGTGATATATCATTGCCGCGTCCACTCTGTCCGTCTATGTCAGAGAAGTAAGATATCGTTACTTTGATTCGGCTGACGCATTCACACATGGGCGCAGTACCGTGTTTTGACTCTCAGTGTCAGTTGAATATCGTCGTTACAGAAACGAAAGATCAATTTAGTG
>NC_051407.1:14249847-14250620 GCF_015228065.2 Penaeus monodon
AGTACACAAAATAATGTACGGTCACTGTATAACAAAATAACTGCCTAAGATTAGTTTATCATTAAAGAAACTCCTATATTGATTTGAATAGGTAGATACAGTAAGCCTACTAAAAATATTTGTTTTGTTTAATCTCAAATAAACTGCTAATCGTCCCCTCTATGTAATAGCCTTTCTCCAGTGGGTGTCTCGCTTCTTCAGGTTGGTCTCTGTTTTACTAAATATGTTTCTGAACTACTGGATGATTTTTTTTCATTATCAATGAATTTCTTGCACAGAGTGGTAAGCTCTCCTTCACTTTCTCTTTATTTCCACGCTTCCTGTATCCACTTTCTTTTATTTAGCTTATGCCCAGCTCTTCCTCTTCATCAAGACTATAGCAATCATTGCCAATTCCACGTCTGAAAACTTAGAAATCACTGATTTCACGCTGCACGGAGTCGCTACGGATATGGGTGAACAGACGTCACGGATTTCACCGACTCTGAACTAACACGGCAACGATACGTCACAGATGTGTGTGAATCGACCTTTAATGAGTAAAATGCCATGAAAGCGTAATACGCAGCGTTTTCAGCGGATTGGTGGACTGAAAGTTGCTAATGGTATGACAAGGGAATCAAATAGTTTGATGAATTGACGAAAATAGTAAAATTATAATTATGTGAATATGTCTACACTTAGTCAATATCATTATGTAGGGGAAAAGATTATGAATAGCAAAATAGTAAGATGTATATACATGAATAAATAAGTAAACTGAAGAACGGTAA
>NC_051407.1:14250659-14251153 GCF_015228065.2 Penaeus monodon
CAGTAAAAAGAGTGGAAATTGCGAAAAAAGAAGAAATCCTACTGATCAGAAATGTCACTCTCAGAATTCTCCTTATGACCACAAGTGTGACGAGAAAATTACTTCTACACACAATACATTTCTTCTCAACATAAATTAGATTAAACTCAGTACTCATAATCACTGATTCTCAACTTGTAATACATTAACTTCCATGTTAATGTTGCGTAATGATGCAACGGATCTTGTCAGACGGCGTACGCGGTTGTTAAAATAAATGAGTGAAAAAAAATAAATGATGAATATAGAAATTGAATCGAGTGAATCTTCTTTTTTTTCTTTTTGAATCTCTTCTTAATGCGTCTTAATCTGAGTCATTCAGCCATTTTAAGCATTACTTCCACTCTCAGTGGATCAATTAATGCAGTGGTTGGATTTTTGTAAGTTAATTTTTGACATTTTTGACAATGAAAACACCTCTTATTAAAGTAAGAACTTGTTAGTCATCATTTAAA
>NC_051407.1:14251174-14251561 GCF_015228065.2 Penaeus monodon
GTTATTTACACTACAATTTCATATTATAGAGAACTTTTGATGCAAGGGAAAACCCAGGCCAGTTCCATATGTGGAGTCATCCTCGACAGCCACGGAATTAGAAAACGGGAAGCGCTCTTAACCAGTCTAGCCACTAACCTCGTCGCCATATTGGTATTCCACTCCAGTTTTACGTGCGGTGTAATAGTCTGCGGGAGACTGGCCTTTTTCTCCTAACTGACTAATTTATATAGTAAAGAGACATTTTATGGTCACTTTTGTATTCTAAAGGTAACCGTAGGTGTACGGTTTTTATAGGTCAGTATATAGAATTACGTTAATTAGTATTATTTGTATTTAGAGATACTGACAAGCAGCACCAACAAGTTCTTGTAAAAGATACTATAT
>NC_051407.1:14251723-14252266 GCF_015228065.2 Penaeus monodon
TAAAGGAATCTCCCATTCATCATTATTACTTCGGCTGATTAGTGTATTTGAATGAAGTAAACGTTGGTACTTCCATATCTTAAAAAGGAACTCGAAAAGTGAAACACCAGAACTTTGACCTAGAATGTTTATTGAGCAATTCAAACATTAGATATGAAATTTAACTGATAATACAAAATATAATATCATGTCATTCGAATCATACCCACAAACAAAAATTAATATCGTTTTTATATCCCGGTTTGCAACCATATTAACACCTCAGTTGCAATAAAAATCGTGTTAGAACCAATTAACTCAAAACCTAGTAATAACGAGGTTACTTATTTTCAATCATTCTCCCTTCACGCGTACACAAAAAGACACCGATTTTTCATGCTGTATATCGATGTGTGCCAACGAAATTAAAAACAAACAAATCTTAATGGATCCTATCCTATGACTGATGTTACAAACTATAAAATTACATACATAATGGAGAGGGGACTAAAAAGGAATGGTCACAAATTTGTGGATTACAATAATTTCTATTCATTTTGATTA
>NC_051407.1:14253414-14253610 GCF_015228065.2 Penaeus monodon
CTTTTCAATTCCTATTGTGATGAAACATGACGGAATTTCTAGCGTCTATAATAATTTGCAAATTCAAGCAGATAACACAATTATTATTTTATATACGCTTGTATGGATCATCGCAGAGAGAAAATTCCAATATCCGGTCTCTCAGGGAAAATGTGGCTAGCTCCGGTGTTTTATACCGTTCTGAAATAAAGATATA
>NC_051407.1:14257876-14259111 GCF_015228065.2 Penaeus monodon
TTTTTATAAAAAAAATATGCAGAAACATCAACGCTGTGTCAAAAAGGTTCCAGCTGTTTCGAGCACTCTTGCTCCTCTTCCAAATGACGAGGAAGAAGTACAGTAAGTACTGCTCTGGCCAAACAGCAACATACATAATTGTGTTTTTTCATTTAATTCAATCATCGCGAATTGTAACATTCTAAATTCTTATTTTAAAATGTATGAACATAAATAATGCTAACTTAACACTAAAACTCTATGACCACAATTTCTAAACATATCAATATTTGGCAAAGAGAATAGCAATATTATTGATCGCAAATTATTGTATCAATATCCACACTCTGATTTATATTGGCCCCAAAACTTTGCAACAGAATAGAAAATGATGATAGCGTGATAACGACAAGCTTTAGTAGCTCACTGTCTATTCAGAAGACCTCTTTGTGTTTGACTCAATACTGTTATCAATGCAGCGTGTATGACGTTCAGATCAGATTGAATTTATACTTTGTAGTCTGGTGCGTGTTACGAGTATTCATGGGCTATACAAAATTTAGGTAACTGAATACTGCGATACCGTCCCTCCCTGATCGCGTAAATGAATTAAATGATATCCACTTACTTACCGCATTCTTTGATGAGAATGGAAGTGAAATTCCAGAGTATTATCTTCGCTTTAGCACTGACAAGTCAACGAATCCTCTGATTTGGGATTTCCGCCTGTGCCCTTTTTTTTTGGGGGGGGAGGGGGGGGATTACACGAGCTTTGCAGTCGGTGATGCGATTTTGAAAAAAAAAACAAAAAAACTACTTGATGTCCCTGTGATACGCCATCGCTAGTTTCGCGGCTCTTGTGACTAATTCTGAAAGATTACGTGGAAGCTGCAGACAGAGGAAATTCGTGTATTCCAGAGTGGAATTTGTACTTAAAGTGTACACAAACGCAGACGTATATGTTTTGATGTGTTTAAGATAAGTTATGTAAAAAACAACCGGTTACGAATCTAAATAAGAATTTGTAATAACAAATAAGTAAATATAGTTTGTGACATCCTTTTCCATCAAGTTCTATTTTTGAGCCTAATCTATTACACGGTTATTTTCTAATAAACATTTGTATATCCATTTTCGCAGTTAGGCCTCATATAATCATCCTTCACCATTATAAATATTTTCCTAGGAAGCAAAAGTCTCAAAAAAACCTTAGTTCCCTCCGTATCTTGCGTCTCCTCTTGTCCCCGACCCCTGTA
>NC_051407.1:14259216-14260145 GCF_015228065.2 Penaeus monodon
ACAGGTCTCTCCTCCGCCAGCTCCTCCACAAGGAATTACGCTACACCACGCAGCGGGCGATCCTCCCCTAGTTCATAGCACTGTGTGTCCTTTTACTTTGGTGTTTACTGTACTTCTATTTATTTTCCTTGTATCTTTCTTCCGTATTTTCCTCTTTCTTTTCTTGTTTTCCCCAAACTAACAGGATGTTTCAAGCTCTGGAAAAAAAACGTCCTTAAAAGAATATTATTGGTGTTTTCCTAAGTACTGAGATTTTGGTTGTAAGAAAGAAGCAGAATCGACTTGTTTATGGTAAAAACTTTTAACTAGTTGGTTTCTTTACAACGAAGAAAAGTTTTTGTGAGTGCATAATCTATAAATATACGTTCAGTGTAATCACAGTAATGGTCAAGGCTACCGTATTTTTTTGTGCTGTTTTTCATGCTAATCTTAGCAGTATACATCATTATATATGAAGTATTATCTGTAATGGGAATATCCTTCACAATTCCATATCACTAATGGATATAATTTTTTTTAGTTTAAATCAAGTTATGTAAATCTGTAATACTCCAACTCTTCATGGTATCATAAAGTCAAATGTGTGCCTTAGAAACAACATATAAAATAACATTCATGAATTTATCTTATTCTTATGTATACCATAAACCTTCTTAACACTCGAGTTTTTTGCATTTTTAGCACATTTCCCATAACAAGGGCTTTCAATGTCAACAGATAAGACGGACTCTGGGAGCTCGTTAAGAGTCCTGGAGTCTTTGATATGTATTCCTTTGACAGTGTTTAGTTTCTTCTTTCTTGTTCATCGTTCTTTCCTTTCATAATTTGACATTCTTTCCTCCTGTGGTCTTTCGAAAGAAATCTATCTTCATTTCGCTTTCTGCTTGCTTGCTCGTCTCTCCGTTTATTTGTCTCTTTGCTTGTCTGAT
>NC_051407.1:14260360-14260610 GCF_015228065.2 Penaeus monodon
GTCTTTGTCTGCCTGTCTACCCTCCCTTCCTCTCTCGCACACTCTCGTTCCACTCTCTTCTAATTTGTTTTCCTTTTCCCTCGCGATTCTCCAAATAAAATTATCGGTGCCTTTACATAGTTAGCTTTCGCTTCTCTTCTCCTGTTTCGTGTCTCTTCCTCTTTTTCACTCTTGGAAGCTGTAATTATTTGCCTTTTCTTTATTCCACTCTTCACCTTCTACAGTATGCTTCCTTTCATAGTTGTGGTAG
>NC_051407.1:14260902-14260988 GCF_015228065.2 Penaeus monodon
AAAAACTCGTCACTCCTTCCCTTTCAATTCCTTTCTCGGCTGATGTTTCTTCCCCAACCCTCTTGGCCCTCGATCAACACTTTTCG
>NC_051407.1:14262025-14263149 GCF_015228065.2 Penaeus monodon
GATAATTAAAAATACCGAAGCGTGGGTAAGATTAAACTGATTAACCGAAAAAAAATATTATTAAGTTAAAAGAAAAGATTTGAAAGAAAGAAAAACAATTGCTGAAAAATATGAAAGAATAAGTGGCTGGATTTATAATTGGAAATCTCTATTTGCATATTAACAGGAATATAATTTAGAAATATCGATATAGAATGACATTAATCATTCATCAATTTTATCTATTACATTTTTTTTATTTGATAATTGAATAATTCACCTGTGTGGATGTATGAATAAAACGGGAGATAGAGAAGTAGATTATTAAGAAAACAGACTAATAGGCAGATATAAATCGGCATTTATATATGGCCAGAAGTTCACCCAGGAGCCTTTAGAATCAAGGGGAGAGCTGTGAAGTGATGATTAACTTTTCAACAATATTTATAACGTACAACACTCAACGAACAACTGACCAGAAGCTTGCAATAAGCGAATGGGAGTGCTTGTTTACATGTGCGAGTGCTTGCGACATGTGGGAGTGCATGACAAAATGTGGGAGTGCATGACAAAATGTGGGAGTGCATGACGATATGTGGAAGTGCATGGCGACATGTGGGAATGCATGGCGACATGAGGGAGTGCATAGTAACACATGATGGCACGTAAGAAGGTTTGTTGACATGTAGGAGTGCCTGGCAATACGTAGGGATGCTTGGCAACACGTTGAAGTGCATGGCGATATCTGGGATTGCATTGAGAAGATAAGACAAAGATTAGGGAGTGATCGCCCCGGCAACGAGGGACTAGGACGCGTTTGTCTACGATAATGGAGCAAAATATTAGAGGCAGCCGGAGAGTGACCATCCTGGCGCCTCTTTCAGATCCTTCATCAAAAGGGATTAAACTCTGGGATAAAAGATCACTCAGTCCCTTTTCTTCTCATTTCTTCCATCTATATTCTCTCTTTCTCGCTTCTCCTTTATTTCTCCATACTCTCTTCCTCTTGTTTCTCTCTTTTTTCGTTTTTTTTCTCTGTATTCTTCTTCTTCTCATTCTTCCGTCTTCTCTTTTTCGACCTCCTTTCTTGCTTCCTCCGTCTTTTTCTTTTTCTTTTTCTCCTTCATCTCCATTTTTCTTCTTCT
>NC_051407.1:14263986-14264156 GCF_015228065.2 Penaeus monodon
CTGACCGCCAAGGGAAGTGGTGTGATCTGAAGATTTATTCCCGGTGTAATATTTGCCTCTGGGAAGAGCGGATGGAGAAGGCCCTTCCGGGGTCTTTCCTCTTCGGGCCGTTCTGGAGATCCCTCTTTATGGCTGGATCTTATTTATGCTGCTCTTTACTCCCGTCTTTA
>NC_051407.1:14264798-14265033 GCF_015228065.2 Penaeus monodon
GAGTTTTCGATAATCAAGTTTAAGGCAAATTTTCAAAAATTCCAGTAAACTAGTAAGGAATTTTGTTTCAGCAGTTTGATGGGAAAAGGCATCCATCTCCCTTCCCTTCACCATTTGTCAACACTGTTCTGAAGGGGAATACTTAAAGAAAGTTTTCTTAGCAAGAAAGGATTATAAGAAAAAGGAAAGGTCGCTGGAATGCGGCAGGAGGAAGGGTACGCGAGAGTGTTCGGGC
>NC_051407.1:14265102-14265197 GCF_015228065.2 Penaeus monodon
AGCGGTTGGGGGGAAGGGAAGAGAAAGAAGACTTACCAGAAAGGGTTTATATTAAGCGCGTGAATAGGCTAAATATATGCAGCATACGGTAGATG
>NC_051407.1:14268388-14269072 GCF_015228065.2 Penaeus monodon
AAATAAGTATGCATTAGTTTGATTTTTTTTTGAGGGCCCAGAAGGATGACTTTTGTTGTAAATAAATCAGTGATAGACTATCCACTCATTACTGGTATTATCACTAGTACACTATCGTCTGTTTTAGAACAACCTCGCTCAGTATGCATATATGTCCGTATCGAATTTATTCATTCAACTTGCACTGCTAAAACTACGACTAGCAATATCCAATGTCAGTTTACCAGAGGAACCTGAGAATTTTTTTGCCATTACTCTTGGCCTAACGTGCAATATTCAAGCTGTATTGAGCGGAAAATGCGATGTGCAGAAATATGTCCTGATAAAACCATTTATTTCCTGCAGTAAAACTTTTGACTTAGGAGTGTACCGAAAATAACAGCCGGTCTCACGCTAGCTGCGGCGTTAAGAAAGGAAGTTATTGAAAATTCTTGTGAAGGAGAGCAGTTGAGACCAAGAGAAGAAGGAAGGAGTAAATGATATAGCTTTCTCATATTTTCTGATTCTTTATAAGGTCACAGGCTGATACGGGTGGCCAGTCGTGTTTGTATGTTTATATCAGTTAATTTTTCTTCTTCAGCTCAGACCATTCCGTTCGGGAAGACGAGAATTATTTGCATTGTTGAGCATGAGCTTTCGTTATTTTAACAAAATGTCAATGAAAATATACCGTCTATGCGCTTG
>NC_051407.1:14269365-14269521 GCF_015228065.2 Penaeus monodon
CTAATTGTTCTTCATAATTTGGCAGGTCTATCCTGCTCTGTACAAAAAAGCAGAAGGGAATTTCAGTGCACTGAATGCAGAATGCAGCAACTGAAAAAGTGACAAATGTTTTCATTATTTGCTGAAATATAGGCTGCTTTCTCACTCGCTTTACCT
>NC_051407.1:14269725-14269909 GCF_015228065.2 Penaeus monodon
ATCTATCTATCTATCTTCCCCTTCCCCGTTTCTTCCTCCATATTTTTTTTCCTCTTTCCGCATCTCAAATCTCCTTGTCCCCCTCCCTTCCCTATTTCGCCATCTGCTCACCATACTTCTCTTCCAATTTTTTCTCCCTTTCTCCCAGTCCCTCCCCTCTTTACATTTCTTCCCCTTCCACACG
>NC_051407.1:14269972-14270677 GCF_015228065.2 Penaeus monodon
GGTTATGCCTCCAACTGTACTCCTCTCCTTCCCCACCTATCCCTATTCCCTTCCCCTCTCCCTCCTCATCTATCCCCATTCTCTTCCCCTCTCCCTCCTCATCTATCCCCATTCTCTTCCCCTCTCCCTCCTCACCTATCCCCATTCTCTTCCCCTCTCCCTCCTCACCTATCCCCATTCCCTTCCCCTCTCCCTCCTCACCTATTCCCATTCTCTTCCCTTCTCCCTCCTCATCTATCCCCATTCCCTTCCCCTCTCCCTCCTCATCTATCCCCATTCCCTTCCCTTCTCCCTACTCATCTATCCCCATTCTCTTCCCCTCTCCCTCCTCACCTATCCCCATTCCCGTCCCCTCTCCCTCCTCACCTATCCCCATTCCCTTCCCCTCTCCCTCCTCACCTATCCCCATTCCCTTCCCCTCTCCCTCCTCACCTATCCCCATTCTCTTCCCCTCTCCCTCCTCATTTATCCCCATCCCCCCTCTCCCTCCCACTTCTCTTTATTCCTTCCCCTCTCCCTCCCCACCTATCCTCATTCTCGTCCCTTCTCCTTCCTCGCCTATCCCCGTTCCCTTCCCCTCTTCCCTTCAACTGCACCTCAACTTTCCACACGGTAAAGCTCGACCGCTTGAAAAGAGGTCTTATAACACACGGCAGTCCACAGTCATTGCTATTGTCGCAACCAGAACCTCTCTCCCCTTTTCTT
>NC_051407.1:14270894-14271077 GCF_015228065.2 Penaeus monodon
TCCTTCACTCAACCCGATGTCCGAATCCTGCGGTAAATGTTGCAGAAGTTGAAGGTGAAGTCGAGGTACATGTAAGGTAGATTCGATTTAGAATTGATTTAGAAATAGACTTTGGAAATTCAGGCTTTATCTTTTATTTGGCTAAGTTTTATGTACATTAGAGTTATCGTTGCTTTATCATTT
>NC_051407.1:14272278-14272707 GCF_015228065.2 Penaeus monodon
CGCCATGACAACGACCTGTCTTTTTACCACAAAAAGAAGAAGAAGAAAAAACTCCTCTAATAAAAGTCAGATGACCAAGATACGTCGTTTTCAGCCTCGCGAGGAAATCGTATGACAAAAGAGAAAACGTTTTGATCATCACGTCCATTCCCCGACTTGGCTCCCATACAGAGATTACGAGCGTCGTTGAAAGGGAAGAAGGAGGCTCGAGCGAGGCAGCGAAGACGACCCCCGCCACTCACGGGGGACCCTTGAGAGTGACGTGGGGAGCGCGAATGAAACGCGTTTTATCACCTTTCGCAGGGAGGTCGGAGGAGGGGTTGCCAAAGGCCAAGGGGCGGCGGTCAGGTCGAGCGAGGGCGTTGGTGTGGGCTGTTGGGTTTGCTTGTTGGGATGGATTTAGTTGTTTGGATTGCTGTAGAAATGCTC
>NC_051407.1:14273122-14273455 GCF_015228065.2 Penaeus monodon
AACAAGGAAAATGAGGTTTGATGCAGGATAAAAAAAAGCGTTTTCCCTTTTAAAAATATAACTTGCTACATCTTTTGAGAAATTAATCAAGTTCTTCCTTTTGAAGACCATAAATTAATTACTGACTTTTCACTTACGCGCAGTACTTGGCCTCTCGAAAGCTATTATTCTTATTCCTCGTCTGGCAAGGTAAAACTATGCTTAAAAGGCATCTTGGTCATTCAGAAAATAAATATTTTTTATATTATGAGGAGGTTGGTTTAATCAAATAACCCGCGCCATATTGGCTTACATTGGTGTAGACTTTTATATATGCTATACGCCCGCACATAT
>NC_051407.1:14273488-14273867 GCF_015228065.2 Penaeus monodon
TATACATAGCTATTCTGTATCCATGGTAATCTGTGAAGAAAAATAACATAGGATAATCAAGAAACAATATATCAAATAAAAATATTTACTTATGAACGGGAATAAAGCTGCAACCACCACCAGTAATTACACAATTGTTTCACAAAATGAGATTTCTGTGCAGTCACCGTGAAACCGGATCCCCGTATATTCCGATGAAGTTTAAACCTTCATTATATAATTCTGGTGCTATAATTGTCACGCTGGCGATCACGTTGCAGTCATGGAACCGAATGCTACCGTATGTAAAAGGTGCATGTCTATTTCACAGTATATCTTAACAATATCATATATATATTGACATTATGTATTGTAATGCTATTAGACTTGAAGTTACAAG
>NC_051407.1:14273911-14274072 GCF_015228065.2 Penaeus monodon
TGTAATCAGTACATTGTGAGGTCATTATTAAGTGCATTGTGCATGAAAATCTAATATTGTATGCGGTCCCTAAACCACTGAGGACGTAAAAGATAACTATAACAATGCTATTACAGTATTAACTAGCCGGATTTATATATTCAAGAAAGTATGTTATCAAT
>NC_051407.1:14274353-14274675 GCF_015228065.2 Penaeus monodon
TAATAATGCTTAAATGGACTTATCCTTGTGACGAAATCAGAATTCTCACGAGATGAAAGTGCATGAGAATCCCTTTTTAGAATTCATCATCATTTAATCCGCCCACGACGTTAGAGTTTACTCCAGAAAAATACCAAGATTCGTTGAACAGTATTTTTAAATGCTTTAATGACCGTTTGAGAAACCTGCTCCCCTTCTGCAAGCAACATTTCCCCCTATAGTGAAGGTGATTACTTACTTAGACCATAGTCATTTTAGCTAATATGCCCATTACGAAAGGGAGAACAGGAATTTACAATTTGACTAAATTATGAATAAAAGT
>NC_051407.1:14274722-14275641 GCF_015228065.2 Penaeus monodon
GTAACAGCCCTAATCATGATGATAATCATAAATCTAAATTGAAGAAAGAAAGTCTTAAAAAGAAAATGAGAATGAAAGAAGATAACATCGAAATGATAACTCATAAATATGTGTGTTTATAAGCCCACTGCGCTTGTGTAGGATTCTATGTGTGTTTATGCTCATTGTGGTGGTTGGCCTCATCCTGACTTTTTTTTTTCTTTGGCTGATTTCTACTATTCTAAATCAAATTATGTGAGCTGAATCGATGATTGCTTTCAAACTGAAAAAAAAAAACATATATTTATAGGTAAGATAACTAAACACTGCTTTTATCGTAGAGTAAGATGGAAGGCATACACATATTTAATCAACTCTCGAAATTGTCAATAACATAAAGAGGCAAAACAATATGTAAAGCTGGTTCAAGAATGTATTTGATATACAACTTTGTTTAGCTACTATTACTCCCACCAGAAGTATATCAGTAAAACTAAATGTACATCGGATATACTCAACAGAGAAAGATTTTATTAAATAATCAGAAAAATATACTATTTAAGCCAAAGGTCGCAAGGTCATGCTCCTTATCCCTTTGTGACCCAGCTAACGACAACAATGATGAGCTATTCCGAGCGACATACCAAGCCGAGTCGTTAATGGGACGTATATCTTAGCCAGAAGGCATTTTCTGTCTAGCTGTTCCTGTCTTAAACGTGTTTGTCTGCTCCATAAAGTAGGTGTAAGACGTGGTATTTCATTCCTGGAAGTTAACGGTACGTTCTCGTGCAGCTGGGATGCAAGTCAAGTCCAAATCTGTGAGAGCCATTTTTGTGAGATATTAAGGATTGGATCTTTTTATTCATCATCTGTTTATTGGTTTAGTATTTTGTTTGCTTAGTTGTTGCCGGGTCGATAGCCTGTTGGTTCGCTATATTTA
>NC_051407.1:14276361-14276865 GCF_015228065.2 Penaeus monodon
TTTTAATGTAGTATCCAGGGAAATATTTCCAGAAGCTCCGAATCAATAGATCTTTCTCAGATGAAACTTTTACTCTGATTGCCATCTACTTCATCAGTGCGATAAGAATGAATAACTGCCCATTAACAGCTTGATACCATGGAAGGTTTGAATAGATGTGACAATTTCCCATGACCGTAGCACACGCCATGCAAAGCGATCATTGAGAGAAGAATATTGCCTAGATAAATAAGATTGATATTCTTGGTATTATTGGCTACAACACCCTCCCTCTCACTTCTCTCTTTCTCCTACACATTAACACATTCTTCACATTCATCAAGTTGGCTACTCTCGTAAGTAATAATTCTAATGAAAAGGTAATAAATGATAATAAAACTGATCGAAATTAACGCAATAATTAAAATGCTTTTATAAATATCATAATATCCTCATTTTTAGAATAATAATGTTATCATTTCTGTCGACATTATCATTACTATTGGCAGTATTATTTATCATCTT
>NC_051407.1:14276902-14277027 GCF_015228065.2 Penaeus monodon
ACTGTTATCGTTCTGATTATTACTACAATCATCATTAGTATCATTGTCGTTGTTGCTTGTTGATACTGTTATTTCCATCAATTCTTTAGCTGTTGTTAAAATGATTCATTATTCATATACGATCG
>NC_051407.1:14277115-14277458 GCF_015228065.2 Penaeus monodon
GTCTGCGATGGTGCTTAACTGATAAATCATTTATTTTCCAGATTATATTTTCCAGATGTGTAGGCAACATTTCCCAATTGATGTTACGCTTTACATGTCAAGTGGCGGGGAAAGTTTTCATATGAATATACAAAAGCATCACAATAGTTTACAACATCGTGGTCCATCGTGTATATTACAATTATTTATTACGTAATCTATTATGATGACATGGAAGAAAATGTGAATCCCTGCGGTTGGTTATTTTTACTATGAATATGGTAAAAGCAGAGCTTAGAAATAAAATGGTACTAGCTAGATTAAAATCGGACCTGCCTGGTTTAATGCATCTATGATGAATATA
>NC_051407.1:14277487-14277800 GCF_015228065.2 Penaeus monodon
ATGCTATAGCTGTAGCTCTATGATTGCATGCATGAATGAGTTTATCTGACTGAATCTGTATGTGTAAAATTTATTATCAATGAAGTATCCGCCCCTCAAATATATGCATTGACCTTCGTATGTGTACAGGTGAAAATGCGCCTTTACACGGTGAAATGCATATCGATTTGATGCATATTTAAGAATAATTAATACGATACATTTCATCCTAACATCTAGTATTTACGCGCATGACAATAAAATATAGCACTAAAATATATATTATTATCCATCAGCTTATCAATATCTCTACAAACGCAAGGTATTAACGAAT
>NC_051407.1:14278131-14279199 GCF_015228065.2 Penaeus monodon
CCTATAAATGTCATTTCCTCCTGTTCCCACTGTCTCAGCCATGATAAAGGGATTCATAATCTTGACTTAAGGAATGCAACTGCAAGGCAACTGAACATGCATAAGTGCTTTCAGTCATGCAGGAGACTTGTAATCTATTTTTATGGCCGGTTTTCCACCTGTATTCGTTCAAGTTTAGAAGTCTTATGTTGTGCCTGCATGGTGCGTTTCACTCTCGTACACACGCACAGGCACACGCGCAGTCCCCCTCCACACAAAAGTAATATATATGTATTTGCGTATACAGGAAAAATAAGCACTTGCCTGTATCACGAACGATGTAAACATAAAAGGAAAAAAAATCGAAAAACCCTAACTCCATGCCAACCCCACACATCTCTCAAAGAAATCCAAAGCATATCCCATTACTCGCAATACAGCAACTGCAACACAAAGCACAATCCATAACGGTTTCTCCCAAGACAAAGTTCCTCTGGGACGTGTGAAATGCAGACATACTTCCCCGTTCTCTCGAGGGGAAGGGTCGAGTCAGCGTACTTTGCCTGATGTTATTTCCAGCGGTTATAAATGGAATAGTTGCAGTCCTTCCAAAAGCCATGGAAACCATTTCTTGTCTGGAGATAAGTCTGTCGTTTCAGCATCCCATATGTTAGCGCCAGGATGTACAGTGCACAGTGGGTGACATTGCTATCCGGTTCTCCTCCACCAGAATGGTCAAATAAGTGATTTTACAAAATTCAGAAACTTTCGAACAGAAAAGAGGCATTTGGTAACTTTACAGCGTTCAATATTTTTTTTTTTCAAGTATTATTTTACTGAATTTGTAATCTACTTTAGAATTAATTTCCGTTTCTGATATGTCCGGAAATGAATAAATACGAAAATAGATATTCTTATACTATTACGCCATGCTGGTATTCATGAACTTTATTCAATACTTTTTGCTAAGTTCAAAATTCCTCTTTACTAGCATTTCTAATTCATGCACAGTGAGGAGTGATGTCGATATGTCTTTCTGCTCTTTTTTACTGTCAGTTCGGATCCAGAAGATCCAGAAACTACTACTCT
>NC_051407.1:14279667-14280049 GCF_015228065.2 Penaeus monodon
TCTAAATCAACTGTTTAAGAAGATTATTCCTTGCACACAGAATATATCGTCTTATACTGTATGTGTATTAATACCACGCATTACTTACGAAGCTTATGGGGTTATTCTGAAAAGCAGGGAGGGGATGATTATATGAATAAACTACATTAGCGTCATGATTTATTTATAGTTAATGTTTTTATTTGAGTTTATCGAGTTTTAAGGGATACCAATGTAAGGGGAAAAGATTCCTTAACGATTTTAACATCTTAGCGATAAAGAAAAGACTGGCCTTATTACATTCAGAGCATGTTCATTCCACGCTATTCGATTTTTGTATGAAAGATTTTTTTCTAGAAATATTCACATGTACACAAAAGCAAAATATAAAAAATACCTTACA
>NC_051407.1:14280657-14280860 GCF_015228065.2 Penaeus monodon
GGATTTGTAGAGAAACATGATTAAATAATCCGGGGATTTACTTTTTACCCCAGCATGCTGAGGTCGCATACCCGTCTCATTCCCCAGCGGGGTTTTACTGAGAGGGGGGGCCCGGGGAATGAAAACCCCTGACCTTGCGAATTTCCAAGCCCGCGCTCCACCACCCGAGCTATGTCCTCTCTTTTATATATGTATTTTTTTTT
>NC_051407.1:14281561-14281649 GCF_015228065.2 Penaeus monodon
TGACAAATTTTAAAAGTGGGACAATAGAATAACGGGGCTTTTAACACCCGTCGGATAAACAAAAGCAGAAAAGATGAATGTACACCGC
>NC_051407.1:14281701-14282281 GCF_015228065.2 Penaeus monodon
TGAGACTTCATTTATTAGAAAAAGTTTTTAAAATAATTATGGGAATATTTTAAATCTCTTTTAAAATATGAAAATTTTTTCCAATTAAACTAGTAAAGAAATCAATAGAGGTAACGGGTGTAGACGTTACTAGTACATAGCTTTTTATATGCAAATACAAGTATAAACAGGATGCATAATGATTATATACACGTACTCCTAAGGACTTCTCTGGCTATATAAGAATACAGATGTGTTTACTGAACCGGATTGAAAACAGTCAAGATAATCCTTGTATGGAACTTATATTATTTGCAAAAACCGCCAAAATTGCTTTTAAAAATTACTCTCCAGAGTGAGGTTCATACAGTAACGTTCATAACATATCCGGAATAACAACTAAATCAAAATTAATAAAACGCCGGATCTTTCCCACTGATTTTCACTCGTTCGGCTGGCTGAAGACTGAATAAGTTACTTCTTCGTAAAGGATTATTACATTTCCCCGTACAATCAGCTCAATTGGTATGTTGCTATTTGTCACTGAAAGGTAGCAGAATTATAGAGCAGGCCTTCATAGCCATGCAGTTCTATAAAGAAA
>NC_051407.1:14282479-14283103 GCF_015228065.2 Penaeus monodon
GTTGTAAGGCCTTCGGTCGAACATAAGGTTTATATATATTATCCCTCCTTTAAATAAATCCGAATGGCGAAAACAGAAGACCACGCCGTCGACATGAATGGAAATCCAAAACATAAACAAAACGTGTGTAAAGTGAATTCTAAATATTATCTTCCCATTTTTTTCAGAGAAACCATTGACCTCATCTTTATTTCCACCACGAATTCTGTCAACTTCACAAAAGCAAACGCCCTCCCTCTCCCCCTTCCCCCCTTTCGCCAAAGTCCTCCCTTTGACCCCTTGTCTTCCCTCGCGCTCTCTTATCAGTGCCTGAATAGCCTGGGAGGACCAAGGAGGGCATGCTGCTTGGTGCCACCCCACACACGAGATCGCGAAACGTCACTTCACTTGACCGTCCGCTAAATACACTGGGGGATCTGTTTTCCTAAGGGAGGGAGGCTCTCATTTCGAGCGAGGGTCAGTTTGCAGACGATAGAGGCTACAGTAGGATTAGGGTAGTAACTGGGGACTGAAATGGGGAGAAATGTACGGGAAGGGAAATTATAAACAAACAGAAATATGACTGTGAATAATGACTTAGTAAGACTGGCGTAACCCAAAGGATTCTAATACCGCGCTTGATGT
>NC_051407.1:14283415-14283687 GCF_015228065.2 Penaeus monodon
AAAGGGAATCATTATAACTGTCATTATTTTGTCTTTGTTGTAATTTTGTTTTGATATTACTATCATTATCCTCATTTCTGAGGTAACAAATGTAATATTTATATTTGCATTTATTAGTTTCTTGAATGTTTTTCATTGCTAAGTGACGATTTTTGCTAGATATCAGTTGACGATCCAAAATCATTTCTAATTAAATTAGCTGATTTTTAGTATCTCAGAGACTTTTTTATCATAGAATATATAGTATATATTGAATAATGAATGTCTCATGC
>NC_051407.1:14283722-14284197 GCF_015228065.2 Penaeus monodon
AACATCAAACATCCGTCATTCAATAATTAATTAAACATAGTACGGACGTACATGGAGGACGAGCAAGTTTTTTTTTCTTGGATTTTCAGGGGTTTATTGGAAAAAAGGTAATTTAAAGGGATTTTTGAGGAATAAAGTCCTGTACCCCTGTAGATGTTATTTTCTCTATCCCCCCATTCCTTGTACTCTTTGTATCCCGTTTCCCTTATTTCTTTTTTTTTTATTTGTTTTATTATTTAGTATTTTTTACATATTTTTATTATTTTTAATTTTTTTTTCAAGGGGAAAAATGAGTTTCCTTTTTAATGAGATTTTGAAGAGTTGATAGCTTTTATTTAAACAGATGGTAATGAACATTTTTATGTTCAGTGAGCTATCTCAGCCGTCAGGGATAGTTTTTTGTTTCTTTCTCACTATTTCCCCCACTTACCTTTTACCCCCTTTTCTAAACCCTTTCTTACACAGTACTGAAAGA
>NC_051407.1:14284227-14284624 GCF_015228065.2 Penaeus monodon
TTCCGCCTTTTGGGAGCACTTCGAATCGACTTCTTTATTTCCCAAAGCCCGCGATTCGCTTGCAGGAGGAAGCCTTTCCATTCAGTCGTCCCGGTCGTCGTCTCCGAAACCAAAAGGGGGTGGATCGCGAGGTCAACTAACAAAGGAAGGGGGAAAAAAATCTTTGTCTTCCCGCCGGGTTTATCGGGTCGATATCGAAAGCAATTCGGGTGACATATTTTCCTTTATTGGGCGACCCGGGCTCCCAAGTCGCCCTTTTGCCCCATAAATCGCGAGTCGCGTTCAAGACCATTGGGGGCGAGAAGACCCCGGGAAAAAAAAGTCTCGGTGCTCGCCACTCGGGGACCGTTGCCAGCCTCGGAAAAAGCCGGTTTGGGACCCCCCCCCGGCGCTCGCG
>NC_051407.1:14284772-14285013 GCF_015228065.2 Penaeus monodon
TGGGCAGGCGTTTGGGGGCCCTTTTTTGCATTGGTAAAGGGGGGTGTTTGGTGTGGTGATATCATGGGGCACACTTCCCCCCGCCTCTCAGTCTTTCTGAAAGGCCGGCTGTCTCGCTATTTCTCTCTCTTACCGTCTGGCATTCGGTATGTAACTCTTTGCTTCTATGTCTCTAACTGTACGAGAATTTCTGTTCGGTCGATGTCTATCTGTTTATGCCTTTCTTTATTTCTCTATGCCC
>NC_051407.1:14285040-14285137 GCF_015228065.2 Penaeus monodon
CTTCGCTATCCCCCTCTGGGTCTCATTTCCATTTTTATACCTATTTTCTATTAATTGTGAACATAATACAAAGAAATATATATAAAAAAATATGACT
>NC_051407.1:14285163-14285242 GCF_015228065.2 Penaeus monodon
TGTGGTGTGGTGGTGGTTAGGGTGGTTGTTAATATACAAAATATGGATTAAAAATGTTAATTTTAAAAAAAATATTAAT
>NC_051407.1:14285599-14285791 GCF_015228065.2 Penaeus monodon
CCTTTTAAATTGGGGGGGCCCGGGTTTTGCCCCCAGGGGGGTTTGGGGGGGCCATTATTTTTGAAAAATTTTGGTTTTTCACGGGGGATTTTTTTTTTTTGGTATTTTGGAAAATTTAAAAAATTTTTTTTCCCCCCCCCAAGGGGGGGAAAAGGGCTTTTTTAAAAAAAATTTTTTTTTTCCCGGCCGCCT
>NC_051407.1:14285844-14286192 GCF_015228065.2 Penaeus monodon
GGGGGGCCTTTCCTGGAAAAACCCGGCTGTTTTTTCCCAAAAATTTCCCTTCTCTTTTTTAACGGGCATTTCCGATTTAGGGGAACTCCTTTTTTAGAAAAACCGGGGTTACTAAATTTTCTTTTCCCCTAAAAAAACTTTAACCCTTTCTTTATTTCTCCAATTGCCTTTTTTTTTTTTTTGGCCCTTGGTCGGGGGCAACAGGTTTAAAATTTAAATTATATTTTTGGAAACAAAGGAAAAAAAAACATGAAATTTAAAAAAATTTAAAAATCGGCGGGAACGAAGGGGTGGGGTGGGTTTTTATTTGTGGTTGAAAACTTTAAATGGGAAATTAAGTGAGAAATT
>NC_051407.1:14286249-14286760 GCF_015228065.2 Penaeus monodon
TGGGGTCCCCCAAAAATTAACCATTTTAAAAGTAAAAAAAAAAATAAAATTTAGATTGTCCCAAATTAGAACCAAAAAACACCCAAACAAAAAAAAAAAAACACCCCAAAACAACAAAACCCAACAAAAAAAACAAACCCAAACCCAAAACAAAAAACAAAAAAACACAAAGGGCCGGGGGAATATAAATAAAATAAAATTTTATAAATTTTATAAATAATTATTACCAAGCCAATAAATTGGGGGTTTCCCAACAAAAAACCCAAGCCCATTTGGGTAAACTGGGGCACCGGGGCAAAAAGGGAAAAAAAACCTTGGCTACATTATTTTTAAACCAAAAAATGGGGAAAAGTGTAAAAAACCCAAGAAAGCCTTGGTGGGATTTAAAAATTTGAAAAACCTACCTAATTTTTCCCCCTAAAACCCTCAAAAGTTTGGGGGTCCAAAAAAATTTTCAAAACCCCCTTGGGGGTAAAATTCCGGGGGGAAACCCAGTCAAAAAATTGTTTAG
>NC_051407.1:14286798-14286890 GCF_015228065.2 Penaeus monodon
TGGGTGGGAAGGGAAAGGAAAAGGGGGAAATTCTTCTGGGCCTTTTAAGAAATATGTAAAAAAAAAGGGAAAATTCCCCTTAAAATTTTTTT
>NC_051407.1:14286923-14287543 GCF_015228065.2 Penaeus monodon
TGCAAAATCAAAGGGAAACCCAATTTAAAGTGAGGTTTTTAAACAAAAAACAAAAAACACAAACAAGATTTTTCCCGCCCCGAAGGATAAGAAAAAATTTTTTAATAACATTCCAAAAAATTTAAAAATTTCCCCCTTAAAAGGGAAATTAAAAAAAAAAATTTAACCCAAAGTAAAAAAATTACAAAAAATTTTAAACCCTTTAAAATTTGGCCTTTAATAAATGAAAAGAGGGGGTTTTATGTTTGGGTGGTCAAAAATTAGTTAACCCAAAAATTTTTCCCAAACCCCCTTTAATTCCCCCAAAAAAGAAAAAAAATCTTAAACCAAAAATTTAAAATTGCAAAAAAAAGAAAAAAGAACCACCCCAACGGGCCCAAATTATAAAACCTTTAAAAAAATAAAAAGAATAACCCCACCATAAAAAATTTTGAAAAAACAGCGGAAAAAAAATTTTGGAAGCTCAATTCTTGAAATTTTTAAAACCCCAAAAATTTGGAAAAAAGGCAGTTTTCCCCAAAAGCGGGGAAAAACATCCCCCAAAAAAAAGGGCCCAAACCCCGGGAACAAAAAAACAAGGAAATTAAAAAAGTAGACCCAAATTTTGGGTTAAAATATTT
>NC_051407.1:14287578-14289401 GCF_015228065.2 Penaeus monodon
GGGGTTTTTCCCCCCCTGGAAAATTTTAAAGAAAACCAGAAATTAAAAAAGTTTTTCAAAAAGAAAAAAAAATTAAAAATAGAAAACCCAAAAAATTTAAACCTGGCATTATAACTTGAAGTTTTATTTTTAAAATAGAATTCAAAATAAAGGGAACAAAAAGGGTTTCCAAAAACCATTACAAAAAAAAAATTAAAACAAAATGCCCAAACAACAAGAATAAAAACCCCCCAACTTTGGGGTTTAAAAGAATGGTTAAAGAAAAAAAAGGGGGCCCGGGGGCCGGTTTTTAAAATAAAAAACCAAAAATAAAAGGGTTTGGGGGGGGAATTTTAAAAATTTTGAAAAAATTTGGAATAAAAAAATCAAGACGGGGGGAAAATTTTAGTTTTCTCCCATAAAAAAATGAACTAACAACAAAACGGGAAAAATTAAAAGCAAGCAAAAAAAAATTTGGTTAAAATTTTTTAAAGGAAAGAAAAATTAAAAAAAATTGGAAAAGCAAGTTTTGGGGAAAAAAGGCCCAAGAAACCCGTTCAAATCAAAAAATTTGGTTGAAAAAAAAAGGAAAAAAAGTTACTTTTCTTAAATTTTTTAAAAATTTTAATACTTGATGTTTCCCCGGGAATAAAAAAAAATTAATTTCCAAAAAAACCCCCAAATTTCCCAATAAAAACCAACCCATTTTATGAAACCAAGCCAAAGGAAAAATTTTGGGTTGGGGGGTTGAAGCAAAAAAAGGATCAAATTTTTTTAAAAATTCGTTCGCATTCTTTAACCAAAAAACCCCCAATTTATGGGGGTGTTTGGAGAAAAAAAAATTGAAAAGAGTTGGGGAAATTTTTACAAAAATAAATTTTAAAGGTAGGAGGAAATTTTAAAAGGGGTACCTGAAAAACCTACGGGGATTTTATAGAAAAAAGGGGAAAAAGGGGCCCAAACCAAAAAACAAGCGGGAGAACAAATAAAAGATTTGCGGGGGAGGGTTTACAATTGGAAAAAAAGGTAAAAAGGGATTTTTACCCTAAACCAAATTTTTAAAATTTCTAGAGATTCCCAAAAAAAGTTTCCCTTCCAAACCCAATTCTTTAAAAACCCCAAGTGGTTTTAAATTGCTTTTTTTTCCCCTTACTTTGGGTTTATTTTTGGGGGGAAGTAGGAAAAAATTTTTTTTAGTTTTGAATTGTGTCAACAGTAAAAGTTTAAAATAAAGAAAAAGGGAAAAGGCTTTTGTTTTTTTCCGGGAAAAATAAATTAAGAAAAACTTTTTTGGACTTTCCAGGGGAAAAAATCTTTGGTTCTTTTGGGGAAATTTTTCTAAAACTTCTGAAAATTTTTGGGCAAAAACAACAAAAGCGGCTGGAACAAATAAAAGTTTTTTTTTTGGGTGGATGGTCCCCTTTTTAAAAAGGGGAAAAGATTTTTCCCGGGTTTTGGATTCCTTCCTTTTTTTTAAAAAGTTTTAAAAATTACCCAACAATTTCCCCCAAAGTTTGATTAGTTTCTGCCCAAAATTTCTTCATTCTGTTGGGGGTCTTGGGTTTTTATTTTTGGAAAATTATTTGGAAACCCAAATTTTTTTAAAGGGCCGGGGTTATCTGGTTCAATTTAAAAAATTTAAAAAGTTGAAAACTTATTCTTTTTGTATTTTTTTTCCAAAAAATTTGTTTTAATCTTTTTGGCCCTTTTTTCCCAAAGGGAAAAAACCCTTTTTCCCAATTTTTTCCCTTTTTAATTCCCCATTAGTTTTTAAAAAATTTTCGTGTGTTTTTGTTTCCGTTTTTCCTTGGAGGGCCCCTTTTAGGTATAAAGGATAAAACCCC
>NC_051407.1:14289513-14290005 GCF_015228065.2 Penaeus monodon
ATGGGTTTATTTCCTTATTGAGGAATTTATTGTTTTTAATTTTCATTATTTTTTTGTATGGGGGAAAAATTTGTTCTTTTTTTTACCTTTTTTTAAAAAAACCCAATTTTTTAAGGGGCCAGGAGTTTTTTTCTTAAAATAAATTTGGCGGTTTTTATCATTCTTCCGGGAAGGGTTATTAAAATTTTTTAACTGTAATTTTTGATTTTTAAAAATTTTTTTTTGTAATACTTTAAAGGTTTTGTTTTGGAGTAATCTTTTTGTTTTAATTTAAGTGGTTTTGGGAAAATGGGGAATTTGGGTCCAAAGGTATTTTTTGGCATTTTTTTTCCCCCAAATTTGGGGCCTTTTTTTCAAAAAGGGTATTAAATTTTTTTGCCTGTTTTGGTTGGGTTAAAAAGGGTACCCCCGGTTGGGTGGTTTTGGGAACCGGATCTTTAGTTTTTTTAAAAATCGGAATTAAAAAAATTTTCACTTTTTAATTCCCCCCGG
>NC_051407.1:14290034-14290153 GCF_015228065.2 Penaeus monodon
GGGCCAATTTAAATTGGTTGGTTCTTTTTCGGTCATTTCAATTTCGGGTTTGGGTTCCCAAATGTTAATTTTTAACTGTTAAAAAAACCCCAAAAAAAAAACCATTCCAAAATTTAAAA
>NC_051407.1:14296703-14296817 GCF_015228065.2 Penaeus monodon
AATTTTCCCCCCCTTAAAATTTTTTATATATTTTTTTCATATGTATGTATTATAAAACCCCTATACGATAGACAATAAGGTATAGTAAATGGAGAATGAGAGCCAGAGAGTGGG
>NC_051407.1:14296883-14297106 GCF_015228065.2 Penaeus monodon
GCATAAACAGATAGACATCGACCGAACAGAAATTCTCGTACAGTTAGAGACATAGAAGCAAAGAGTTACATACCGAATGCCAGACGGTAAGAGAGAGAAATAGCGAGACAGCCGGCCTTTCAGAAAGACTGAGAGGCAGCGGGGAAGTGATGCTCCATGCATATGCATCCACGACCAAAACATCCCCCGTGACCAATGCAAATAAATGGCCCCCAACGCGCTG
>NC_051407.1:14297256-14297963 GCF_015228065.2 Penaeus monodon
CGCGAGCGCCGGGGTCCCGAAGCCGAGCATTTCACGGGAGCTGGGGGAAAAGGTCCCCCAGGGGGCGAGCGACCCGGACATTTTTTTCCCAGCGATTTCTGCGGGGCCCCAAGTGAAATTAGTGAACGACGAAACGGCAAGCATTTTTGAGGCCCAAAAAAGGGAGCGGGCTTTGGAGCCCGGGGTCGCCACAATCAAGGAAACAATATTGTCACCCGAAATTCGCTTTCCGATATCGAATGCCGATAAAAGCCGGCAGGAAGACTAAGGATTTTTTTCCACCTTCCCTTTTGTTAAGTCTGACCTCGCGATGCCAGGCCCGCCATCTTGGTTACGGAGGAGGCGACGACCGGGACGACTGAATGGAAAGGCTTCCTCCTGCAAGCGAATCGCGGGCTTTGGGAAATAAAGAAGTCGATTCGAAGTGCTACTCCAGAAGGCGAGGGAAAGGGTTGGGATGGCGGGGGAGGGGGTGGGGAGGAGGGTCTTTCAGTACTGTGTGAAGAAAAGGGGTTTAGAGGAAGGAGGTAGAAGGTAAAGTAAGGGGAAATAAGTAGAGGAAAGAAACAGAAAACTATACCTGACAGGCTGATGATAGCTCACTGAACAATGGAAAATGTTCATTACCCAAACTGTTTAATAACAAAATTTTCAAAAACTGTCATAAAAACACATAAGAAGGTAAGCTCATCTTCGCCTTGAAAAGA
>NC_051407.1:14298039-14298257 GCF_015228065.2 Penaeus monodon
GGGAAACGGGATACAAAGAGTACAAGGAATGAGGGATAGAGAAATAACATCTACAGAGGTACAGGAACTTGTAATTACCTTCGAAAATACCTGTTAATTAGCCTTTTTCACAAATGAACCCTGAAAAATCATCAAGAAAAAAATAAACTTGCTCGTCCTCCATGTACGTCCGTATAGGTTTTAATTAAAATTTTTGAATTGGGCGGATGTTTGATGTT
>NC_051407.1:14298292-14298568 GCF_015228065.2 Penaeus monodon
GCATGAGACATTCATTATTCAATATATACTATATATTCTATGATAAAAAAGTCTCTGAGATACTAAAAATCAGCTAATTTAATTAGAAATGATTTTGGATCGTCAACTGATATCTAGCAAAAATCGTCACTTAGCAATGAAAAACATTCAAGAAACTAATTTAAAAGCCAAATAAAAATATTACATTTGTTACCTCAGAAATGAGGATAATGATAGTAATATCAAAACAAAATTACAACAAAGACAATATAATGACAGTTTATAATGACTCTCTTT
>NC_051407.1:14298690-14298809 GCF_015228065.2 Penaeus monodon
ATCACAAATTTAAAGATAATGATGATTATTTAGGGAAAGATGGTACGAAAGGGAAAAAAATATTTGAGAGAATGATTAAAAAATGTTAAAAATAAGGGGTAATAATAATAGTGCGAGGG
>NC_051407.1:14298909-14299573 GCF_015228065.2 Penaeus monodon
GGTGAACATTTAAGCGCGGTATTTGAATCCTTGGGGGTTTGCCCGTTTTAATAAGTCATTTTTTCACAGTCATATTTTGTTTTTTTATTTAAATTTCCCTTCCCCCTACATTTCTTTCCCCCTTTCAGTCCCCCGTTTCTACCCTAATCCTAATTAGGCCCCTATCGCTGCAAAAAGACCCTCGCCTTTGAAAAAGAGAGCCTCCCCCCCCTTAGGAAAACAGATCCCCCAGGTTTTTTAAAAGGGGCGGTAAGTGAAGGACGTTTCCCCCGTCTGTGTGTGGTGGCACTCCAAACGAGCAGTTTCCCGTCCTTTTGGGCCCGGCCCGGGGATATAGGGGAATAAGAGAGCCGGGGGGAAGACAAAGGGGGCAAAGGGAAAGGAAATTTGGGAAAGGGGGGGGAAGGGGGAAAAGGGAGGGCGTTTTCTTTTTTGAAATTGACAGAATTTGTGGTGGAAAAAAAAAGATGAGGTTTAATGGTTTCTCTGAAAAAAAAGGGGAAAATAAAATTTAGGAATTCACTTTTCACACTTTTTTTTTATTTTTGGAAATTTTCCCTTCATGTCCCCCCCCCGGGGTGGTCTTTGTTTCGCCATTCGGAAATTTTTTTTAAAAGGGGGGATAATATATTTTAAACCCATGTTCGGGCCAAGGCCTTACAAA
>NC_051407.1:14299597-14300502 GCF_015228065.2 Penaeus monodon
AGAAAGCATAATGGGAAAAAAATAAGACACTTTTTTAGTAATCGAGTATAGGGATATATTTTTGAAAATGTCCCCCCCCCCCAAAAAAAAAAAAAGGGGAAATATATGCCCCGTTTTACCAAAAATATATAAAAGAACACACACACAACACACAAAAAAAACACCCAAAAAAACCCTTTTTTTATAGAACTGCATGGTATGAAGGGGGTGCTCTTTTAAATTTTGCTACCTTTCCCTGACCAAATTTGAAAAATACCAATTGAGCTGATGGGACGGGGAAAAGTAAAATCCCTTTTCGAAGAAGTAAAACTTATTCAGTCTTCACCCGCCGAACGGTGAAAATCAGTGGGAAATCCGGCGTTTTTTAATTTGATTTAGTTTTTATTTCCCGGATATTTTATGAACGTTACTGTATGAACCTCCCCCCTGGGGAGTAAATTTTTTTTTGCAATTTTTGGGGGTTTTTGCAAATAATATAAGTCCCCTTTCAAGATTACTGACTGTTTTTAATCCGGTTCAGTAAAAAACCTCTGTATTTTTTTTTATAGCCAGGGGAATTTCCCTTTGGGGTACTGGGATAAATCATTAGCATCCCGTTTATATTGTTTGCCCTATAAAAAGCTAGGGACTAGTAACGTCTACCCCCCGTTTTCCCTATTGAAATTTTTTTACAGTTTCATTTGGGAAAAATATTCATAGGTTTCAAGAGACATTTTATACCTAAAATTCTTTTACTTTTTTTACTACATAAATTTAAATCCTTATTTTTTTTTCTTATATACTTTAGATTTTTTATTTTATTTTTTAGTAAACGGTGTTTCTTTTTTTCCCTTTTGTTTTGATATCCGACGGGGTTTCAAAACCCCGATTATTTCTATTGGGGACACATTTTTAATTAAGTCAAA
>NC_051407.1:14301211-14301305 GCF_015228065.2 Penaeus monodon
TACCCTATATATATAAGAAATGACATAGCTCTTTTGGGAGAGCGGGGCTTGGCAAAACGCCAAAAGGGAAAGGTGTCATTTCCGGCCCCCCCCT
>NC_051407.1:14301366-14301469 GCF_015228065.2 Penaeus monodon
ATCCCTCGGATTAGTAATCATGTTTCTCTACGAACATGTCCCCTGAGGGCCACCAAAGGAATGGACCAATCTTTTCAATAATGTAATACAAAATAATATAAAA
>NC_051407.1:14301980-14302380 GCF_015228065.2 Penaeus monodon
CAACAATTTTCATATTTTAAAGGTATTTTTTTTTATTTGCTTTTTTGGTACATGTGAAAAAAATTTTTAGAAAAAAAATCTTTTTATACAAAAATCGAAAAAGCGTGGAATGAACATGGCTGTGTAATAAGGCCCGTCTTTTTTTTATCGCTAAAATGTTAAAATCGTTTGGGGAAACTTTCCCCTTTCATTGGATCCCTTTAAAAATCGATAAAAATTTAAATAAAAACATTTAAATATAAAAAAATCATGAGCAAAAGTAGTTTATTTATAATCATCCCCTCCCCGCTTTTTGAAAACCCCCTAAGCTTCGTAAGTTAAAGCGTTTGGGATTAAAACACATACAGTTAAGACATTTTTTCTGTGTGCAAGGGGAAAATCTTCTTAAAAAGTTGATTTT
>NC_051407.1:14302814-14303915 GCF_015228065.2 Penaeus monodon
AGAGTAGTAGTTTTTGGATCTTCTGGATCCGAAAATGACAGTAAAAAAGAGCAGAAAGACATATCGACACACTCCTCACGTGCAGAATTAGAAATGCTAGTAAAGAGGAATTTTGAACTTAGCAAAAAAATATTGAATAAAGTTCAGAATACCAGCATGGGTAATAGTATAAGAATATCCTTTTTTCGTTTTTATTCATTTCCGGACATATCAGAAAGGGAAAATTTAATTCTAAAGTAGATTAAAAATTCAGTAAAATAATCCCTTGAAAAAAAAAATATTGAACGCTGTAAAGTTACCAAATGCCTTTTTTCTGTTCGAAATTTTTCTGAATTTTTTTAAAATCACTTATTTGACCATTCTGGGGGAGGAAAAAACCCGGATAGCAATGTCACCCACTGTGCACTGTACATCCTGGCGCTAACATATGGGATGCTGAAACGACAGACTTATTCCAGACAAGAAATGGTTTCCATGGTTTTTGGAAGGACTGCAAACTATTCCATTTATAACCGCTGGAAATAACATCGGGCCCAAAGTACGCTGACTCGACCCTTCCCCTCGAGAGAACGGGGAAGTATGTCTGCATTTCACACGTCCCAGAGGAATTTTGTCTTGGGAAAAACCCGTTAGGATTGTGCTTTGTGTTGCAGTTGCTGTATTGCGAGTAATGGGATATGTTTTGGATTTCTTTGAGAGATGTGTGGGGTTGGCATGGAGTTAGGGTTTTTTCGATTTTTTTTCCTTTTATGTTTCATCGTTCGTGATACAGGCAGTGCTTATTTTCCTGTATACGCAATACATATATATTATTTTGTGTGGAGGGGGACTGCGCGTGTGCCTTGGCGGTGTACGAGAGTGAAACGCACCATGCAGGCACAACATAAGACTTCTAAACTTAAAACGAATACAGGTGGAAAACCGGCCATAAAAAATAGATTACAAGTCTCCTGCATGACTGAAAGCACTTATCCCATGTTCAGTTGCCTTGCAGTTGCATTCCTTTAAGTCAAGATATGAATCCCTTTATCATGGCTGGGGACAGTGGGAACAGGAGGAAATGACATTTATAGGTGTGTGTAACATGGTGTTAAAATTATT
>NC_051407.1:14304292-14304605 GCF_015228065.2 Penaeus monodon
ATTCGTTAATACCTTGCGTTTGTAGAGATATGATAAGCTGAGGGATAAAATATATATTTTAGTGCTATATTTTATTGTCATGCGCGTAAATACTAGATGTTAGGATGAAATGTATGTTTTAAATTTATTTTTAAAATATGCATCAAATCGATATGCATTTCACCGTGTAAAGGCGCATTTTCACCTGTACACATACGAAGGTCAATGCAATATTTGAGGGGGGGATACTTCATTGATAATAAATTTTACACATACAGATTCAGTCAGATAAAACTCATTCATGCATGCAATCATAGAGCTACAGCTATAGCAT
>NC_051407.1:14304634-14304975 GCF_015228065.2 Penaeus monodon
TATATTCATCATAGATGCATTAACCAGGCAGGCCCGATTTAATCTAGCTAGTACCATTTATTTCTAAGCTCTGCTTTACCTTTATTCATAGAAAAAAATAAACCAACCGCAGGGATTCACATTTTCTTCCATGTCATCATAATAGATTACGTAATAAAAAATTTGTAATATACACGATGGACCACGATGTTGTAAACTATTGTGATGCTTTTGTATATTCATATGAAAACTTTCCCCGCACTTGACATGTAAAGCGTAACATCAATTGGGAAATGTTGCCTACACATCGGAAAATATAATCTGGAAAATAAATGATTTATCAGTTAAGCACCATCGCGGGA
>NC_051407.1:14305092-14305189 GCF_015228065.2 Penaeus monodon
AACAACAGCTAAAGAATTGATGGAAATAACAGTATCAACAAGCAACAACGACAATGATACTAATGATGATTGTAGTAATAATCAGAACGATAACAGT
>NC_051407.1:14305263-14305774 GCF_015228065.2 Penaeus monodon
TCGACAGAAATGATAACATTATTATTCTAAAAATGAGGATATTATGATATTTATAAAAGCATTTTAATTATTGCGTAATTTCGATCAGTTTTATTATCATTTATTACCTTTTTTATTAGAATTATTACTTACGAGAGTAGCCAAAATTGATGAATGTGAAGAATGTGTTAATGTGTAGGAGAAAGAGAGAAGTGAGAGGGAGGGTGTTGTAGCCAATAATACCAAGAATATCAATCTTATTTATCTAGGCAAAATTCTTCTCTCAATGATCGCTTTGCATGGCGTGTGCTACGGTCATGGGAAATTGTCACATCTATTCAAACCTTCCATGGTATCAAGCTGTTAATGGGCAGTTATTTATTCTTATCGCCACTGATGAAGTAGAGGCATCAGAGTAAAAGTTTCATCTGAGAAAGATCTATTGATTCGGAGCTTCTGGAAATATTTCCCTGGATTACTACATTAAAATCGTTTACAGTATAATGCATATCATCTTGAAAAAGAGCAGTAT
>NC_051407.1:14306507-14307387 GCF_015228065.2 Penaeus monodon
GTAGCGCTAAGGGTACCAAAAATAACGAAAACTCACATAAATATAGCGAACCAACAGGCTATCGACCCGGCAACAACTAAGCAAACAAAATACTAAACCAATAAACAGATGATGAATAAAAAGATCCCCAATCCTTAATATCTCACAAAAATGGCTCTCACAGATTTGGACTTGACTTGGCCCTCCCAGCTGCACGAGAACGTACCGTTAACTTCCAGGAATGAAATACCACGTCTTACACCTACTTTATGGAGCAGACAAACACGTTTAAGACAGGAACAGCTAGGGCAGGAAAATGCCTTCGGCTAAGATATACGTCCCATTAACGACTCGGCTTGGTATGTCGCTCGGAAAGCTCATCATTGTGTCGTTAGCTGGGTCACAAAGGATAAGGAGCAGACTTGCGACCTTTGGCTTAAATAGTATATTTTTCTGATTATTTAATAAAATCTTTCTCTGTTGAGTATATCCCATGTACATTTAGTTTTACTGATATATTCTGGTGGGAGTAATAGTAGCTAAACCAAGTTGTATATCAAATACATTCTTGAACCAGCTTTACATATTGTTTTGCCTCTTTATGTTATTGACAATTTCGAGAGTTGATTAAAAATGTGTATGCCTTCCATCTTACTCTACGATAAAAGCAGTGTTTTGTTATCTTACCTATAACTTATGTTTTTTTTTTTTCAGTTTGAAAGCAATCATCGATTCAGCTCACATAATTTGATTTAGAATAGTAGAAATCAGCCAAAAGAAAAAAAAAAGTCAGGATGAGGCCAACCACCACAATGAGCATAAACCCCACATAGAATCCTACACAAGCGCAGTGGGCTTAAAAAACACACATATTTATGAGTTATCATTCGATGTTATCTTC
>NC_051407.1:14307436-14307833 GCF_015228065.2 Penaeus monodon
ATGATTATCATCATGATTAGGGCGTTACGTTGTAGATGTTTTGGTGTTAAATTTTTTATACTTGTTGTTTGTTATTACTTTTATTCATAATTTAGTCAAATTTTAAATTCCTGTTCTCCCTTTCGTAATGGGCATATTAGCTAAAATGACTATGGTCTAAGTAAGTAATCACCTTTACTATAGGGGGGAAAAGTTGCTTGCAGAAGGGGAGCAGGTTTCTCAAACGGTCATTAAAGCATTTAAAAATACTGTTCAACGAATCTTGGTATTTTTTTTGGAAATAAACTCTAACGCGTGGGCGGATTAAATGATGATGAATTCTAAAAAGGGATTCTCATGCACTTTCATCTCGTAAATTCTGATTTCGTCCAAAGGGTAAGTCCATTAAGCATTATTA
>NC_051407.1:14308087-14308375 GCF_015228065.2 Penaeus monodon
GTATGGATTGCATCATGTATGAATGTACTTATTTAGTATATACTGTGAATATATGCATATTGATAACATACTTTCTTGAATATATAAATCCGGCTAGTTTTACTGTAATAGCATTGTTTTTATTTTTACGTCCTCAGTGGTAGGGCGCTACAATATTGATTTCATGAAATGCACTAATAATGACCTCCCAATGTACTGATAATATCGTTCTATTTATTATCTTTAACTTAGATATATATTCTTGTAACTTCAAGTAATAGCATTTCAAATACAAAATATTAGAATTTT
>NC_051407.1:14312791-14313319 GCF_015228065.2 Penaeus monodon
TTACACTGAAACAACCTCGCATACCCGCATGCAAAATCATCAAGGAGATAAGAGCTATAAATAAACAGAGAAAATATGCAATAAAGGGGATACTATGCAATATCGACAAAGGGCTAATGACAAGAAAAGAACATACGATAGCACGTGGGAAAGGGCGAGTGGGTCGATTAAAACAGTTTTATATTAGATTCTGAATTTTGATAGTGTGCTGGCGAGAGGGGAAGGACCTGATGATGTAGAGTAATGCATTTCATTCCGAAATTATACATAAGGATAACTAATACCCATAGGGGAAAATGTTATTTTGTTTTGAGTATAAACCTCGTCTTGTTGACAAACGCCGATTAGAATATTGATTGAAGAATCGCGTTTTCGTTTGTCGTTGGTGGAAAATATGGGAAGCTCAGTGAGTAAAACATGTAGAAATAAGTTATAAATGGAAAGATAAGACGGTTTAGAATATAAAGAATTAATAATCAAACTAACTTTTCTGTAGGAAAAACTTTTTTGTTCCACTCTCTCATTTAG
>NC_051407.1:14313348-14313668 GCF_015228065.2 Penaeus monodon
GGGGGGGGGAGGAGGTAAAAGATATATAGATTTAAATTTCAAATAGTTTATTTGTCATGAAATCACATCGAAAAGGAGAATAATCACTCGCTATAGTCCTAAAGTTTATAAACTATAAACTTTCCAGTGAGCTCGCACAAATACTTTTAACAGTGAAAAAACAAAGAGTCAAACAAAGGAGAAGGAAACATAAAGGATTAGATAATGTATTTGCGTCACAAGTGAATTTGTAAAGATATATTTCGAAGGATAAAAGGAAAGAAAATTTATAATTGTTGGCGTTTTATACAAAAAGAAAATTGGATCATGGGATATGGCCT
>NC_051407.1:14313751-14313867 GCF_015228065.2 Penaeus monodon
TGGGAGACAGCTAAGAGGATTGGAGCGGCAGGGTGAGAGTGAACAGAAAGGGAGAATAACTGGTTTCTCACTTCCCTTTCTAGCACAAGTTCTCGTCCATGAACTTCTATATCCAG
>NC_051407.1:14313903-14314003 GCF_015228065.2 Penaeus monodon
TATCAACATTTTTTTTATCCATTCGTCAGAGATTTGATTGCATTTTTTTTTATCTTTAATGTATATTCCCTCTTTTCTTTTGCCAAATAGAGAGGACGCG
>NC_051407.1:14315925-14316217 GCF_015228065.2 Penaeus monodon
ATTCATCAACTGTAGTACAATATATGTATGTGCGTACTACAATGTGATTTATAATATAATATGCTATTTTCAACCAGTATAGAATAACACACACCCTAAATTTGTTTTGGCTCGGAATACAGCATATTTTATATACCACATGAAGCCAGGGAATCTATGCCTCCGGAATATCCAACATTTTACACAAAAGAATGATCATAAAAAATATATTCCCTTTACCAATTAAAAAGTGGGCATTGTGTGGACGAGGAGATGATGTTGCAAATGTTAGTAGATTTTCATTAGAAGAGAG
>NC_051407.1:14316850-14317301 GCF_015228065.2 Penaeus monodon
CAGAAGGAAAGTTTTTAAAAATTTAGTTTGGCCATCCTTATTCTTTGCTATACGAACAGTCAGTATATATTCTAAGCAGCGGCTTCACACGATCAGTTACTTTACCTCCGCACATAGTAACTCGGGAAACAATATCTAAGAACCGCAAAGAAAGGAAACCTATGAAATGAATAAGAAAAGACAGGAAACGCGCAATCCAGGCTGAAAGGGAGAAAAGATAAAGAAAATAACAAAATGAGCTGAAAAGACGTAAAGAAAATGGAGAAAGAGAAGGATAAAAATAAAAAGAAATGACGGGAAACGAGCGATCTGTGGTACGACGTCTGAACACAACACGAGAGTTTCTTGGGAAATACATATTCTACGGAAGAGGAAAATGCGTTTCCAGGTCCTCGTTGGGCCGTTCCCACGACCTCTCCTGGGCCTGCCAAGGATCAAGCCTGCAACCCTG
>NC_051407.1:14318168-14318290 GCF_015228065.2 Penaeus monodon
AAAAACCCCCAAAACCCCCCCCCCAAAACCCCCCCCCACCCCAAAAATTTTTTGGGGGACCGAAATCCCCACCATAAAATTTTTCCAAAAAATTTTTAAAATTTTTTTAAAAAATTTTTTTT
>NC_051407.1:14318678-14318902 GCF_015228065.2 Penaeus monodon
ATTTTGGTTTTTTTTTAATTTTGGGGGGAAATTTGGGGAATGGGGAAGGCAAAAGGGAGGGGGGGAAATTCCTTTTTTTTCCCCCCCCTTTTTCCCTTTATTCTTTTTTTCATTTTTTTAAATTTTTCTTTTATTTTGTTTTTTTCCCCCCCCAAAAACCTCTTCCCCCCTTCCCACCCCCTTTTCTTTTTCCTTTTTTCCCTTTTTTTCCCTTTTTCTTTTCC
>NC_051407.1:14319650-14319788 GCF_015228065.2 Penaeus monodon
ACAGATATTCCACAACGCTCTACATTGAACATTTTCCTTTATCTTAATATGCCTAATTCTATGACTCCTTGATTTGGTCATGGATGTGTTGTTACCTTAAGGCTTCATATGCCCGCAATCCAAGTATGTGACACTATT
>NC_051407.1:14320076-14320345 GCF_015228065.2 Penaeus monodon
CAAAGACAGACGAAAAAACACCCACCTTTCAACACCCATCTATAATTATTACTCTCTCACACGCATCCAAAATAGAGCTTGGTGTTCTTTTCGTTTACAAATTTCCAGGGGCAGTTCAGGTGGCGTTTTTTACGAGATCCATTTGCGCACATTACCTGAGGGACCTGGGAATCCAATATACTGGTAATGTCAGACGAGGGTCCAGGGGCGGAAAATGACGTAAATCCGAGGCTGTCTTTTCCTTCCCTGTTACCCACGTTCTGACCACC
>NC_051407.1:14322194-14322727 GCF_015228065.2 Penaeus monodon
TGGTAAAATCTTGATTTTACCGGAAGTGAAGGCTGAGAGCCTGGATAAGTAAATGTGGATAATTTTCAAAATCATAGGCATTGACGTGTTATTAAGAAATACAGACGGGTCCCGACTCTCAGCCCTTGCAGGTTTGGAAAAATTGGGGTGACACACGAACCTGCCATGATCAAGCGCCAGACCATTGTTTGTAAAATAGGTTGACTGATTGCTATTAATTTTTTGTTCGTGGATATGGCACTAGAACTGGTCGAAGATGACAGTTCTGAGTAAGTCGAGGAATAGATTGAGCATGTCACAATAGCATAAAAGTGATATGCTAAAGAGAAAGGTTATGTAATAAGAATTTAGGGGTTGATCGCTGTATCGTCTTTATCGTTGGCATGTTCAAATAAATACAGCTAATTTGGTTCTTTTTTTTCCTTTTTTGGCACCATGGTTATTTAAATGGAAGCTATGGTTGATTCTTACATCTATAAAATGTTAATAAAGTCTACCAGAGAAAACGATCTTACTTTTAATTTTATCTTGTG
>NC_051407.1:14322998-14323138 GCF_015228065.2 Penaeus monodon
AAGTAATTTAAGAATAAAATTTATTAATATGAAGGTCATGTCGAGCGGCAGTTGTTTTATATTTTAAAAGCTTTCTTGACATATTGGCAGCAAGAACGAAAGAGTTGAAATTATCATCATTTCAAAAATTTCCTCGACAT
>NC_051407.1:14324028-14324215 GCF_015228065.2 Penaeus monodon
TATCCTATCATAATGATGTGACGGTAGGATCTCGAAATATTATTTAATGCGACCATAAAGTAAATATCCAAAAATGAGAAGAGACCTGTTATGAACCAAGTGAAGACCGTTTCCTTTCACTATAAGATATTATCATTTCTTCCATTCCCTCATATCTATTGATTTGATAGTATATACGCAACGATAA
>NC_051407.1:14324617-14324812 GCF_015228065.2 Penaeus monodon
TACGAGTAATTTTAGTAATTTCATCAGTGTCATTAGAAAAACGTATATACTGAGAAAGCTTGGCTCACGCATATACTACTAGCGAAATCATGCCACGCTCTATCCTCTACAAAAGCCAACAGAAAGCTGTACATCAAAATACGTGGAGGATACATCACACTCGGTATGCGCTATACACACGCGAGGTTCCAACTG
>NC_051407.1:14324855-14325113 GCF_015228065.2 Penaeus monodon
CTTCTTTTTAATCGTGAAAGCTCGTGCTAATTCTTTGTCTGTTTTTCATCGATTAGGAATTAATCAACCGCTCTCTAGAAAGCGAGTAACGATAATAATCATTGTAATGAAAGAACGATTGATGCGTTTTTTTCCTACCCGCCTAAAATAGAAATTAATACATCCAAAATACCAAAAAAACAAGGCAAATACTCATGAATAAATAAATGAATATTGTATCACATCATCCAGTGGAATAGATAATCACACACACATACA
>NC_051407.1:14325272-14325361 GCF_015228065.2 Penaeus monodon
AAAGGTACAATGACCTGATATCACCTTGAACACTGAACCCAGACAAAAAACGGTATGCTGAATACCTGGAGCGTTTAACACAGTTTTGC
>NC_051407.1:14325657-14325999 GCF_015228065.2 Penaeus monodon
TAGTACATCCAATTAGATCCTGATTCCTTTTGTCAATCTGTCACGACTAAATGCCACAACGACACATATGGCAGTCATCTTTTATATACTTTACAGGGTTCATATTACACTTTTCAGATATTTACAATAGCATATCACTTGCAACACCGATAATTTCGTTTCCCTTTACCGTCATCTTTCAAAACAGTCTTTCGATATTTTTAGTCTCATAACGATGAATTCCCGGATCTCTGGTGTTTATATTTATTTTTATTTTTGCTAAAACCTTTTGTCTCTTTCAGTGAGCCATCCCCTAGGTTTTTCCTTTGTCAATTCTTCTATGGCCTTAATGTATTGTACGTG
>NC_051407.1:14326083-14326738 GCF_015228065.2 Penaeus monodon
GATAGAAGCTTTAATGCTTTGCCGCTGTTCACAGCTTTTCATTGGATTTTTCTTACGTAGGTTTGTTTTTCTTCGCTGTTTCAGACAATAATAAGAATCTTTGCGGTCGCTGTTTCATTCTTATAAATGTCTCCCAGTATTCTACAACTGACCCTTTCCACACCTCGAATTACGAATAAGTGCGAATTACTTATAATACTTTTTTTACTTATACAGAATCATATCCCATTATACAAAGAATGCATGTTACTCACAAAGATCTTTTCTCATCTTCTCAGCTCCTACTCTTATACAAACCCCAACCTCGTCATGGGGTTTGTTTATTAGTTACTAGCAACTACCCTTTTATCATTCCTTTACAATACCGCGTCTGCTTGTAAATAGGAATTGTGTTGTACATCAGACGCTGACTTCCATGTCTATTTTTGTTGATCCCTTTTGTGCAATTTCTTATGCATCCCCAACTAGAAATATGTTGATTACTGACATTTTCTTTTACAATTACAAGACATCATTAGTATAACTCTTATCTAGATTAATTATCCTTTAACTGAGACAATAACTTCCTGTTGCAACAAAATGAATTAGATTATATTTTCTTCTTGTTTCTGCCTTAATTATCCTTTTTTTCTTTGATAAGGTTGATAAAAACAAG
>NC_051407.1:14328086-14328204 GCF_015228065.2 Penaeus monodon
CAGATGTAAGGCTTCGAGTGGGAAGGGAAGAGTTAATTTAAGGAAAGATTGGAAGTGATAGGATGACAGAGCGCGGAAGAGAAAAGCAGGGGGAAAGGGATAGGAAAGAAGAGATAGA
>NC_051407.1:14328479-14328596 GCF_015228065.2 Penaeus monodon
TAAAAGTTCACAAAAGAGAGAGAGGTTTCGACCAGGAGATGAAAAAATTAAAATTATGTGATTGACATAGTGATGTTATTAAGATAATACAATCACAATAATGGTAGTAATGAAAGC
>NC_051407.1:14328664-14329826 GCF_015228065.2 Penaeus monodon
CAAAAGAGAGAGAGGTTTGGACCAGGAGACGGGGGGGGGGGGTGAAGGAGGAAGAAATTACTTTTACCTAACCACGAGACGTTTCTACGAGAGAAATAGAGCTGCAGCTAAATTTCATCCAATTTTAGGAGAGAAACGAATGGCAACTCACCCACTAATTTATGGTAAATAATAGAGAGCTGATGACGGTAGCGATTGTCAATGAAAAAAACAAGTGCGTATATGTTTAAAATACAAAACATAGGTAAAGGCCACTATTTTTCAAAAGAGATGTGATGGATCGGAGTACTCCAGAAATAACTGCCAGTTTTTCCTTTCCTGAGATTAAACGCACTGTAAGTAACAGAGATGTACCATACATATCTAGATTCCTTCTTAACACCCCTGTATATGGTACTTTCGCGTTTAATAATATCCCTCTCATAATGACCTGCCCACAGTAACTTACCATCAAAACCGAAAATATCTGTATAAAAGTGATCTTTGTAGACTTCTACGACTTTCGTTATTTTCTGTAAAGGTTTATCGGTGCCTTGAACAAACCGAAAGACTTATTCTTGTACGGAAATGCGGTTGAAATTAAAGTACGAATGATATGACTGTCCATAATGACCATTAAGGTAGTCGATAAAAATGTCAAAATGTTTTCCTGTCGTGAAAAATGTCCCATGCCTTCTATAAAGATATTTACTCTCCCATACCTTTAGTAAATGTGAATAGAGTCTTTGACTACATTAAAGGGAAACTGATTTTGAAAAGCCGAAAGGAACAGCCTCACTATCAACATTTGTGTTCGCGTGTGTGAATGATCACCCGCTTTGAGTATTGTGCGGAGTTATTTTAGTACTAAGTGCCATCGAAGCAGAAAAAGCAAAACTAGTTGTTATGTGTAAGAGTAAGTGGTCAGTATCTGTCTCTTGGGGAAAGTAATGATTATTTGTACATTATTTGATAAGTATTTTCATTGTGCTATCGAAGGAAATCTATTTGTATGTAAAGATCAGTAGTCAACTGCCGAAAAAGTTCTCTGAAAATATCACTGATCATGTGACAATAATTTAATAAGTATTGTCTTGCCCTGATTATTCACGTGAGTATTTATTCACGTTTTGTTACATCTACTACTACATTGCAAACATTGTTTTCAAATGTCATATTTAAC
>NC_051407.1:14329900-14330232 GCF_015228065.2 Penaeus monodon
AATTCTTTTTTAATACAAAACATTTACGCTGTTCCCATCCTCAAATAACGTACTTAAAATTTGATTTCAAATATCTCGACGCCAACTCAATTGAGTGACAAAAAAAGGTTATTCAGCAAACATTCAGTAAAGACCGCGTGACTCAGCATACCAAGAAGCGTTTGATCTTAGTCATGGCTGAACCCCGTAGCCCCGAGCCCTTTCCTCGCGAACTCTTGAACTGCAAGGGATATTGAGACCACTTTGCATTTGATGGCTCGGAGTCCTGGAGTTATATCTATATTTTATAGGTTGTGCACAGGCGATGCTGTGCGCTAGATGGACTGGAAGGA
>NC_051407.1:14330298-14330462 GCF_015228065.2 Penaeus monodon
GTAATATGTAAAGCATAAATAAAAAGGGGGGGTAACGAATGATGCCGGGAATTGAAGGAAGGAAAGGTAAGTTTAAATCATAAAAATATAAAGAATGTAAGAAGGGGAGTGAGTGAAAGTGAATGAAGATTATAACAAAAATGTCAATGATGAAATTACATTTG
>NC_051407.1:14330688-14331220 GCF_015228065.2 Penaeus monodon
CCGGGTCATTCGTAGCCCGGGGTCAGAGGGGGCACCTTGATCACATTACCAATCGTCTCCAAACATCTGCCGCCTGTTTTCCGCACTCCATCACAGCCGCCATCCCTTTCCCTCTCCAGCTCTTTCTGTCTGTCGCTTCCTTCCCTCCTCCTCGGTTTTTCTGCCGCCTTTGCTTCCATCATCTGTAATGGAGTTTGTTTGAGATCCATAGTCCTGTTGAGTCCGAGTTACTTCCGCCGTCACGCTGTTTCCAGGAATTTACAGTATTTTGTATGTGGGAAAACAACGGTCTTTCATTCGTAAAGTGAAGCTAGGTACCATCAGCTGAATGAAATTAATGAAAGAATAAAAGCAGGGTGGGGGGGGAGGGGAATTAAACAGGAAGACATGACATGCAGAAAGGGAGTGAAGGAAGAAGAATAAGATAATAGAAATAAACAGTGGGTATGAACAAATGAGCAGATAGAAGTTAAAACATTTTCTTCTTAACGGCTAATTAAATTCATAACCGGTATGTGTCTATGTCCTCAGC
>NC_051407.1:14331439-14331586 GCF_015228065.2 Penaeus monodon
TATCGCCTTGATAATTACTGCTAATAATAATAACGTCCTGAACAGTTTATTGTCTCTGTGCTGATTACAAATATTTCACAAACATTTTGGCTATAACAAATCACTAAAACGCTGATGATAGTAATTGCCAAACAGTGATATTGATGA
>NC_051407.1:14332757-14333258 GCF_015228065.2 Penaeus monodon
GACAGTACGTTATATAAAACCAAAATGTATTTTCCCTTGTAACTCAAGATATCGTTACAAACAAACACAACCTTCCATAACAGTATTATTGTAGCCGACCTTTAAAACTATCATTACACAAAGGCACCTTTAATCTGAAATTATGCATTACTAAAAACAATTTACCAAAACGCTTTCTGAATAGGGGACCATTAAAGTCAGCATTACAGAAGGGCAGCTTTTACCACACATTATGCACAACTAAAATATAATCTTCTGACATTGTACAAACATACAATCCAACAGAGAAATATGTTTCGTAACTAAATATGGGGGAGAAAAATACGCTGAACACGCTTAGTATTTTATCTGTTTATGACTGAACTTAGTTACTTCCAGGCATAAGGAGTAATGGATCCGTTTTGTATCTAAGGGTACACAGTCATAGATATTTCTTTCGATTTTGCGTAGTCGGCGTCGAAGGGTGGTTGAGAAGGAAGCGAAGGAAAACTACAGGAGTAC
>NC_051407.1:14333674-14334302 GCF_015228065.2 Penaeus monodon
CCAAATGAGCAGTACCTATGTAACTAATGTTCTTTTTAACATAATCATTACTTATCAATAAAAAAATAAACCTAAATAAATAGAAAGCAACGAACAATATATTGCAATTTTATATAATCACACGACAGCAATAAAATTAACCGCAGTGAATAACAAGCGAAACGTGTCGTGCACATTTTTGTATTATATATTAGTTGATCATTTATACAAAATAAGTTTAACATGTAATCTTTTTCGCCGCCCCTGCAAAATAATTCAATTTTTTTCACCACACCCACACGGTTTGGATTCGTTGTTCATCATATGTAAAATGTATACAGATATATCGATTAAGCAAGAAAGTTGATCAAACGTGAATCATCCTATTCGTAACAAAAATAAACAACGTATTATAGGCGTTTAAGACGAAGAAGGCATACGATATTAAGTAACTTTAATAACCATATTATAAACAGGGATGATTATATAAAGCGCAACAAAGATAATAATAACATTGATGTCATTATCAATGTACATGTATAAAGTATGGCACGCAGTAGGGAAATAATTCCACAATTGACGCTTGTATACTGAACGGTATATTCTCTCGATCTTAAAGTGTGCTCTATCCTTTGCAAGTGTTTACCCC
>NC_051407.1:14334402-14334741 GCF_015228065.2 Penaeus monodon
AGAGTTCCCCTTTTCTCTCTCTCTCGTTTTATTCAAACTATTACCAATAGAAACTACTACCAAATATCATCGTTGGTACATTTTAGTGATACTCATGAGTTCACAGTTCTTTTTTTTTGGGGGGGGAGCAAGAACCACTTTTTTAAACACATTTCGATATATGCATCTACAGTGGAGGACTCTTTTAAAGCCTCAAAGAACTGCCGGTTCCATATGTAGTGATATTTGCGCCTACATATTTTTATTACTTTTTTCACGAATGCTCATTGTCTCACTTCCTTTCGATGGTTATGATAATCATGCTAATACTCATCTCTCATATATTAATCACATATGCAG
>NC_051407.1:14334953-14336237 GCF_015228065.2 Penaeus monodon
GAAGCAGCGTTGCTGTTACACAAAAACATACCTGAATTATCAAAGAGAAGGACAAATATTAAAGAGAAGTACGTATTTATTTTATTATTATATATTGTTCAAGCTGACACATTCATTGATTCATTCACGTACCAATCAACGTTGTTTTTACCACTGGGTCAACTTTGATGACCTGACAGTGTAATATGCATGTTACCTATGTTCTGTTATCTCGATTTTTTTTTCTTTCCTTTTTTTGATAATTGAAGAAACAGAGGTTTATGGTTGTTCGTCAGCTACTCCGATGTGCAGTTTCCCTCCGTTCCTATTTTCTACATCATTTCACTTCCCATCCCCTCCATTTCCTTAAAACGAACCCAGCCCCTTGATGTGAGCCACACAGGGGGCGGACTGACAGTGCTCTGGGGCCCCGTGCAGAATGGGTCATTGGGACCCTAACCCCTCCTACCCTCCCACCCATTCATACACGTCGGGTCCCCTGGTGAGCTGGACCCTCAGGCGCCCAGCTGTCCATCCGCCCAGTCCGCCTTTGGCCTATGCACATCAGAGAGTAATATCCAAGTATCTGAGTCATCAAATGCAGAGCGGTTTCATTTTTCCTTAAAGTTCAAAGATTCACCGAGACGCACTTGGAGCAACAAAGCTCAACCATGACGAGACCAAACACGCCTTGGGTAAAAAGGCGTTTTTCCATTCGGCTCGGTCTAAGAACCGTGTCAGTAAATATTATATAGATATATTTTTCACATATACTTTCTGTGGGGGTGTTCCTTTTTTATAATGATACTTCTTTGACACATGTTATCGCATGTGGAGATGTAATCGTGTTCCATAACGTTCATTATAGCCACATGCGCCGTCTTATGCATGTTTTTGGAATATACATTATAACAAAATAAGTAAAGAAGTGAGTTACCATTTTTAGTGAATTCAGTAATCTGTGAGATGATATCGTAAAAGTTCATCTACGCCATCAAATGCACTAGGATACGTTTGTTATCGTTATCATTGACAATATAAAGTGATTATAATCTTAATTGCACATTGATTGCATATTCATTATCATTCATTAATTACGTATTCATTAGCTTCACTGTTTCTCCTGTTTCCGAAAATAAGATACATTATCAAAATTACAATCGGCAACTGCGGAGTAACATTTTATACAAGGTATATTTTTATTATTTATTTTCATCATTTTCTCTTTTATAATATCTTTTTATTTCACAGCCAAAATCTGTCTAATTTTGCATTCATTAAATTTCATTTATTCTAACTGATTCG
>NC_051407.1:14336360-14336615 GCF_015228065.2 Penaeus monodon
AAGTAGTTATATTTTGATATAATTTTTCTTGTATCTTTTTTCTCAGATTGGTTTGTCGTCGCCCATGGCTTTTAACTGTCAAAAGAAATAACCCAGAATCTTAGTCATCAAACGTAAAGCTATTCCTCTGTTCTTTAAAGTTCAAAGGTTGGCCAGGAAGAGTTTCGAACAACGGGGGTCAACCCTAGTGAGATCAAACACGTGTGGATATAGTGAGTCATGCAATCTTAAACAGTGTCCGGAGATTTTTTTACC
>NC_051407.1:14336767-14336855 GCF_015228065.2 Penaeus monodon
CTTCTCCTTCTCCGTCTCCTTCTCCCTCTCCCTTCCTCTCTCACCTACTCTTCCTCTCTCCCTCCCTCCCTCCCTCTTCCTCCCCTTC
>NC_051407.1:14337123-14337893 GCF_015228065.2 Penaeus monodon
GTCAACTGCAGAACACTACTTTTAAAGAAGTCAGTACTGTAGACATCTTCAAAAGAACCAGGTATAGCTGAATGCTGACTGCAGATCAATACAAACGTTTATTCATGTCAACCTGTAACGATTAGGTTTCATCATACTGTTTGATTGGTAATTAAAAGACAATGGACTGGCAGACCACATCACACACATTCATACACACGAAAGCCTGTAATATTCCTGAGGGCTGTTGCACTGACCATCTAAGTGTAGTGTTATGGGTCTGGTTCTCCTTATGGTTTAAGTTCTCCACTGGCTTACGTCATGGAAATTCAGGCATGAGGTCAAATGAACTAAGGACATACCCGGCCGTGTGGTTCATATTTCTTGTTTTATAAAGAGCTTTTCCGTCCGGGAGTAAAATATGAATATGATTCCTATGAAAAAGAATGATGCCAAATGCATTACGTAGTTTAAAAGGCATCCCAGTGATGAAATTGCACCAGTGTTATTACAGGTATTAATATTACTTAGGAGGGGTACCATTGCTCAGCGGAAAGCTATTTTAGAAAGATAAATATTTTGGATTACAATAGGGGTTTTGCGCTAAGTTTCACCGAACATGAAAAAGATTTATGTCCGTTGTTATCATCAACATCACTCTGGTGAATATGGGTGATTCGTCTTTTATCTATGTACTGACTTACAGAATTATTGATGTGTAATAAGTTGAAAAATATATATATTTTTTCTTTAATGAAGGATGCAGCATTTAATGACCATATACATCATGC
>NC_051407.1:14338049-14339678 GCF_015228065.2 Penaeus monodon
ACGTAGATCAGTTTGTCACAAACTCCATAATTTGTTACGCAGTTTTCGAAATTCTTAATTGGATATAATCATAATTAATCATCCTGGTGTGTCTCTCTGACGAGTACGGAAGCCTTTGAGAAGTTTGGAGGTGTTTGTGATATCCCCGAAGTTTGTACTCCTATTTCCAAAGCATCACGTTATAAACATGCCTGAAAAAAAGAGAAGGGAAGAGGGAAAGGAAATGTTGGGAGAATGACATGTTATTGATGGTCATAACGGGAATAAAGAAACATAAATCCAAACAAAAATAATAATTTCCTAGTATCGCAGATGGTCATATTTTCCTACACAGAAAAAATCGAGACAAGCATATCGGTGTGCAACATATGACCTTTTCTATTGGGGTTCACACACTCCAATAAATACAAGATCTCTTGCAGTTACATTATGTTATGTACGCTTAGGGCTGAACTAGATGATCAGTAGAAATTCTTGGTTTTGGGATTAGCAGATTGTTTTGATATGTCGATATGGGTTAAATTCACATTTAGTGTGTACTTTCCTTAGTAGATATTAGTTTTGGAGAGTAGTTTTTACTTAAAAATATGTAACTGAAGAGCGGTATCATTCAGGCGCAGTTGTGACGAGAAACGACGCACTAGTCTATGACTTCAACGGGGGCGAACACGCAAAATGTTCCTTTTATACAATAGTGTGGTAAATATACATATTAAAATCGAAGCAAGCGCACGGCAGCAACCGGACGTTTTATCTGAATTAGTCCAAGCTTGTTCTTCTGTGTCCGGTGAACAAAAGGCCTATATATGCTGTTACCATTCACAAACCGAAGAGATATAACGAAAAACACTATCTCCAAAACCTGGTCAAAGGATTGCATGAGTTGGTATATCTTCTACACGTGTTTGATCAAGTCATGGTCGGTCTTCGTTGCTCCAAGCGTTCACTGGCAAACCTTTGAACTGTAAGGAATATATTATATCGCCGTGGATGTTATGTCTCAGATTCTTAGGTATTTCTTTCGGCCATCCAGTCACCGTTGAGGGGTGAAGGAGCATGAAGCAAACAGGAGAGGAAAAGTTAAAGCAGTGAAGCAAGACTGAGTACTGAGGGAACCGAACAAAGGGAATACGTGATGAGCAAAATTTAAAGTGAACAGATGAGTAAATATTACAGTTCAAACGATGTTATACAAAGCTTATGTAACGAACGCTTGATTACTCACATCTGGCTCTTTCCTTATGCCACAAAAGCAAATGCAGTGCCGAGCGCAAAATTAAACATGAAAAATGTATTTTTAAAAGGAACAGTACGTAATAATTCCAATCCGTAACTGATGACCCGCTATGGTAAAATGTTTCAAAAGCTCGGACAGTCTGTGATATAACCTGGTGTAAAAACAAAAGATCAGATACCTTGCAATGAAAGCTTTTATCTATCTCATGGATAAATCAGGTGATTCTTGACTATTAAATGAAAAAGAATAAGGAATGAAAAAGTGCTAATTTATACTGTAACTTAAAGAATATGGAAGCAAAAGGTGTTAAATCTATCTATATATTAATTTCCGTACGTATATATCAGTGAAAAATCAAGACCAAAGAGTAAGTTCAAAGTTTTCATTCAGTG
>NC_051407.1:14340745-14340861 GCF_015228065.2 Penaeus monodon
AATACCGATCGTGTATCGCATTTTCACAAAGACGTACCATATTTCTTAATATTCCGTCAGTGATGATGATGATGGCAATGAATAAAGCAGTGGTATTGTCTGGTACTTTAATGGTA
>NC_051407.1:14341411-14341532 GCF_015228065.2 Penaeus monodon
TAATGGTAATAACAATGGTAAATTATACAAGATCAGAAATACGAGTGGTAAGTTAATAAGAATTATGAAGTGCATCTACTACCAATATCTAATAATAAAAGATGATTTACTTATTCTTCCG
>NC_051407.1:14342045-14342281 GCF_015228065.2 Penaeus monodon
CATCTTTTATTATTAGTTACTGGTAGTAGATGCCTTTCATCATTCTTACTAACTTACCACTCGTATTTCTGATAACGGTGGCAAATTAAACAAGATCAGAAATACGAGTGGTAAGTTAGTAAGAATGATGAAGTGCATCTACTACTAATATCTGATAATAAAAGATGATATACGTTACGTTTACTTATTCTTCCGTAAAAAAGTACTGTAAAAAAGTGTTTCTTCAAAAAGCGGTT
>NC_051407.1:14342761-14342825 GCF_015228065.2 Penaeus monodon
TATCCATGGAGAAATGATTCTTCACTATGCTTCCTCGTGATCATCCACGTTCTGTATCATCATT
>NC_051407.1:14343223-14343332 GCF_015228065.2 Penaeus monodon
TCATCATTATTATATAAACCATAACAAAATAGAGTCCTCTTTTCTCCCTTAGCTAAAGGGAGAAAATAAAGGACTGTAGTCATTTTAGCAACAGGGAGTCGACTCGTTA
>NC_051407.1:14343360-14343452 GCF_015228065.2 Penaeus monodon
TACAGAGTTTGTAAAAAAAAAAAAGTTTCTACTTCTGCAACAACAGATGGTTCAGAAGATAAACAAGACTTCACACGTTTTCCACATTATGG
>NC_051407.1:14343800-14344346 GCF_015228065.2 Penaeus monodon
TGTTTTTGCTCTTTTTATATGACGTTAGGGTACGAACAGTCGTTTTCGCCTCGAAACAAAACAGTCCATCCGGAGTGCGAGAGAGATAACCTATATATTCCGACGGTGTCTTACGGAGGGGGGGGCGGTGATGAAAATTGGTGTCATGTGACTTCGGTGGCAAAAGGGGGGTGAGGAGGGGTTGGTAAAAATTGGTGTCATGTGACCGGTGGCAAAGGGGAGTTGGGGGGGGGGTGATAAAAATTGGTGTCATGTGACTTCGGTGGAAGAGGAAGGTGGGTGGGTTGGGGGGGGGAGGTAAAGTGCGCATCATGATTGTCTTTTTTGTCTTTCGCGTCAACAAACATACACTCCTTGCCAGTTTTGTAAATTATTCAATTATTTTCGCTCTAGTTTACATGAAGAATATTTTTTTTAAGCAGCTGTACTCATTTTACGCTTGAGTCCTTTTTTTATTGGAACTTATGAGACTAATGAAGTAACAACATGAACATAACCGTACGAGATGTAACGCAAAAGATCAGCAAATAACGAAATCAAAGTGCA
>NC_051407.1:14344600-14344821 GCF_015228065.2 Penaeus monodon
AAAAAAGTAGGTAAGGCCGAGATCAAAGCGCGAGGCAGGGAGGCCGAGGGATATTGTGCGGCCGTCGTTTTCCTCCGCCTTATCGCCGCTTTCTTCAATATCCTCTGCGGTGACCTCCTTCCTGACCCTGGCTGAGGACGATAGCATTCGAGGTTACGCATTTTCTTCATACTGGTTGAGTCACTGTCTTTTTCCTTCTGTATGGTTGTTTGCTTTGTGCC
>NC_051407.1:14345027-14345304 GCF_015228065.2 Penaeus monodon
CTATCGTTTTAGCACCCCTTGTGTAAATACAACATATTAGAAATAAAGATCATTTACACCTACACTACCTTGCCTTCCTATCTTTAATAAAGTTATGGTTAAGATGAAAAATTCCTGTAGAAAGCAGAGGGGGGGGGGACATTATACCTTCCTTCTTCTTTTGTGGAAAATGGACTTTAAAATCACCATAATTTATTTCAGTAAAAAGAAGGAGTTAAAACGTGGGTTCTTTGGGTCCTTATTTCACCGCAATGGCCGGATCAAGAAGGATCAAGCT
>NC_051407.1:14346083-14346194 GCF_015228065.2 Penaeus monodon
CAAAAGATATTGTAATTAATCATGATTAAATACCCACCATACCAACCCGAGGGGACAATCAATACTTTACAAATCCTCGGCAAGCAAAGACAGACACTTGTAAAACGCGAA
>NC_051407.1:14346827-14347150 GCF_015228065.2 Penaeus monodon
TTCCTTTTAACTCCGTTCTCTCCCCAGCCTCCCTGTCCTAGTTAGTATTGGCGTCTTCATATTCGCAAGACAAAAGATGCAGCAGGCTGTGTTTGTTGATTTGTATAATATTGAAGCCACCGCACGCGCTAACACAGTCCGTAAATATTGGAGAACACATAAAGCCAGCGAAATGATCCGTTTACTATGCTAGACCGTGTCTGCATTTTCCTTTTTTTATGAAGAAATCGTTAATCGCTTGAATGCAGTAATGTGAAATTGATGCCAGATTAAGTTGAGATAATTTGGGCATCTGAAGTGACTGAATATGAATCCGGTTCACT
>NC_051407.1:14348096-14348173 GCF_015228065.2 Penaeus monodon
AAACATTCATCTGGCATGTCTACTGTTAGTTGCTTCTGGCTACAGCGGCCCAGAACGGCCACGAGATCTGGCTTGGG
>NC_051407.1:14351585-14351868 GCF_015228065.2 Penaeus monodon
AGGATAGCATTTCCGAAATGTCGCAGTAAGAAGATTAAGCATGACACCACGAGAAACAAGAAATCTGAAATGTGAAATCATATTTGTATTTTCATACTCTCGGTGAATTGCACGCCAACATTCAGAGTAGGTGGGTTGCGGAGTCTTGGCATAATCAGGTAAATGCAAAGGTTCATTTGCATGATGGTAGAGCAATACTGTGTATTTCTGATGTGTGAATAACAGTGTTTGTCGTGCAAAGTGGTGAGTCAAGACAGCAACTTCGAGAAGGTTTTGCCCCAAA
>NC_051407.1:14355452-14355703 GCF_015228065.2 Penaeus monodon
TGACTCACCACTTTGCACGACAAACACTGTTATTCACACATCAGAAATACACAGTATTGCTCTACCATCATGCAAATGAACCTTTGCATTTACCTGATTATGCCAAGACTCCGCAACCCACCTACTCTGAATGTTGGCGTGCAATTCACCGAGAGTATGAAAATACAAATATGATTTCACATTTCAGATTTCTTGTTTCTCGTGGTGTCATGCTTAATCTTCTTACTGCGACATTTCGGAAATGCTATCCT
>NC_051407.1:14357894-14358191 GCF_015228065.2 Penaeus monodon
TCCGTCTTTGGGGCAAACCTTCTCGAAGTTACTGTCTTGACTCACCACTTTGCACGACAAACCTGTTATTCACACATCAAATACACAGTATTGCTCTACCATCATGCAAATGAACCTTTGCATTTACCTGATTATGCCAAGCCCTCCGAACCCACCTACTCTGAATGTTGGCGTGCAATTCACCGAGAGTTGAAAATACAAATATGATTTCACATTTCAGATTTCTTGTTTCTCGTGGTGTCATGCTTAATCTCTTACTGCGACATTTCGGAAAAGCTATCCTTTCTAGTGGCTGCA
>NC_051407.1:14358575-14358905 GCF_015228065.2 Penaeus monodon
TACCTCTAATGCAGCCACTAAAAGGGTAGCATTTCGAAATGTCGCAGTAAGAAATTAAGCATGACACACGAAACAAGAAATCTGAAATGTGAAATCATATTTTTATTTTCATACTCTCGGTGAAATTTCACGCCAAACATTCAGAGTAGGGGGTTGGGATCTTGGCATAATCAAGGTAAATGCAAGGTTTTATTTGCATGATGGTAGAGCAATACTGTTTATTTCTGATGTGTGAATAACAGTTTGTCGTGCAAAGTGTAGTCAAGACAGTAACTTCGAAAGTTTGCCAAATGAGGATATAGTGTTGTTTAGGATGTGTAAAATTTTAAA
>NC_051407.1:14360740-14360990 GCF_015228065.2 Penaeus monodon
AGGATAGCATTTCCGAAATGTCGCAGTAAGAAGATTAAGCATGACACCACGAGAAACAAGAAATCTGAAATGTGAAATCATATTTGTATTTTCATACTCTCGGTGAATTGCACGCCAACATTCAGAGTAGGTGGGTTGCGGAGTCTTGGCATATCAGGTAAATGCAAAGGTTCATTTGCATGATGGTAGAGCAATACTGTGTATTTCTGATGTGTGAATAACAGTGTTTGTCGTGCAAAGTGGTGAGTCA
>NC_051407.1:14364175-14364398 GCF_015228065.2 Penaeus monodon
TTTATAAAATTTTATTTTAAATTTTTATATTATTTTAAAAAAATATTTTAATATATTAAAATTGGTGTTTAGTGGAAAACATTCATCTGGCATGTCTACTGTTATTTTGCTTTGGTACAGCGGCCCGAAGGGCCACGAGATCTGGCTTGGGGAAGATCTCGTGGCCGAGAGATTTTTATTAATATATACAAGTCTCACTTTTAATTTTATATTTAAAATTAAT
>NC_051407.1:14364454-14364639 GCF_015228065.2 Penaeus monodon
TAGAATTATTTAAATTATTATTAATTTAAAATTATATTAATTTTTAAATAAAATTTTATAAATATAAAATTATATATATAAAAATATATAATTTTATTTATATATATATAATGTATGAAATATTTTAATGATATTTTTTAATATATATTATTATTTTTTAATTTTTTTAAAAAATTTTTTATTTG
>NC_051407.1:14364835-14365074 GCF_015228065.2 Penaeus monodon
ATTTATATATTTTTATAATTTTATTATTTTTTTTTATTATATTTTATTTATAAAAAAAAATTAATTTTATATTTATATTTTTTTTTATTATTTATATATTGTTGTGTGTGTTTTTTTTTTATTTTTTTTTTAAAATTTTATTTTTTATTTTTTTTTTTTTTTTGTTTAGTGTATGTGTAGTGAATTTTCCCCCGTTTTAAAAATGATTTAATTAATTTTTTATTTTTTTATTTTTTAGT
>NC_051407.1:14367712-14368053 GCF_015228065.2 Penaeus monodon
AATCACACTAGAAAGGATAGCATTTCCGAAATGTCGCAAATAAGAAGATTAAGAAAGACACCACGGGAAAAAAAGAAAACTTAAATGTGAAATCATTTTGTATTTTTATAATCTCGGTTTTAATTTTCACGCCAACCTTCCCGAGTAGGGGGGGGTTGCGGGGTCTTTGGGATAATCGGGAAATGCAAAAAGGGTTTAAATTTTCATGATGGGAGAGCAATACTGTGTATTTTGATGTGGAAAAAACAGGGTTTTTTCGTGCAAAGTGGTGAGTCAAGAAAAGCAAAATTCGAGAAGGTTTTTTCCCCAAATGAGGATAATGTTGGGTTTTGGGATGTGTA
>NC_051407.1:14371589-14371974 GCF_015228065.2 Penaeus monodon
GTAGATAGAAAATGTAGAAATCATCTAAATCACCACAGAAAGGATGCTTTTCCAAAAAAAAGTCGAGTAAAAAAGTTTAAGCAGACACCACGAGAAACAAGAAATCTGAAATGTAAACCCAATTGTTTTTTTCATACTTCGGTGAATTGCACGCCAAATTCAGGTAGGTGGGTTGCGGATTTTGGGATAATCAGTAAATGCAAAGGTTCTTTTGCATGTGGTAGAGCAATACGGTTTTTGATGTGTGAAAAACAGGTTTGTCGTGAAAATGGTGAGTCAAGACAAAAAATTTCGAGAAGGTTTGCCCCAAATGAGGATATATGTGGTTGGAGGTGTGTAATGTAAATGACATTTGAATTTTGAAATGAAAATTTGAATGGTGTAA
>NC_051407.1:14373952-14374363 GCF_015228065.2 Penaeus monodon
TATGTTTCTTTATAACAAGTAGTAATGATAGTAATCATCTAAATGAGCCCACTAAAAGGTGCATTTCCAAAAATGTCGCAGAAAGAAGATTAAGCAGAACCCGAGAAACAAAAAAATCTGAAATGTGAAATCTATTTTTTTTTTCAACTCTCGGTAAAATTGCACCAACTTTCAGGTAGGGGGGTTGCGGAGTTTTGGCATAATAGGTAAATGAAAAGGGTTTCATTTGCATAGGGCAGAGAATATGTGATTTTGATGTTGAATAACAGTTTTGTCGGCAAAGGTGAGTCAAGACAGTAATTTCGAAAGTTTTGCCCCAAATGCGGATATTGTGGTTGTGAGGTGTTACATGTAAATGTACTTTTGAAGTTGAATAGAATATTTGAAGTGGTAAAATTGTTTGGTATATGT
>NC_051407.1:14377630-14377987 GCF_015228065.2 Penaeus monodon
TGCTAGTAAAGGAGGAGACACCCTCAGACTGCAGAAGCATTCGAACATAAAAGCAATATCCCCTTTTCATGGTACCCCCAGCCCGCCCCCCCCCGCGGGGCCCCTCGAACTCTCACTTTCCATTTTAACGACGTCCTAACTTGAGAACTGTGATAAAACGCATCCCCCCCCCCTCCCCGATCACCCCTTAATGCGCCCCTTTGCCTCTATCCCCCCCTCCCCCCAATCCCTAGCCCCGTAAACCTGGTGCGAGAAGCTTGAGGAGACTCAACCTCGCTCCAGCCTGTCTCCACGTTTCTGAAAGTGATTTTCGAATTGGCTGGGGGGGGTAGATTCGTTCTAAGTGTTACGATTCTG
>NC_051407.1:14378051-14378256 GCF_015228065.2 Penaeus monodon
CCTTCGCCAATTGGAAAAGACATGGCTTTATCCTTTATGTATATTCTATTCAGCATAATTCTTTTTTTACTGTTTTTATTAAGACATTGATTTTCTTTTTTAAATGGTCTTTTTCCCCAAAGCATTAATAAAATGTCATATTTAATCTTCCCATAGAAATATGACCATACGTGTAGCTGAAACTGTTTTGTAACGACCAACTTGT
>NC_051407.1:14378295-14378425 GCF_015228065.2 Penaeus monodon
AAAAATATATATATCACCCTCATCATTTTCATACACATCATTATATCTCACATCATCATTCACCTCATCTTTATCGCCCTTGTCAAGGCGTGTTTATCGTCTAAGTCATAGTTGTTTTTCATTATTTTAA
>NC_051407.1:14378579-14379063 GCF_015228065.2 Penaeus monodon
CATCATTAACTTTGTTATTACTATTAATGATGCTAGTAAAGACAACGATATCATTTCAGTATATTATATGAACTGTGCAATGTGTCAACATAATTATATAATTATATCCATTTGCCACAAGGAAACTAAACTGTGAATAAAAAAAACAAACCCTGAAGTGAATTTAGAATTTCAGAATACAAGTGCAGGTTTACAGCATTATAACTGATGCATCATAAACTCTCATAAAAAAGGTTTTTTTTAAAAAGAAAATACAAAGAAAGGTATAAAAAAAAGCAGCGCAGTCTGATAGCATTAATAACTACAGACACTATAAGTAGGTGGCTTATACGTGTGGCCTTGAGAAATATGTTATTACTAATGGCGTACCAAATTATATGTTTCTCATGTGTGTTTTGCCAACGGCTAGTAGTAACATGTGTTAAAACGGTATACCCTGAAACTTACACTAAAACACACCGTTAGGAAATACAGAGAGACGTCA
>NC_051407.1:14379096-14379295 GCF_015228065.2 Penaeus monodon
AAAAGGGGCATATAGAGACCATACGCGTTGTCTGTTTTCCTTTTTTAAATTAAATTCATTGACGTGATTTTTACCCCCAAAATCCCCAGATTTAAAAAAGAATTTCCCCTTTTTTCTTATCTATTATCTTTTTTTTAATTTCACATCCATTGTTACTAGCTATCATTTTCCACCACACACCCACACCACAACAACAACA
>NC_051407.1:14379791-14379882 GCF_015228065.2 Penaeus monodon
GAACCGTTTACTCCTGTTTTACAAATGTAAAATCTTTGCCAAAAATTTCTGACTAAAAAATAATAAAAAAACCCTAGGGGGGTGTATTAAA
>NC_051407.1:14380301-14381245 GCF_015228065.2 Penaeus monodon
TAGCATCTTTAATTTAGGTAAATTTTATTTGCATATCCATTCTAAAAGGGTCTCTAAATATTGTGTGCCGAGTGTCATATAAAACACTATTGAAAAAGTAAGTGCCATTACCCATTGTTCTGAATTAGCTAATCATATAATGAGGTAACTACAATGATAGTGATTTTTCACATGTTGCCTAGTTTACAGTTTTCCGGTGTTGTTAATCGTTCAATCAGATGCCATTGCTGTTAGTAGCAGCCATTATAACCGATATCGATGGCTTTGCTTAGGCTGACAGGCACTTTCTTCCGTGATACAGGATACTTTCGAACGTCTCTGTAGGTTTTCTTTTGCATTATACTATATTTTCTCCTCATACCCTTTGTGCGTTGAATTAATCTAGAGACAGTATCCCACGGCGTTGCAGAGAACTTAAGAAATAGAAAGGAAAGGATAGAAAAAATAAATAGAAGATGATAGGGAGAGAAGAGAATGACGATTAGGTTTTGTCGTATGCAAATGCATGACCTAATCGCTTTTATATGGATTATGCAGCTTCTTCTGAACTTTAATATTACTTTGTCTCACATCTTCCATTAATCATTTTTTCAGCTTGTCAAGCCCTTTTCAAGCTACGATTGTGGACCGGAATAGTAATTCTCAGAACTGGGACAGGCAAGGGGAGAGGAAAAAGATTCATTATAGAAATACGATTCTGTAAAATTAATCTCCACGTCCCATTATTAGATACCCTTAATCTAATTTGCTTCGCTGCATTTCCTTTTTAATCTTTTCTTTTGAAAAAAATGTAGCCCCTGATCGAATACAAGTTATGACTTCTGGCACTGTGGTAGTCATAGTCATCATCGTTATTTTTATCATCACTATTTATGTTTCCCCCATCGTCTTTTTAATGTAGTACTTTTCCCCACTTATTTAAATTGGATTTCATGTAATAATTG
>NC_051407.1:14381430-14382155 GCF_015228065.2 Penaeus monodon
AGAAAAAACAGTATCATTAAGATTCGATCGCAAAAGTTTTACAGAAAAGAAAAAATAAATATAAAGACAAATTCTTCTCACAAGCTATAGTGGTAAAATTGCTACTAAGTTCCAGTTAATCATAGTTATTAATTATTTTTTTTTTTATATCATTAACTTAACTAATTTTCTGTATTGTTCGACCCCTCTTCTTCCAGTAACTGAGAGACATCAGAAGCTCACCATCTTGTTGATCATCTTTAAGTTTCCTTGTGTGTCTGTTTACGGCATAATTTATACTTCTTCAATTAGACGCCCCAGGATTTCCTCATATACATATATTAGCTGAAAGTGCCCTGTGTTGCCAGGCAGGTATTTGATGTCCAGAGCAAATATATTTCCACAAAGAAGAAAACAACATCTAACAGCATATCATTTGATCAAGAAGTGCATTTCTTGAACTACATTTTTGTAAACACAACTTTTTACTCTTTGTTTTTCTTCTCTACAGACGCTAAAAAATTAACAGTGAAGTTCCAGTTTGATACTGTGTTTTGGTAAAGTTTTACAAATAAGGCAGGTTTTGCTCCATCCTCTCTTTACCACAACCCCACCTAATGGCATCTTGCCAATGTTAATCTTCATAACAAAATTCAGCTCAGTTTTTCCGTTTAGAGTTTTACTTAATAAAAAAAAGGTTTTGTTTAACCCATTCCCTGGCACACACCCTATCCTAATGTTATCCT
>NC_051407.1:14382772-14383269 GCF_015228065.2 Penaeus monodon
TGATCTGGTGTCACCAGCACCCTAATTGTCATTGTTTTCCATGAACTTTATGAAGATCCCTTATATAAACATATGTTCAAGGTAACCAGGTATCCAAATTTACGTCCCTTTTATCTTGCGCATCGGCGCCCATGAATGCTGATATCTTAAATATTTAGAAATTGTAGATGTCGGCTGGAGACACTGAAAGAGAGAAATAAGGTTAATATAATATTTTACATGCAAACTATGACACTATTTAATCACAGCGTATTGATATCACACAGAGCACTGGTGAGCACCTCTTCTCGTTTGTAATGACTCTCGAACAAAGCTCTCCTGAAACAACCGAGAAGTTTCTGTTTCGGAAGCACATTTTGCCAGTTATTACGTTTGCAGATTGATGTCCATTCTTGATTTCTCCATATATAGAATTACAGAAGTAATTATTATAAGTGGGTCCCTGTCCCGCGTGCTCGCAAAACATATAATTATTGAAAGTCTGGCATGATTTTCCC
>NC_051407.1:14383424-14383863 GCF_015228065.2 Penaeus monodon
TAAGAATATGAAGTACTGAGCCCATTCAAAGCATCAAGAAATATTTTTGGCGGCGTTTGTGATGCCGAGCCAGTGGAAACTGCCGCGAAGCGAACCAGGAAGTCCAAGCGAGGTCCGAAGATGACCAGTATGAAATCTCCCAAGCAGGGTGCCAAGAAGTCTCCCAAGTAGACGACCAAGAAAGCTCCCAAGAAGGATGCCAAGGAGGCTCCCGAGTAGACGCCCGAGGAAGCTCCCAAGAAAGCTGCCAAGAAAGCTGCCAAGAAGGATGCCAAGTTGTATCCCAAGTATACCGTCAGGCAACTCTATGAAGGGGAAATTAGAGTACCTCAATAAATAGGTACTCCGTCAAATACCCCTGCCTGCCTTATTTGAAGGAACTACTAAATGACAGTATTTCTAAGAAACTTGAGCATGAGTTTCGTGTACCCATCTAAAA
>NC_051407.1:14384234-14384307 GCF_015228065.2 Penaeus monodon
AGGCATGATTTTATAAATGTGTTTCTGGTTTATTTCTTAATACACTGACTAAAAATATCCTGATCTACTTTTG
>NC_051407.1:14384661-14385028 GCF_015228065.2 Penaeus monodon
TCAAGAACAAAAACACAAAGGGCACTCCTTCCCTCTAGGCACCAACCTCAACAACAAAACACAAAACAGGAACACTAGACTTCACAAAAGTCAAACGAAAATCGCCTCTACGTCTGTACTCGGCTCGTCTAACAACAAAAGACCTAGTCATTCGAGGCACATTTCCTGGCGATTAGGAGGAGGCGCCGCTGAGAAACCTGGCACGTGAGACACTAAATACGGTCAGACGAGAAGACAGAGGGGTTTACACAATGATGAAAGGGTATGTACATTCAGTTAAGCAGGGAGGGTTAAGAGAGAGATGTTAGTTGTTGTTGTTTCTTACTTTTTTGCCCTCTCGTCTATGTCTGACTCTCTGTTTGTCCGT
>NC_051407.1:14385498-14385788 GCF_015228065.2 Penaeus monodon
GCATTCTCCCGTTAAGTCAACTTCCGAAGATCTTTCTCTCAGGCCCCGAAAAAACTACGTTACGGACGTGAAGAAAGAAATAAGTTGCCCATCGACCAGAGACATTAACGACTGCAGCGTCATCTCCATTTCAAAACAGATGTTCTTCCCCCTAAAACTTCCGACATATATTTCCTCCGAGTATTTTTCATTCCGCACGATCGTGAAACTTACCTGCAGCGACGCTTTAAAGTCTTGGAAGGAGAAATATAACTTACGGAAATACGTGTGGAGATGGGGTGGGGGCGTGA
>NC_051407.1:14385874-14385939 GCF_015228065.2 Penaeus monodon
TCGAGTATCTATATATGATACCATATGATGACACGACAATAATCACTACAAGATCAACATAATGA
>NC_051407.1:14385980-14386249 GCF_015228065.2 Penaeus monodon
TCTTATTTAAAAGTACATAAGTACAATCATTAAATTCCAAAGTCAGCAGCACTTACTGATTACACCTCGTTTGCACACGCAATTACACCCCACGAGCCGGAGAGATCTAGCTGTAATTGAAGCTATATCTTGTCTCCCCTACACTTGTGTGGTTATTGCCCTCTTTCTAGATTAATAGGGAGGTGAGTAATTCCGCTGCTTGAGAACTTCCGAGAATCTTCAACTTTTATGGTCCTTGTATGTTCTTCAGTTTTTTCTTGTTGCTTTTT
>NC_051407.1:14387070-14387506 GCF_015228065.2 Penaeus monodon
CGACACGCGAACTGCTTTAAATTATGAATTTTTGAATGTAGCTAATCAAAGGTTTCATATGATATAAAATCCTTTTACCTCTGCTTAGCCCAGAGGTAGAGAAGGGTTGCCTTCTTATATTTTTAATTAATTTAGCTTTCACTTCCCTTGACATATGACATCATAATAATGTTGATGCGCTGAATGAATATCGAAAGTCAAAGTCTAAATTTGTCCCACTTATGGTCATCATTATTTTTTATTGATGACGTCATCAGGAAGTATGGGGGCTTCATATACTAAAATCTTGAACTTTTTGATGTCATAAAAAGAGGCCATATCTTGAAAACAGGAATAATAGTCATCATATCTAAATATACTTTGATTCAACACTTCCTCGTGCTTAATTTGCTGTTAAAGTTCTCTTATATTTTATTAGTGACTATACTGACTCTAC
>NC_051407.1:14396651-14397104 GCF_015228065.2 Penaeus monodon
GATAATGATACACGTTTCTATGTGCGTGAGTATCAGTGTGGTACATTACTATCTAAAAAACAAACTAAAAAAAACATACTTAGTTAAATGGCTATGTATCCTTAAGAACTGCTTTCATTTAAGTCCCATAAACACGTACTATATTGACAAGCACACTTACATTGATGGCGTCTGGTGTTTGAAATGTTGTCTGGTTGCTTGATTTTTAGAGTTTTTGATGGATTCCTTTTTTTAAGCGTTTCAATAGGCTTTGATACACGTTTATATATATGCTCGCGTGAATTTTAAATGTTTTCGTTTGCCCATTGGTTATGTGCCTGGCGCTGTGAAAGTGCGTGCTTGAACTATTCATTAGATTTTCATAATGCGGAGAGTTACACGCCTACACACGCAAACATATTTGTATATTGTATGATGCGCATGCCACGCAGAAAATACATACATTTGCGGATG
>NC_051407.1:14397388-14397475 GCF_015228065.2 Penaeus monodon
CTTTAGAAATAGAACCACGCACCTGCGATCCCACATCGGGCTATAACGAAAAATAAACAAAAATGAACCAAACAAAACTTTCTTAGG
>NC_051407.1:14398972-14399080 GCF_015228065.2 Penaeus monodon
CCCCAGGAGATTGGCATCTCCGCACGTGTTGCAATAATGAAGTTCTCAGCCTCGTTTTTTTTTTTTCCTAGAAGAATTCGTTTCCCACGGGACTCATCTATACCCATC
>NC_051407.1:14399551-14399624 GCF_015228065.2 Penaeus monodon
GATGTTTTTTGTTTTTTTTCATCACCGTAATGGACTTCAAGTCCTGGTTTACTGCACATAGTTAAAAGAGTAA
>NC_051407.1:14404745-14405992 GCF_015228065.2 Penaeus monodon
TACGACCTTGTAAATATTATCGGAAGGCAACATTTCTTAAGAGCGTTTGTGTTAGTGAGCTATTTCCACTCTCATTCTTCATGGAAATAAATCTTACGAGTTAACACGTATGCAACACGTCCAAAACAAACTTGCACCAAAGCAAGCAGAGATATTTTTTATTCTAAAGTTGATAAAGTCACAAACTTTCCTGAAGTTTCGGTAGAATTCTTATAAGTGAAATTCTTATCAGCAAGTTGGGTTTAATGTAATGACATGTATATCTATTTTTTCCTGTTGCGAGGTAAGGCTATGTGGAATTGATTAATTTTGAAATGTCCTCGAAGTCATATTTTTCTGATATGCCTTTTCCTTTACTGTCCCTTTCCATTTTTCACTCCTTTTTAGTTTCTGAGACTTGATGGAATTCGACAATAAATAAAAAGTATGTATCTTATAAATTATTTCAGTTTTGAGACATTTTTACCAAGTTCAAGCAATTTCCTATTGCAACGCTATAAAGCAATACACCTTAGACTCCGAATAAGAACTACACGATATACACAATAATGTTGGTAGTTTCTATGCATTGCGATGGAGGTAATTAAAACTTTCGCCATAAGACGGGTGTCACTATTTATCAAAAATGATTGTTTTTTTCCCCCCCCTAGGGTATAATTTCTTGTTTGCTTAAAGTGAAAAGGTTACTGATTCGACTCTGAGAGAGAGAGAAAACATGATTTTGAGATGCGAAGATGATCTCGTTGTGTGGTCTGCGCGAATTCTACGGGACGCTCCGCGTGTTTCACTTACTCACTTACTGCTACAATTCTCTCTAAACATTTTAATTACAAAACTTTCGATGTCCTTTCAGTGTTTTTCCATACAGGTGTGTGTGCCTGTGTATAATCTGTGATGTGTGTTAACTGGAGTGGTGATCAATAACCAATTATGTCAAAGGTTAACGGCGGATGGAACATGGCCTCGTTTGTAGAACTGTCGCAGCTTGGGGTGACGCTTGTTCCGCAGACTCGGTCACCAAAAGTAGAAACTTGTTCGGCACAAAGACTCTTTTAAGTCTCGATAAAATGTAGTAATTTTCTTTGATCCTTTATATTTCCTTTAATTGTGACCCGTTAATATTCGTGTATATTATTTAGTAGAGTTTACTACATATAGCGTGTTGTTTATGTGAGGCATATATGTGTGTTTTGTACGCGTAGGAGTGTGTAGGCGAGCTGAATATATTCATATGTATATGTGGATGA
>NC_051407.1:14406179-14406742 GCF_015228065.2 Penaeus monodon
TTATAGTGTGTGGTGTGACCGTGTGTGCCATTCAAATTGTTGTATTCCGTTTTGTAGCTGTGTGTTTAGTAAATAAGAGCGAGTATGAAATATAACAAAACATTTACAGATTGTGTGGAGCGGTGAGCTACACTCTCTGAAAACATTGATATGTCGGAAAATATTGATAGGTCTGTAACTGGCCATCTGGTGGTTTGGACATAATATTCGTCCATATTCTTCACGTTTCACAATTTTCCATTTAGTGTTTGCAGCACTCCAGCTTTAAACAAACCAAATAAGAAAATACAAATAGAATAAGAAATAAAAGCAAAATCATTATTCGGAAGAGCAGCGTACATATACATAACCGATATATTTAGCTTTACTTGTATATCAAAACTACCGCAACTGTAAATAGACGTTAGGGAGACCAACATAGTACACGATACTATTAAAAGTGACATGTCAATTTTCTCCTTGCGCAGAATTCAGATTTAGGAGCTTTATTTTGCCCAATTTCTCTTGGTTAAGGTAAAAGTAACTTTTATTTGCATTTACGTAATTTTCCGTATAAAACGGTG
>NC_051407.1:14406776-14407412 GCF_015228065.2 Penaeus monodon
TCCAGCCACATGTTCTAACTTAAAATGTAGATAAAATGAGGGGTAAACAATGGAAGTGAGGCAACATTTGTTTACAATTTTATAATGTGAATGAAGATTTTGCCGCGAAGGTTCGACTGTGATGTGCTTACTTATTTACCGGTTCTCAGGTAATTTTATGTATTAACACGTCTTGGTAAATGTTTTTCCCAATATTTCTTCACTTGCTATTACTCTTTTCTTCCCATTGGGACAGAAATACAGATATCCATAACTCAACTCAGTGGTCACGAGCATATTTGTTTTACACCTACACTTGTTGTTTTTCTTGTCGAGCATTTCTTGAATTTTGGTACGTTGCTCGACACACATGCCTCTCATCTAGTGCAGCTAAATATGTGGCTGTGTATTATTTTGGCAGTGTTAACACACAAATTCATAGTGTATCGTTAAAAATAGTGTTGTAAATGTAGCAACCAGGACAGTGACCTATGCGCGGTTGCTCGTTTGCTCTGAGAGGTCCTCTGTTTTATGTCACTCTATTGCGAACCGTCCTCTTTTTTCTACATACGTTTTTGTACCCGCAGTTGGGTTTCCCCAGATTTACGTTTGTATTCCCGTTTCATCACTTTCTCCTCTTCTTATATTTAGTTCCCA
>NC_051407.1:14409474-14409812 GCF_015228065.2 Penaeus monodon
AATAATAATGACATTAATTTTTTCAATGGAGTGAATTATTAATAAAGTAGAACTACCATTGCTTTTTTAAGAGACCCTAGACCCTGGTTTTGTTGACCTAGAGCTGCCAGCTATCAAATCTTTAAATTTTGTTTAATTGCATAGCATTATATTTAAAATATTTACTGGTGGTGGCCTACCGAAGAATCAGAGTTTAGATATAATATTATGAGATAATTGTATATTATGAGGAATTATGGTTGGCCCTTAGGTAATGATGAAATGAAGTGGAAAATGATATTTTTTGAATATCACCAATGGTCTTGTGACGCATGTATAGACCAAGGTTAACCTAGAAA
>NC_051407.1:14416064-14416139 GCF_015228065.2 Penaeus monodon
TTGAATTGTTGTTGTTTTTTGTTTGAGAGTTCAATAATTATTGTTGGTTGTGAGTGGGTTTTAACGATAGGTTTC
>NC_051407.1:14416986-14417261 GCF_015228065.2 Penaeus monodon
ATAATTTCATATTAAGATTTTTATTTTTTTCTTCACGTATCTGATCAAGTAACACACTTTCCAACAAACATTTTTTTCGGCCCCTAGAAATCCCCTCCCCCTAGAAAATGAGAGAAATAAAAAAGTAGGTCTTTCATAGGTGTTCCTTTTGAGTGAAAGGTTGTATACATGCATAGGAAGCAGGGGGATGTGAGGAAAGGAAACTGGATAGAGGGGAAGGTAAAAACTCAAGAATAGAAGGATAGGGTGAAGTGAAGGGAAGAAATATACGGGAT
>NC_051407.1:14417414-14418648 GCF_015228065.2 Penaeus monodon
TAATGTAAAGTGAAAGAAAGATCGATATTAGGAAAGAAGGAGAAAAAAGGAGAGTAGGGAGAGGGAGATGAGGCTGAAGTTCGAAAAATGGAAAAGGAGTAGATGAAAGGGAGTTAAGGAGAAAAAGTGAAAAAGAGGAGAGAGAGGATATCGGGTGAAAGGAAGGGAAGGAAAAAGAGTGAGAGGTGGGAAGTGAATATAAATGAGATCGAAAGCAGGAAGAACAGGATGGAGTGAAGGAAAGGGAAATGGGGTGAAGAGAGAGAGGGTTCAAAGGATGGATCGGAAAAGGGAAAAGGATGAAAGGAAGGGAAGGAAGAGAGTCAAATGGAGAGGAAGGAGGATAGGGTGGCAAGAGAGAGGCATTGAGAGACGACCTATAGATGATCATGAATTACATCTGTATTTGTATCTATCTAAAATACCTATATGTCTATCTATCCGTGCGACAATAATTACCGTACATAAATGAAGTGAAAGAATAATGAGAGAGAGAAAAAAAGCAACAACAAAAACTGAGTAATTACAAGAGAGGGTTGAAGGAGCAGGAAAAGGAAGGAACTAAGTAAATGGGGCGGAAGGGAAATGTCGAAGATTTTTTCCTTTTTCTTGTTTTTTTTCATTTCTTTTCTTTTTTATCTCTCTTTTAGACTTACGGGTTTTGGAAAGAGTCGTTCGCTTATAGAGCTTGTGAGTGAATGTTTCTGTTCTGGCTTGAATGTTGTTTGTCCTTATATTTGTAAACAACTTAATTTTTTGTGTGTGTTTTTTAATTTGGCTATTCTTATAATGAAAATATCAGTGAAGCGAAGGACATATTATTGAGTCTCTATAATTTTCTTGTATTTTGATTAGGATTGCTTTCCTTCAAAGATATCTATTCAAAAATAAATAAAAATAAACAGAATCGCAAAACGATCGATATATTATTGTGTGTGTGTTTTCCTCTATGGGAAATTTCAGAGGGGAATAATGCTGAAATGTGAGGCATGACAGACATTCAGGAAAGACAGGGATGTGAGTTTGATGATGAGGATTTAAAGTTCGAGTGAGCCAATGGATTTTTATCCTATCGTCAGGGGAGAGGAAGGATATTAGCGTTGTCAGAATGGATGATGCTTCCTTTTTTCCCTCTGGATTTTTTCGGATGTTGTCCGTCGATTTCCTTTTCCTCTCTGTATATGGGCGACCTTATTTTCTTTATCAATTTCTCCCTTCTACCTTCTCCTCTTTT
>NC_051407.1:14421585-14421788 GCF_015228065.2 Penaeus monodon
ATCTCTCCCTTTTTTTGTACATGGGCGCTCAATTTTCGCTTGGTAGCATGTGCTCGTTTTCCCCCCTCACGGTTCGAGATATAGTCGGTTTGAAAATCAGATTTCATGTATTTGAAAAGTCAGTAAGTATGGAATAAGATTCGGTGATTTGATGCTCTTCGCCTGCCAAAAGAAAAGGAACCTCTTTCACTGAGTGTGGCGTT
>NC_051407.1:14421859-14422072 GCF_015228065.2 Penaeus monodon
ATGTCAATATGGCTGTCTGTGTGTATGCATAAATGACATATACGGACACCTGACATTTTTGTCATTTTCATCATTATTATCGGTATCAGAATAAAGTGAAAATAATAATTCTGAACTTAATTCACTATTACCCGCAGAAGCATAAAACATATCATTTCAAAAATAAAAGAAAACGAATGTAAGAAAATTTGAAAAGTACCCAGACACAGATCG
>NC_051407.1:14422355-14422584 GCF_015228065.2 Penaeus monodon
AACAAACAAAAAATTACAGAAGAGACACGGAAAAAAATAAACTATATTTGCGACCCCAGTTGTTCACTTCAATAAACATTTCACTGCTTTAACTTCACGGCGCTTTAGTAATCTTCTAAAAGCGTGCGGCATAAAGTGGGTGAAGCCCTGGCGATGATATTGGTTGTCCCTGATGGCTGTGGCGCGAGCGAAATTGTTTCCAGGGATCCGGACCAAGTACACCGCTGCT
>NC_051407.1:14423224-14423343 GCF_015228065.2 Penaeus monodon
CCAGCGTGAGGAGGACACAGATAGATATATATTTCCTACCGTAAACGAGTGACATAAATTCATACTGATGATGGTTCTACAGAAATAATGCAATGGAAAGAATTTTCTTGAACTCCCCC
>NC_051407.1:14423367-14423571 GCF_015228065.2 Penaeus monodon
GTAAACATGATAAAGTACGAGATTCCAAACACACTACTAGTTAAGACTATGACAGTGAAATTCAGATTTAAAGAATGAAAAAAAGAATTATCCATCGCAACTAACAAACATTAAGCAATTGTTGCGTGGTGCGTGACAGAGAGGGCATAAAGGCAGCATAACATGAAAGCTAATTTAACATCAAGTACCAATAACCGATTTCGG
>NC_051407.1:14424543-14425095 GCF_015228065.2 Penaeus monodon
CACGAAAATTTATCCTCAAACAGAACGCCATTAGTAACACAGTCCGCGCCAATCTGCCATAAAAAAATCTGTATCTTGCAAGTGCAGGTTAATGCAACATTGGATGCAAGATTATTTCCCTTTGTCCCTGAACAAAGGCATAGGACTTGGCTAAGAGGATTGTGACTCAAAATATAATTAGGTATTGTTTTCTGATTATCTATTTTTATTTTCTTCTTGTTTTTACGCTCGCTTGAGACAGAATTACTAGACAATATAATTTATATATACAACATGCCTGTCTTACATTCTTTCAGTTATTATCATATTACATAAAGGTATATACCCGAATCCTTATAGCAATATCCATACATACGCAAAAATAAGACGAATATGTAATACTCCTATATCCTCAACATATTTTCCGCCAATGCTAATTTTTACACGAAATCGAAATCTGACTCCCACCCATCTCCATCGCAGCTCCCATTACTGGTAAATTGGATAGGCCTGGCTGGGCGGTCCGGTAGCCAATACTAGATAAATCGGTCGATTCGGAGATTCTGTTTTTCT
>NC_051407.1:14425436-14425706 GCF_015228065.2 Penaeus monodon
AGTTAAGTCAAGAAGCTTCACATTTATATCATATCTTACTTTAGAAGTGAACATTTTTAGTACTGGGTGACTCTTTACAGTATTTGACATTCATATACGTTATCATTAAACGGCACTCCATGTGAAGATTATAAACAGGAGAAACATATGGTGCTTTCATCGGCAGACACAGAAAAACAAGCACCAAACCCAGTGACTCCCAAAGACGTCTGCTTGCTGCTTAGCGTTTGCCTTATGTAAACAAACAATCATCATGGTAATGGTTGATGA
>NC_051407.1:14427006-14427950 GCF_015228065.2 Penaeus monodon
CACACACTCATAATGTGTGTCTATGTGTATGTGAGGACATCCACTGTAATAAGTTTTGTCATTAGACAAACGCAGAATTAAAGTCCTTTCAAAAATTCAATTAACTCCCCTGACAAGCCTGGGACAGTCTCGCAATTTTCCATGTAAAAGCGAGAAGAAAGATTAAATGAACTTTTGCGGGAATTTACAAACTTATCGCCATTATCTCGTGCCACTACTAAACCTGTGCATCAAGAGCAGCATCAGTCTATTGCCATTCACCAAGTCCTTTTCATCTAACGGTATAAAAGGCTGTTTGTTGTTAGATAACGACCACTTAGGAGGTGCTTGTTAAGAATGTCATTGACGACCTTTACGTTCCTCTTTTAGATAGGTATCATTTAGTTTTTTCTCAAAAAGGAGAGAACGAGAAAAATGGTAACTACTTAGCGAACAACTGCGAAAAAAGCAGAGACATTAACTCATCTATTTCCCGCTAGATTCCTGAAGTCAGAAAAGAAAAAAAAACTTTAAAGGCTGTCAAACTCGGGCAATAAAACAGTATATGAACAGGATACCGAGAAGAATAAAGCTATTTATTATCCCTTATCTCAGGAAGCTGAAAAATACTTTCCACCTTACTTTTACAGAAGAAATAATAAAAGCAGTGAAGTGAAACTCTACTTTCACCAACAAACAACATTCTAATTTTTTTTTTCTTAGTTAGAAAATGCTGGTACAGATTCTATATACATTATATTCCAACATGCCTTCAGTTCCTAAAACTATTTCAAAGGCTTTGATATACACACTTTCCTTCGTAATTTTCCGCTTTTTCATCCAGTGTTGTCCTCGGTGTGTTAATCCCGTGGTTTCAAAGGCGCCGAGTCAGAGATAATTCGTTTTTTTATTACAGGGTCTTAGATTATGTCACAAATGCGTCCGGCCGCCCTTCCCAATTAAGA
>NC_051407.1:14431526-14431936 GCF_015228065.2 Penaeus monodon
TTTAAACACCCCATTCGCTACCTATGCTATGCATTAGATTTCAGTAGTGCAGTAAATTTATATTTTATATCTTTAACATCCCTCCCCAGTCCCTAATACTAGTTTCTTATACACGAGCATCAGCCCTCACACTTCTAAATATTCCATTATCACAGTTCAAACTTTCCGTAGGCTCGACCACAGGCACATATGTTGCCATAAACAGATGGGGGAAAGTTTAGGGGGAAATTTCAAATCCCGTAATCAACATCTGAGTAAATTTCCCGGGAAAACAAGCAAACATTTTCATTGTCAATGATTATAAAATAAAGTTTTGTCGTCTACTCTTAATGATAGGGCAAAAAGAGTAAAATGAATATAAATGTGTATTTAGCGAATCCTCTTTTGTGGTTTCCTGAAGAAAATGCGAG
>NC_051407.1:14432452-14432911 GCF_015228065.2 Penaeus monodon
CCACTCCCCCAGCGTTCCATTTAATGTGACCAGCAATCAACAGCAGCGGGCACTAACAAATGGCCCTCATTTCTGTCCAGTACAGAGGCAAAGTTGGACGTCGCGCTCAGATGTACTAATGAGAAATTCCTCTCTCTCTCTCGTCGCAGATTTCCAATGGGAGAAGACAGGGAACAGGCGAGAAATCCGGGATGGGATGGCTGGGGGCGGAAAGGGGAATGGAATTATCATTGGCGGTCTATTCTATGCAACATCAACTACGTAGAGGGTATTTCCATGCTTTAGTTTTCCTTTGTACTCTACTGATTTGATTCGCGTAGGTTTAATGGCAAGAATCATGGGAAATTTAGAAAAAAAAGAAGGAAAAGAAGAAACACAACTGAAAATATATATACGAAAGTACAGGCACCTGAGTTATGAGTCCTTGGTTGCCAGGGATTGTTGAACATACACATAAAA
>NC_051407.1:14432949-14433098 GCF_015228065.2 Penaeus monodon
AAAAGGTTAATGATATTACCCCAAGAAATTCTATGGATTTTTTAATATACACGTGCATATACACAACTGATTTACAGTTTGGTGTTATAATGACAGGATTTTTAATTCCATCCAAACTGTGTCCATATTAGGGATAATGGTATGCTTGT
>NC_051407.1:14435627-14435894 GCF_015228065.2 Penaeus monodon
TGTGTTCGTTATTGGTATTCGATCAGATGTAAACTCAGGTTACAAGGATCCTTCTCTCAAAACACTGTATGAGACACGTGTGGAGATCGACAATATGAAAACAAATATTTAATCTTGACTAGCATAGAGGTTTGAATGGAAGTGAGCTTAGACCTTAGCAAATATTCATTAGCATATAAATATGCCGTTATTCATCTTGAATTGAATTATTTTTTTATGAATCAAGTAATACTATTCCCTTCATGAAAAGTGCGTAATGTAGACATT
>NC_051407.1:14436233-14436371 GCF_015228065.2 Penaeus monodon
TTATATTTTTAGGAAGCAATTCTAGTATGTAATGTTTCGTGAGTAGAGAATACCGGTCTATAACGATGACTGTGAATGGTTGAAATAATTTTACAAATATCTACGGCAGGAAAGAAATCTGATTGAGGAAATAATGTT
>NC_051407.1:14437252-14437403 GCF_015228065.2 Penaeus monodon
AGTCTGCACTGCAAGTTTTCCATCATATAATGTGCTTACTTTTTATTTTATGATTGAAAAATTTTCTAACTGTATAAATAGTCAAAGCAATCGAAGTATAAAATCATGCTTGAATTTCCGAGGCTTGACGTTTATTGCATATACTGTAGGT
>NC_051407.1:14439055-14439270 GCF_015228065.2 Penaeus monodon
ATAAAGGATTTTGTTCGTTATTGGTTTCGATCAATGTAAACTCGGTACAAAGGGTCCCTTTTCTCAAAAAAACTGTAGAGCACGTGGGGGAGATCGACATTGAAAAAAAAATTTTAATTTGACTAGCATGAGGTTTGAAGGAATGAGCTTAGACCTTAGAAAAATTCATTACAATTTTAAAATGCCGTTATTATCTTTAATTTAATTATTTTTTT
>NC_051407.1:14440569-14440802 GCF_015228065.2 Penaeus monodon
TCGTATTTTTCATTTCGTAGAAAGTATAAGGAACTTTCTTAGATCAAATGTATACTCAGTTGCAATTGGGTATTATTACATATTACTGTTAACAAGCAGAAAAGGGGGAAGTGTATATGCTCCCTGAATTATGTATGATATGTACGGCATACATTACTTAAACCATATAATAACATGATTTTACATATTTTATATGAGAGACATGTTACTCGTTCTCTTGATGGAAAACATGC
>NC_051407.1:14441434-14442161 GCF_015228065.2 Penaeus monodon
AGGTAAGCTATTGCTCATATAGATTTGCTTGCTCTGCTGTAAGCATCGTTACCGCACAATGGTTAAACAAAGGATTGATACTTCAGATGATCTGGCAATTTCCAATAATGCTTTCATGAAAACCGATACCACAGTGTATTTCTGCTTAGGTAATCATTCATAAAGGGTAAACGTTAAGTGCTATAAATTGCTTTTGTCTTCCATTAAGTAGCCACATCTTTATATACAAAATCACACACATAAAAATACAGAATGTAAAACCAAACAGTCAAGCAATTAACTAAAGTTCTAGATAAACTTAGGTACTACAAATATACAAAAATATAAAATAGGGATTAAGGACAAACGAATAGCTAAAAAAATGTTTCTCTTTATTCTATATTACTCAATATAACACTGACACTAAAATGGAACAAAAATGCATCAACACGTATACATCGAATTGTTGGCGAATTTCAGAACTTTGTGGACGTTTCTCGTTACTGTCAAGCCGGCAAAGCATTTCTCTGGATTTACTCTGAGTTCGCCGGCACTAAGCCCTGACGAGAACCCCGGACTTTGCCATAAGATCGGCTCATGGACTGGGTCATGGTGATCTTTCTGGTGCCTCTTGCTGTCTCTTCTAATCGTGTTCATTGCTTCTTAATCTTTATCTAGGTTTCGTTAGTTTCTCTCCGTCTGTGTGCCCGTATCTGATTCTAAATCTGTACCTCTCGTTGGCCTTGTT
>NC_051407.1:14442284-14442410 GCF_015228065.2 Penaeus monodon
ACCACCCATTACACACAATCCGAACCCCTCACACGGTAACGCTTAAACAACAGATATGAACATAGATAACACAAACAAACTACCGTAGACGTTGATGCCCGAGTTAGATTACTATCAAACGCTATA
>NC_051407.1:14442456-14442546 GCF_015228065.2 Penaeus monodon
CTCAAGAAAACTATGCTAACCGATTGTTCAGCCAAGCACATCCAATTTACCAGTAATGGCACCCGACTCTGGGAAAGTGTAGGGGTAATG
>NC_051407.1:14442666-14443039 GCF_015228065.2 Penaeus monodon
ATTGAAAACGATAGCAAAATGATTATTTACGGTTATAAAATAGTCTATCACCAATTTTTCAAACAAAATTTTCTATGATCTACGAAACCCCTGTAATTCACAATAACGAAGAATCATTTATTTCAATTTTGGTTTCAGGATCACTATCGAAATCTATTCACTTGTCCCTTTCGCATATGAGCCCATGGGTAAGGCGGATATCCTTTGGAATAATCCCGAATCGGCAGACAGTAATCGCGGTGACGATGGCCGGGCGGAATGTTGAGTCAATAAAGGAAGGGAGAGGAGGTGTGTGTCTAACACTTGAGGGAAAGCGAACATGTCTTGGAGATGTCAGTTGATTATTCAACTGTGTTTGGTTGAGACGCCGCTG
>NC_051407.1:14444082-14444554 GCF_015228065.2 Penaeus monodon
AACATTTTGCTAACAGTGTAAACACTAGTAAAAAGTAACTTGGCAGAGTTAACCATGCATAGTAAATTACAAACTATGCAAACGCCCATTTTTCATGTTCTAATCTTTATCTTTTCCTTACAAACTATACAACCTATAACCTATATCAGTAAAACTTTAACTTGGTAGAACGTTTTATGAATTATTAACATATACTAGAGTTTATGTATCTCTAAACTGGACAGCTGGCCGACAGAGCATTTGGCGAGCTGCTTGAATTAACTTGAAATGGTGAAGCCAATACCTTGTTCACATATGTGTGGTTGCGCGTTTTGGTTGGCCAATACCTGCATCTGTTTTCAGTTGTCAAATGAATTAACTGACCAACTGGAAATTGTGATTAAACGTCTGTCATTACAAATTCAGTGTATCAGTTACATTTATTTCCATACTTTTCTTCCTTTTCTAATAACCTTTGACCTTTCTCCCTACA
>NC_051407.1:14444597-14444788 GCF_015228065.2 Penaeus monodon
ATTTCTTTGGGTCACCTCGCTTTCTCCTCTTCCATTTTGTCTTCCCTTGCCGGATGTCCTGACGCCTTGGACAACGAAATTTTATTTACTCTTTGGAGTTACTTATGGTGTAGTGGTCCCGCAGGCTGACGTGGGATTTATTAGCCTCGGCCAATCCTCTGTCTTTATTCCCTGGATGCTCTGAATGTACA
>NC_051407.1:14445193-14445582 GCF_015228065.2 Penaeus monodon
CTAACAGTGTTAAAAACAAACGTACGCTTGTAGATAACACCAGGATCAGTTCACAAAGTCAGATATGCACAGAGGTGATCTCTTGGCTTTCGAAAACGCAAAAGCGAATCTTCTGCAGATAAACTAATGGGCACAACTCGGAAAAGGGAATTAAGAAATGAAGACCAAAGAGGACTAACGCGTGACCGTTGTGGATTCCCATGGATAAGACAGATATCATTTGGAATAATCCCGAATCGGCAGACAGTAATCGCGGTGACGATGGCCGGGCGGAATGTTGAGTCAATAAAGGAAGGGAGAGGAGGTGTGTGTCTAACACTTGAGGGAAAGCGAACATGTCTTGGAGATGTCAGTTGATTATTCATCTGTGTTTGGTTGAGACGCCGCTG
>NC_051407.1:14446949-14447646 GCF_015228065.2 Penaeus monodon
TCGTTCGCTGGAAGGAGACCGCAACAGTAACTGTACCCTAGAATTCCTCTTCAACGAATCCCCATGAAAAAGCCAATAAAAGAATAAAGAGAAAACTCAAGGTACCCTAAATATAAGCAATCAAAGAGTACTGCATCTACTTGAGTGGCAGAAACCGACAGGAACAAAATGTGAACAGGAGCCACATATCCGACAGAGCGAAGAAACTGTGGTCTGTTTTCTTTTCGATACTGCTGGCCACTCTCCAAACTGCTGAATTTTACATCGAGCCGAGAATAGCGAATTGGATTTGCTGAGTTTTCGCCGACACATCGCCACAGCATACCTGAAGGGATCAGATATATATGTGGTGGCCTAGGAAGATGATGAATTTCCTCGCTAGTTATTCAAGATATTCGATGTGATAATACGGAAGACCTATACTGCGTCCTATCTGAAGAAAAAAGTAACTGGCATCGCTCATGTTTCTCCAGTAATATGAATAGCTATGCTCAGGGCAGCCATTAAAAAAATGCATGTGTATGTTTATAAAAACAGAGCATATGGAATCACCATTTCATTATTTTTTCTTTATAAAGGTGACTTAGAGAATCGGAATACTCCAGGGTCCAGGTGAAATGCCGTTTTTTTTCTTTCTTGAAATTGGACGTAGTAGAATGAAACCATTTGTAAACGAGCATGGGTATGGGCCTTTCCT
>NC_051407.1:14447808-14447924 GCF_015228065.2 Penaeus monodon
CTTTTTTCAGGAAAATTTGCGAGCTTCCCAGGCTTGTCAGGGGAGTTAATTGAATTTTTAAAAGGACTTTAATTTTGCGTTTGTCAATGAAAAAAATTTTATTAAGGGGGATGCCC
>NC_051407.1:14449231-14449515 GCF_015228065.2 Penaeus monodon
ATCAACCATTACCATGTGATTGTTTGTTTACAAAGGCAAACGCTAAGCAGCCAGCAGACGTCTTTGGGAGTCACTGGGTTGGTGCTTGTTTTTCGTGTCGGCGATGAAAGCACCATATGTTTCTCTGTTTAGATCTTCACATGGAGTGACCGTTTAATGATAAGTTATCTCTTTTCTCTCTTTTCTTCCATGTCAAATACTGTAAAGATTCAACCAGTACTTAAAATGGTTCACTTCTAAAGTAAAGATATGATATAAATGTGAAGCTTCTTGACTCACTTGAT
>NC_051407.1:14449832-14450466 GCF_015228065.2 Penaeus monodon
AAAAGCAGCAAAATGGAGATGACCAAAGAAAAACAGAGTCTCCGAATCGACCGATTTTATCTAGTATGGCTACCGGGACCGCAAGCCAGGCCTATCAACATTTACAGTAATGGAGCTGCGATGGAGATGGAGTCGGGAGTCAGATTTCGATTTCGCCGTGTAAAAATTAGCCAATTGGCGGAAAAATATGTGGAGGATATAGGAGTATTACAGATTCGCTTATTTTTGCGTATGTAGGATATTGCTAAAGGATTGCGGGTATTATGACACTTTAATGTAATAGATAATAACTGAAAGATGTAAGACAGGCATGTTGTATATATAAATTATATTGTCTAGTAATTCGTCTCAAGCGAGCGTAAAAACAGAAGAAAATAAAAATAGATTAATCAGAGAAAACAATACCTAATTTATTTTGAGCACAAATACTCTTAGCCAAGTCCCATGCCTTTGTTCAGGGACAAGGGAAATAATCTGCATACAATGGTGCATTAACCTGCCACTTGCAAAGATACAGATTTTTTTATGCAGATTGGCGCGGACTAGTGTTAATAATGGCGTTCTGTTTGAGGATAAATTTTTGTGAAGCACGTATTGTTTTGTGTTATTTCGCGTTTTCCTAGTTTTTGTGGAA
>NC_051407.1:14451609-14451802 GCF_015228065.2 Penaeus monodon
CGTTTAGGTACTGATGTTAAATTAGCTTTCATGTTATGCTGCCTTTATGCCTCTCTGTCACGCACCACGCACAATAGCTTAATGTTTGTTAGTTGCGATTGGATTAATTCTTTTTTCAATTCTTAAATCGAATTTCACTGTCTAGTCTGAAAATATTAGTGTGTTTGGAATCTCGTACCTTTATATGTTACTG
>NC_051407.1:14451823-14452003 GCF_015228065.2 Penaeus monodon
GGGGGGGGGGAGGTGTAACAAGAAAATTCATCCCATTGCTATTATTTCTGTAGAACCATCATCAGGTGATAGAATTTATGTCACGTCGTTACGGTAGGAAGATATGATCAGTCGTCATCTGTGTCCTCCTCACGCCTGCGTGTTGCGTGGTTTAGTTTTTTGCATTCAAACATTAATGAT
>NC_051407.1:14452562-14452803 GCF_015228065.2 Penaeus monodon
CAAGCGGTTGTACTTGGTCCGGATCCCTGGAAAACAATTTTCGCTCGGCCACAGCCATCAGGGGACAACCAATATCATCGCCAGGGATTCAAAAAAAACCCACTTTATGCCGCACGCTTTTAGAAGATTACTAAAGCGCTCTGTGAAGTCTAAAGCAGTGAAAGTTTATTGAAGTGAACAACTGGGGGTCGCCAAATATAGTTTATTTCTTCCGTGTCTCTTCTGTAATTTTTTGTTTGTT
>NC_051407.1:14453042-14453223 GCF_015228065.2 Penaeus monodon
CGATCGTGTCTGGGTACTTTTCAAATTTTCTTACATCTCGTTTTCTTTATTTTTGAAAAGATAGGTTTTATGCTTCGCGGCGTAATAGTGAATTAAGTTCAGAAGTATTAATTTCACTTTATTTCTGGGTTTGGCCTTTACCGATAATAAGATGAAAATGACAAAAAATGTCAGGTGTCCG
>NC_051407.1:14453344-14453536 GCF_015228065.2 Penaeus monodon
ATCAGTTGAAAGAGGTTTCTTTTCTTTTGGGCAGCGAAGAGCATCAAATCACCGATCTTAGTCATACTAATGACTTTCAATACATGAAATCTGATTTTCAAACCGACTATATCGAACCGTGAGGGGGGAAACGAAGCACATGCTACCAAGCGAAAATGAGCGACCATGTACAAAAAAGGGAGAGATTAATAC
>NC_051407.1:14457280-14457835 GCF_015228065.2 Penaeus monodon
AAATAAGGTCGCCCAATACAGAGAGAAAAGAAATCGACGGGACAACATCCGAAAAAAGCCAGAGGGAAAAAGGAAGCATCATCCATTCTGACAACGCTAATAATCCTTCCTGCCCTGACGATGGGATAAAAATCCATTGGATCACTCGAAACTTTAAAGCATCATCATCAAACTCACATCCTGTCCTTCCTGAATGTCTGTCATGCCTCACATTTCAGCCTTATTCCCCTCTGAAATTTCCCATAGAGGAAACAACACAACAATAATATATCGATCGTGTTGCGATTCGTTTATTTTTATTTATTTTTTGAATAGATATCTTGAAGGAAAGGCAATCCTAATCAAAAAAACAGAAAATTATAGAGACTCAATAATATGTCCTTCATTCACTGATATTTTCATTATAAGAATAGCCAAATTAAAAAACACACACAAAAAAATTAAGTTGTTTACAAATATAAGGGAAAACCCAAAAAACAACATTCAAGCCAGCACAGACACATTCACTCATCAAAGATCTATAAGCGAAACGACTCTTCAAAACCGTAAAGTCCT
>NC_051407.1:14457890-14458471 GCF_015228065.2 Penaeus monodon
TCTTCGACATTCCCTTCGCCCCATTTACCTTAGTTCCTACTTTCCTGCTCTTCAACCTCCTTTGTAATTACCAGTTTTTTGTTGTTGCTTTTTTCTTCTCTATCATAATTCTTTCACTCATTTATGTACGGTAATCATTGTCGGCAAGAAGATAGACATATAGGTTACTTTTAGATAGATACAAATACAGATGTAAGTCATGATCATCTCATAGGTCGTCTCTTCAATGCCTCTCTCTTGCCACCCATATCATCCTTCCTCTCCATTTGACTCTCTTCCTTCCCTTCCTTCATCCTTTTCCTTTTCCGATCCATCCTTGAACCTTCCTCTCTTCACCCCATTTCCCTTTCCGTCACTCCATCCTTGCTTCCTGCTTTCGATCTCATTTATATCACTTCCCACCTCTCACTTCTTTTTCCTTCCATTCTTTCACCGATATCCTCTCGCCTCTTTTTCACTCTTTCTCCTTAACTCCCTTTCTTACTCCTTTTCCATTTTCGAACTTCAGCCTCATCTCCCTCTCACTACTCTCCTTTTTTCTCCTTCTTCCTAATATCGTATCTTCTTTCACTTTACATTAA
>NC_051407.1:14458532-14458943 GCF_015228065.2 Penaeus monodon
ATTTCAACCCAATATTCCCTCTTCTCCCTTCCTCCGCATTCTATTTTCCCTTCCCTCTTTCACTCTTGCACCGCCCTAGTCCCATTGCTCCTCCTCATCCCCGTAATTTCTTCCCTTCACTTCACCCTATCCTTATATTATTGGTTTTTACTTCCCCTCTATCCAGTTTCCTTTCCTCACATCCCCCTGCTTCCTATGCATGTATACAACCTTTCACTCAAAAGGAACACCTATGAAAGACCTACTTTTTTATTTCTCTCATTTTCTAGGGGGAGGGGATTTCTAGGGGCCGAAAAAAATGTTTGTTGGAAAGTGTGTTACTTGATCAGATACGTGAAGAAAAAAATAAAATCTGATATGAAATTATCAGAAGTGGCAGGAAAAACATTCATAAAGGTATGCATATGGTAT
>NC_051407.1:14459804-14459877 GCF_015228065.2 Penaeus monodon
GAACCTATAGTTAAAAAACACCACCACCACCAACAGTAATATTGAACTCTCAACAATAACAACAACAATTCAA
>NC_051407.1:14465142-14465428 GCF_015228065.2 Penaeus monodon
ATTTGGTGATATCAAAATACTCATTTCCACTTCATTTCTATCATTACCTAAGGCCAACCCTAATTCCTCATAATATACAATTATCTCCTAATATTAATATCTAACTCTGATTCTTCGGTAGGCCACCACCAGTAACTATTTTTAAATATTAATGCTATGGGCAAATTAAACAAAATTTAAAGATTTGATAGCTGGCATGCTCTAGGTCAACAAACACTGGGTCTAGTGTCTCTTAAAAAGCAATGGTAGGTTCTACTTTACTTAATAATTCACTCCCATGAAAAAA
>NC_051407.1:14467009-14467107 GCF_015228065.2 Penaeus monodon
TATACAGACAGAGGAAGAAAGTGAGAAACGGAATACAAACGTAAATCTGGAAACCAAAACTGCGGGTACAAAACGATGTAGAAAAAGAGACGGTTCTG
>NC_051407.1:14467197-14467622 GCF_015228065.2 Penaeus monodon
TTAGATACACTCTGAATTTGTGTGTTAACACTCCTAAATAATACACATCCACATATTTATCTGCACATATAGAGAGAGCATGTTTGTCAGCTTACCAAAATTCAACTGCTATAAAGAAAACAACAAAGTGTAGGTGTAAACAAATATGCTCTTGACCACTGAGTTGAGTTATGGATATCTGTATTTCTGTCCCAATGGGGAAGAAAAGAGTAATAGCAAGTGGAGAAATATTGGAAAAACATTTTACCAAGAGTGTTTACATACATAAAATACCCTGAGAACGGTAAATAAGTAATGCACATCACAGTCGAACCCTTCGCGGCAAAATCTTCATTCACATTATAAATTGTAAACAAATGTTGCCTCACTTCCATTGTTTACCTCCTCATTTTCTCTACATTTTAAGGTAGAACATGTGGCTTGGA
>NC_051407.1:14467655-14467830 GCF_015228065.2 Penaeus monodon
CACCTTTTTATAACGGAAAATACGTAAATGCAAATAAACAGTTTCTACTTTAACCTTAACCAAGAGAAATGGTGCAAAATAAAGCTTCCTAAATCTGATATCTTGCGCAAGAGAAAATTGACATGTCACTTTTTTCATAGTATCGTGTACTATTTTGTCTCCATAACGGCTATTT
>NC_051407.1:14467910-14468198 GCF_015228065.2 Penaeus monodon
TTGATTTGCTTTTATTTCTTATTCTATTTGTATTTTCTTATTTGGTTTGTTTAATAAGCTGGAGTGCTGCAAACACTAAATGAAAATTGGAAACGTGAAGAATATGGACTGAATATTATGGTCCAAACCACCAGCTGGCCAGTACAGACATATCAATATTTTCAGACATATCAATGTTTTCAGATATGTGTAAGCTCACGCTCACACATATCTGTAAATGTTTGTATATTCTTATACTCGCTCTTATTTACTTAACACACAGCTACAAACGAATACACAATTTGAATG
>NC_051407.1:14468473-14468720 GCF_015228065.2 Penaeus monodon
CTCTACTAAATAATATACACGAAATTAACGGGTCACATTAAAGGAAATTATAAATGATCAAAGAAAATTACTACATTTTATTCGAAGACTTAAAAGATGTATTTGTGCCGAACAAGTTTCTACTTTTGGTGACCGAGTCTTCGGAACAAGCGTCACCCCAAGCTGGCGAAGTTCTACAAAACGAGGCCATGCTTCCATTCACGCCGTTAACCTTTGACATATTTTGGTTTTATTGATCACCACTCCC
>NC_051407.1:14468775-14469241 GCF_015228065.2 Penaeus monodon
CACTGAAATGACATCGAAAAGTTTTTGTAATTATAAATGTTTAGAGAGAATTGTAGCAGTCAGTGAGTAAGTGAAACACGGCGGAGCGTCCCGTAGAATTCGCGCAGACCAACAACGATGCATCAGTCTTTCGCATCTTCAAAACTCCTTTTTTTCTCTCTCTCTCAGGGTCGAATCAGTAACCCTTTTCCTTTAAGCAAACAAGAAATTATACCCTAAGATCAATCATTTGATAATAGTGGCCACCGTTCTTATGGCGAAAGTTTTACATTACCTTCCATCGCAATGCATAGAAACTACCAACATTATTGTGTATATCGTGTAGTTCTTTATTCGGAGTCTAAGTTGTATTGCTTTATATCGTTTCACTAGGAAATTGATTGAAACTTGTTAAAAATGTCATCAAAACTGAAATAATTTTAAAGATACATACTTTTTATTTATTTGTCGAATTCCATCAAGTCTC
>NC_051407.1:14469290-14469623 GCF_015228065.2 Penaeus monodon
CATATCAGAAAAATATGACTTCGAGACATTATCAAAATTAATCAATCACATAGCCTTACCTCGCACAGGAAAAAATATATATACATGTCATTACCATAAACCAAAATTTGTCGATACGAATTTCACTTATAAGAATTTTACCGAAACTTCAGGAAAGTTTGATTACTTTATCAACTTTAGAATAAAAAATATCTCTGCTTGCTTTGGTTGCAACGTGTTTGGGACGTGTTCGCATTAAGTGTTAACTCGTAAGATTTATTTCCATTGAAGAATGAGAGTGGAAATAGCTCACCTAACACATTAACGCTCTTATAGAAATGTTTGCTTCCGATA
>NC_051407.1:14476082-14476438 GCF_015228065.2 Penaeus monodon
TAATGAATGTTCAAGCACGCACTTCACAGGCCAGTGCACATACACCAATGGGCAAACGAAAACATTTAAAATACACGCGAGCATATATATAAACGTGTATCAAAGCACTATTGAAACCGCTTAAAAAAAGGAATCCATCAAAAACATCTAAAATCAAGCACCAGACACATTTCAAACACCAGACGCCATCAATGTAAGTGGTGCTGTCATATAGTACGTGGTTTATGGGACTTAAATGGAAAGCAGTTCTTTAAGGATACATTAGCCATTTAACTAATGTATGTTTTTTTTATTTGTTTTTTTAGATAGTAATGTACACACTGATACTCACGCACAGAGAAACGTGTATCATTATC
>NC_051407.1:14481662-14481818 GCF_015228065.2 Penaeus monodon
CGGACAGATAGACAGATAGTCAGAAGAGTAGATGGGAAGACAGGTGTAAGAACGCGCACATGCAAGAGAGGCGAGGCAGGAGAGCACTTCTTTGTCTTGATGAGATCGGCCACAGGAAGACCACGAGCGCACACTTCATCAGGTTTGATGCGGGAA
>NC_051407.1:14484053-14484460 GCF_015228065.2 Penaeus monodon
ATTTCTTGTTTCCAACTTCTTAAGCGGTAAAAAAGTATATTGCAAACGAAGACCTGTCATGTTATGATAACATTTATGGTTCTTAATATATTCTTAGCGAAAAGGTTATTCGGGGCGATGCGTCCATTACTAATTACTGCTTTATCCGCAAGAAGAAGAAAAAATGTAGAAGAAAAATTAACAGTTGAAGTTTCGATAACAAACAATCTGTCATCTTTAATACAGCTTATTGCACCCGACAAAAAGTAACTATAATATTGTTAGGTAGATGTTGAGCAGGTCAACGACAGCTAAATTTTGCACATAAACAAACACAAAGAAAAATTATTGCTTGTCAATTATCGTTTTTTGAACACAAGAAATACACAAAGGCCGAGGTAGAATAATAGTGCTATAAAGCATTTTTG
>NC_051407.1:14484934-14485979 GCF_015228065.2 Penaeus monodon
GAAAATCATTACGTGAAAGAGTCAAGCTAGTCGTCTTTAAAGGAAACAGTATCAGTATTAAATTCTCACAACACACCAGCATTTCCTTAGAGAATTGTGTATATCCATTTCCACTTTTAATTCCTCGAGTAAACTAGTTGCGATAAGGTCAGATGTAGCAAAGAGCCACTTCACTCCGTTCTATTTCTTTCCCGAGGCTGCAACTTTCGCAACGCTGCCAAATTCTTGCCTTTCGTGACGTCATTGTGGTAACCCCCTCCGTTTTCTCCTCACAGGACTAAAACGTCAATATCCTGGCTTAAGTTTGTTAACAATACAGAGTTTATATACATCGTTTGAAATTATTAGTTATTCTGGAGGTCTATGTGAAATGTTTGGATAGTTGGTATGTACAACGATGTAAACTTTGAAATTTAAATGCTAAAGGTTTTCATCATGCATGTTGATTCAGTTTTGGTGTACTCGCAATATCTTGTGATGTTGCTAATTTGAAGCATTCACTTTCCCTGTCAGCATATCAGGGTTTAAACATAATTATAATTTCAACTTATTTGAAACGATGTGCAATAAACATACCATTCCAAAATTGTACTTTGGTAATAAAACAATAATCAGTAATTACAAATATGTTATAATATCAATCAATGTTTTGTTGCATACTAAAGTATGTGGGCCAGAGATCAGACGCCTTGGAAATAGTACTTTGACAATGCACACAGCCTGTAATATTCGAATTTCACATACATTTATATTTATAAAAGTGGAAAGATACTCCCTCGTTTCTTTTTTGCTATCTGATCTTGTGAGAGGAGAGGGGAAGACAAATGAATAAGGTCAGCAAATGATTTTCGTTTATACTCGCATATTACTCTTAGCCCCTTGATGAAATGCCATCAACATACTACATCATTTTGACAGCCAGCTCGCATTTACTCAGCGGACCTGAATTTAAATGATATGGTTCCCTTTGCTCAACATCTAACAGAAGCTGTGAAGTGGTCCCTGGTATTTGTAACCATTTATATTACGTTTAGGACTGCTTTGT
>NC_051407.1:14487884-14487997 GCF_015228065.2 Penaeus monodon
TCCAGAAGTAGTAAAAAGTAAAACTTGATTATAAAAATCACAAATAATAAGACTGAAAATATAAAATGAACGCAAAAATAATTATGGCAGAAACATTACACAGGATAGAACTC
>NC_051407.1:14489232-14490603 GCF_015228065.2 Penaeus monodon
GCCTGGGGCCTCACAATCCTCCCCTGCCCATGGTCGCAGTGGCCATGGAGGCAAAGAACCTGAAAAATGAAGGAAAACTTGAGCCTCATCACTTGCCTTTTATAACAGAGTGAATATCATCTGGACATGCCAAAACTGATCACACATATGAAAGGGGTAACATGGGAATCGGTGATACATAAAAAATCGGCTGCTTCCTTCACAGGATTAGACTGCAAATATGAAACAATGTACATTACTGAATACTACAATCATACTACAATCATAATACAGTTTCAAAACGCTGGCATCACTTGATTCACTCGAGGATCCTGGTCACTTGGGTCATACCTGTGGCTACAGTCTGCTGAAAGGGGGTGGAAGAGAAAACTAGAAAGGCAAAAGTCCTAGACATCAGTCCATCCACTCGATTTCATAGACCGAGGCTCAGTCATCCCAAAAGTCCGGTGCTCTTAATCCACAAGACAACGTGGCTATGTCCAGATTCACTCTATTTGGGACACGATACCGACTTCTCAGCCTGGACCCTCAACCAACCCACTATCCACTGGTCTATAAACTTCATTGGTTGATCACTAGGAGATTCCCCTGGAATACTGGGAAGACCATTCACTTCAGATTCAGCAAGACTTTCAGGTTCTGGGTCATCAGGTAAGGTGGGCTCATATATTTCCCCTTCAGACTCTTCGTTGTCCAAAGCGTAGGAAACACTAATGACCTGAACGGTTTACCTTGGTTGAAATGGGCTCTGATATTACTCTTGCTGGACCCCTCCATTTACCGGAAAGAGGGAGAAGGCCACCACCCTGCCTTTGTTCATAGTATCAGACCAATGCCCCTAATTCGGGTTTAAAGTTTCTTCATTTGCCTCCGTTGTAATATTTCCTATAGGTCACCCAGGATTCCTTAGATGCAGCAATAAAAGATTTTCAGGCTTCTCATAATTGCTCTTAGAGATTTACATTCTCCATAAAGATTGCCTGGTTGGATAGTCCAACCTGGAGGTTGGCATGGCGACCTGTTAAGAGGTATAATGGCTGTTCATTTGTGGTTCATTGTATAGCTGAGTTTATTTGCAGCCTTATCTCTGGTACAAACTGATGCCATGTGCGAGGATTTCTGGTTACCTAGCAGATTTTACCACTCGATTCATTCGCTCCATCAATCTGTTAGGTTGGGATGCTAGCAAATTGTATAATGATTCGTGGCATACAATAGGTTGGAAAATTCTTGAAACAAATGGCTTGTAAATTGAACCCCATTATCTGTTTGCATGACCCTAGGTGGAGTAAGCTTACCCAATTATCAAAAGAGACTCGATGGAGAGCTTGAGCAGTTGCTTTATGAAGAAGCACTAGTTACAGGAATCTG
>NC_051407.1:14491225-14491945 GCF_015228065.2 Penaeus monodon
CTTCCTTGTGTAAACAAGTACCAGCAGACGGTAGTATGTATACACTATAAATCTCCCATACAATTATGGGTCAAAGACCCTCACACCCTTAGCTACTGCGAGCCCTTCAAGGTCAATAGTTGAATACATGGTCTCAGCAGATCTCACTTTCTGGCTATACTAAGCAATAGCTGGGGGAGTTTGTTCGGCATCTCACTGCATTAGATAGGCCCCTAATGCTATGCCAGAGGCATCTGTACTAAAATCCGGCTGCTGAAGAATAGGTGCAGTCACCAGACGTTCTTTTAATTCATCGAATGCATTTTGCTGTTCAGGGCCCCAATGCCATTTCTGGTCCTTCTTTAGTAGTAGGTGGAGAGGGGAGGCTTCTTAAAGAATCCAGGAAGCATCTTTTCTAACTGTTCGAGGACTGAAAGCTTTGAAATGGCCAACACCTCCCCCTTATCAGGTGAAACACCTTCGGGTCAAATAGTAAAGCCCAAGAAATTAATTGTTCCTGCAGCAAAGCTGCATTTTTCCAAGTTGAGCTTTAACCCATCTATCTTTAGAAGACCTACGGTCTCGTCCAAGTCAGTGAAGTGTTGCGAAAAACATCTTGAATAGATAATGACATTATCCAAGCAGCACAGTGTATGTCTGCCTAGGACCGCAGCTAATGCCACATTGATGGTCCTCTGAAATGTGGTTTGGGCAGTGGACAGGCCAAACAAGAGGCAAATA
>NC_051407.1:14492019-14492250 GCF_015228065.2 Penaeus monodon
CAAGGGCATCAAGGTGGACCGAACTCATCCAGCAACTCTTCTATGCAGGGCAAAGGGTAAGAATTCTCTTTTGTAACCGCAAACAAGGGTCTGTAATTGGCACAGAATCGAACACCTCCATCTTTTTTTACCAACACCATTGGACTTAACCAAGGAATGGTGAAGGGTTCTATAACACCCGCATTTAGCATTTTATTACATTGTTATCTGATAGTTTCTCGAGCTATTTAA
>NC_051407.1:14492294-14492518 GCF_015228065.2 Penaeus monodon
GTCTATGGTATGCCTAATATCTGGTATCAATAGTCTGGTCTCCCCCATCAAAAAGTGTACTGTACTGCTTAATCACTTCCAAGACTTTGCACTGATCAGTTTCACTTAGGTGGGATAAGTCTGGTAGGCAGGTTTCTTCTCTTATGGCTTTTACAGCTTGACAAGGTGATATTGCCACTGAAGGTGGCAATACAGATCCTTCAACATCAGTGTCATCATACAAG
>NC_051407.1:14492552-14493131 GCF_015228065.2 Penaeus monodon
ATTGGCTAGGTACTTTGTTCAGTAACACTCTGGGCTCTCATGTCTATTTGGACATGTAGAGGATAACCTCATCCTAGCAGGTGTCACACATAAACTTCTTTCCATTATGATAGGTTTAAACGATGCTACCCCAGATTTTGATGTCAGTGAAATTAATAAAAAATGTAGCTACTATCATTGCTCCTATTTTATTACATCTTGTCAATTTCTGTACCATAAAAGGCATTTTCTGCAATGGACTTAAACTTGACAAAATAACACCGGTCCCCAAGTTGAATGGACCAGCTGATTTGGGTATCCGACTCCCATTTTGCGTTCCAGGAAAACAAGTCCATGGGAATAACACTAATGTGTTTGACAAGCAAGACATTGCAGTTCGTGGAGTGGGAATTCATTTGCACCAATTTGTCCAATATAATGGCAAATCCTCAAATCTACCAATTTCTTACGGAGTGTTAACAAGGATCCGTTTTAGATAGGCTATTGTTTCATATTATATATAAACATGTTTAATTCTAGCACTATACTCAACTGTATCTCATTTGCTGAGGTTTGTACTCTTAACACTACTCATTCTAC
>NC_051407.1:14493363-14495508 GCF_015228065.2 Penaeus monodon
AGATCACTACACGGTCACTTGTGCGGTTATATTCTAGATATATGAACATATTATGTGGACTGAGGTATTCGATAGTTTCTCCCTAATTTGCCCTATTCCAACATTCAGCAACCCATCAGCATTTAAGATGATCTAGGATATCGTAAGCCGAACTCCAAATGCGTTGGATTTTCTTATCTTCAAGACACAGCCTATGATACAGGAATGGATAAGTAACTGGTAAATCGATTTTAGTGCTTCCAGAGCAAATTTGACTCAAGGATGGAATAGAATACTACGTAAACTACATAGCCACTGCTAATATCAAATTCTTAAGCAGAATGAGTAATGTTAAGAGCACAAACATCAGCAAATGAGATCAAGTTGAGTATAGTGCTCGAATTAAACATGTCATATATATATATGAACAACAGCCGACCTTGTTGATATTCCGTAAGATATTGGTAGATTTGAGGATTGCCTACCATTATATTGGACAAACTGTTGCCTGTTTGTTATGTAAGAGTAAATTAATTCCCTTTCCCTCAAGTGCAATGTCTTCTTTGTCAAACACATTTTTTTTTTTCGTGGACTTATTTTCCTGGAACCCAAGATGGGAGTCGGATATTAAGATATTGCTGTTAGTTTTCTTTATTATTTTAACCAAACTCTACCACAATCTTACTGAGAGCTGGCAACAGATATTGGGCAAAAATTACCCAAATCAGCTGGTCCATTCGACTTGTGGACCGGTGTTATTTTGGCAAGTTTAGGTCGGGGAAAATGCTTCTTATGGTACAAGAATTGACAAGATGTAATAAAATAATAGTAGCTACACTTTTGATGACTTTCACTGACATCAAAATGTGGGGTAGCATAGTTTTAGGATGAGATCCTCTATATGTCCAAATAAATTGAAAATCTAGCAGAGGGACTGATTCACAGGGTTAAGTTAAAGCCAACATAAACAAAATAATTATTAAATTTATTAGATATGCACAGGTTAGTCAGGTAGCCATTATTTATATCAATTTCGGCTGGCAGGGATTGAATTGTATACCATGTTTTGTTATTACCTTGGTTTTCAAGAAAACTATTACTGATTTTCTTCCATAAATGTTTCATGCCAAAGGACCTTTTTTCATTGCAATATAGTTTGCTTAAGTTAAGCATATGACAGATATATATCTATGCTGTTCAGGTTTTTGCTCATTGATTTTGTTACGCACTTTTATCTATTGCATAATCAAGAAAGTAATATAATGTTGTTCCTTTACTTTTAAAAATTAAATTCAAGGACATATCTAAAAGACAGCTTTTCACTGGTTTGTGAATACTGAGTTTTTACCCTTAGTTTCTTATGCATTTGCTTTCCTTTTTCTGTTGATTGTTCAGCATCAATAGGGCCATTAATAATTTCTAATTCAGTGGCTTCAATGCCATTATCACTGCAGCAAATCATTTAACTAGTACTTAAGGGCTTACTGATAAGGGCTTCCGACCTTATCAGTAATCTTTTAGGTGACTGAAGGATCGTCCGGATTTCTGATAAGGGACTTATCTGAGTGAGAAGAAATAAAACAGTGAAATATATGAAGTAAAAATCGATATTGCTGCCCATGGTATATACAAAAATATTCTGTGCTAATATTTTTATCAAGTTGTTCGTGCAGTCCTGCATCCTACTCATTATGAAGGGGATTTAGTTCTATTTCTTCTAGTTCTAGAGTTATCACGATATTTGAAGTGCTGGGCAGTTCCTAGGTACTCAGTTTTATTTAAAATTTTGGCGATATCCTGCCAAACTTTGTGCTTTCTTGACGCTCGTGTGTGACTTGTTGTTTTGTCACCATCTTCTTTAAAAAAGTCTTTATCTGTGGCAGAAACAGGGGTGACTTTGAAGTTCCTGCGGAAGTCATGGTGACAAGGTAAACAAGTTCAAATTTTTCTGCGTCGTATAAAGTTAACAACAGCAATCGTAGCGGAAACACGGGCTAAAAGCCGAAAGTATTGTTTCGTTGTAAAGTCGGCTTTTTTTAACGCCTAGCGGAGCATCGATACGCGATCGTCATCGCGCATGCACGCACGCACGCTTTCCCTTAAAAAGAACATTCACTCACCATCAGGATAAACCATAGGTCACCAACTGGATCAAAGACATCTTGG
>NC_051407.1:14495570-14495634 GCF_015228065.2 Penaeus monodon
TAAGAACGGCTTAGAAAAATTGTCGTAAATAATTCAATTCTACGAGTAATACAGATAGCAGGAC
>NC_051407.1:14495695-14495763 GCF_015228065.2 Penaeus monodon
TCGTTCTGACTATCTTAAATGGAGTAGCATGACATAGCGGTCTTAAGACTCGTTGTATCAATTGAATG
>NC_051407.1:14495970-14496147 GCF_015228065.2 Penaeus monodon
CAAAAACAAACATGAGAAAGAATCCCTGATATTTCCCATTATTACTTGAACAAAAATTCATCGATCCGCTTCTTTCATAACTTCCCTCTTCTACATTTTACTCTGGTCATGTGTTCCTTTTACAGTTTATTAATTGGCACCTAGGACAAAATGTGTTGCTGTTTCCACAAAAAAAAA
>NC_051407.1:14496231-14496302 GCF_015228065.2 Penaeus monodon
TTTTTTGGCATGAACTCTCGCCAAATTTTCTCCGTCTCTGTTTGTAAGAGAAAGCAACGGATTCGACTCAC
>NC_051407.1:14496427-14496517 GCF_015228065.2 Penaeus monodon
GGACAAAGGACTCGTCTGAAAAACGTTGATGATATCCCTGCTTACCCCCCCCCACCCCTTGAATTGTTAACTCTTAAACAAACAGACCAT
>NC_051407.1:14496975-14497311 GCF_015228065.2 Penaeus monodon
GTGGAAAAGCCATATAAACAGGTAAGAATTGTGAATATGATTTATCAATATACATTTCTTTATTCATGCATTTGATACAATGAAAAGTAAGCATTTCCCAATTTCATTTGCTTCTGAAAGCTGAACTTTCATCTTGAAGTTATCCTTAGCTCTGAGACCAGTGCAGATCCTTTGCCAAAACGACATTACACCTTCTATGAAAAATGTCTTAAGATCTGCAAGTTGACAGAGATAAAGGACTCTAGTTGCATTTGCTGTTTTGCTTAATGCAACTCGGTAAAAGGAGAGGAAACGCTGTAACTATAATAACATTATCGTCTTAACTTCCAAAATGTA
>NC_051407.1:14497894-14498420 GCF_015228065.2 Penaeus monodon
AGGCGTTTCTTCAGAATATATTTCACCATCATGTATTTTCCTTCTTATGATCTCCTCTTCAACCTTTTTCATCCCTACTGTGCACCATTCCACCCTTTCTTATATCCACATTCCTCCCTTTCATACTTTCCTATCTCTATTTTTCTCCCCTCTACCCTATTTTATCTCTACTTCCCTTCCCTCCACCCTTTCTAATCTATATTTTGCTCCCCTTCACCCTTTGTCAATATTTTCCTCCGTTCTATCCTTTATTATCATCACTTTTCTCCCCTCCACCCTCTACTTTCCTCCCCTTCACTCTTTCTTATCTCCTCATTCCCCCTTTTCACCCGTTCTTATCTCGCTTTTCCTCCCCTTTACTCTATTTCTACATCCATTTAATCCACCCTGCTTTGTCTCCATTTTCATACTTCTAGCCTTTCTTACTCTGTCTTCCTCCAGTCCACCTTTTCTCATATCTATTTTTCACCTTTCTTCCCTAACCTACTTGCCTTCATCGAAATTACAACTGAGGAGCAATATAAGT
>NC_051407.1:14498540-14498613 GCF_015228065.2 Penaeus monodon
GACGTGCTAAAATTGGAGGACCTAAAAGAACGCTCTCACAGACATAGCAGAGAAAATGCGTCTTCCCCCCCCC
>NC_051407.1:14498648-14499271 GCF_015228065.2 Penaeus monodon
GGATGAATGACCAAATTTTAGAACTTATGGAAGTAAGGCGAAAACCAACATGCGGTACAGAGAAGAATGATAGGATCAATGCCATAATACAAACAAATTCACAGAGAGGCGAAAGAATGATGGCTAAAGTATCAATGTAAAGAAGATAAACAATTGGAAAACAATTAAAATTGTTTGTAAAGATAAATATATATAACAGTTACCAAAGGACCCGATAGAAGTAACATAAAAGAAGACAAAAACGACCTCTTTAATGGAGATAAACCGAGTCTTGCATAAAGTGGAAGAATACATCGGGGCCTCCTTGAAAACAACAGTACGAGGGAACTGCTACATATCCAGACACGGGAAGAACCAGAAATCACCAAAAAAGAAATGGCTCTTGTTATAAAGAAAACCAAAAAGGGCAAAAGCGCAGGAAATGACAATGTAGCAATGGAGATGATAGACGCCTTGCTTTAAATGTTATTGTGTAAAAGAAAAGCAAATAAAATTTACAACACAGGGACAATTCCAAACGAAAAGTGCAAATCCACATTGAGTGCAATGCCCAGGTACAGCTGGTTCTAGCATGATAACATTAATGAGGCAGATTTGTGAAATAGTCAAACACCAATGCAGTA
>NC_051407.1:14499396-14500365 GCF_015228065.2 Penaeus monodon
TAAATTATGTACACAAAACGCATGCGGGCAATTTGTATGTGCACTCGCATACGTAATTTTAGAAGGAAAAAAAAGGAGATTATGGAGGAAAATAGCAGAGTTAGAGTTCGGTTTCATAAGAGAGCAGGGTATCAAAGAATGACCTAAGGGCGTACATTATGGATGCAAAACGATATATACCTTAGTTTTATAGAATACTGAAAAGCCTTTCCCAAAGTACAATGTGCTGATTTAATCAATATTCTTCAAAATTTAGATACATATGGCAAAGATTTCAAGATAATCAGGGACCTTATTGAAATCAAGGAGCACCACTGAACACTGACAGTAACTCAGCATAGTGGATACAAATAAAAAGGGAGTAAGGCAAGGGTTTCCTCTTCCCCAGACCATTTTGACTTACCTCTCCTCCATCCTTTCTTATCTCTATTTCCCTCCCTTACACCCTTTCTTATCTCTGTTTTCCTCCCTTGCACCCTTTCTTATCTCTGTTTTCTTCCCTTACATCCTTTCTCATCTCTGTTTTCCTCCCCTTCACCATTCTTATCTCTGCATTCTTTCCCTCTTCCCTCTCGTATCTCTTCCATCCTCCCATCGAATTTCTTTTATCTCCATTTTTTCTCCCAACCACCCATTCTTATCTCCACTTTCCTCCCCTCCACCCATTCTTATCTCCACTTTCCTCCCCTCCACCCATTCTTATCTCTACTTTCCTCCCCTCCACATTTTCCTATCTCTATTTTCCTTCCTCGCACACTTTTCGTTCCTCTGATTCTTTCCAGCTGTAGCGTGCCGTTGGCTCGTCGTCCCGGCCCATCACTCTTTTGCCCTGGCCTCATTACCGCTCTCTCGCAGATGCCGCACAAATTCCGTATCACTTAAACTCAGGAAAACATTTACCTTTAATGAGCCACTTTTCGGTTCACAGCCACGACCTACATACAGCCGAGCTCTGCAGGTCTTTGAGAA
>NC_051407.1:14500432-14500520 GCF_015228065.2 Penaeus monodon
AGCTGTTGTGGCGTCTGCCTAATTTGTGTCCTAAACTGTGTCTGTTGCAGGCTTGGCTATACTGCATTGTCCGTTGCTGCTGTTAGTT
>NC_051407.1:14500563-14500728 GCF_015228065.2 Penaeus monodon
CTAGTGATCCTCAGTTCTGTTTTGTGTGCTAAGGTCATTGAGAGAGTGAAAGGGAAGGAGAGAGGAGGAGTGGGAGACGCAGGGGGAGAGAGGTAAGGAGGGACGGAAGAATGGTGAAAGGAGAGGGAAGGAAGGAGGAAGGGAAGGAGAAAGTGAGAGAATAAA
>NC_051407.1:14500962-14501283 GCF_015228065.2 Penaeus monodon
AACAGATCCCTCTGGTAGGAAAATAAGATAGAAAGACGGATAGTAAGAGAAAGAGAAACTCCACTTACTATGAAAATAAAATCTGTGATGAGTAAAGAGATCGCTTTCCGAGTGGCTGAAGGAGTCACTGGAAGCTTCTTTCTTCTGCGAGAGGAAGGAGCCGGGGAAAAAATTAGGGGAAAAAAGGCTTAGAGACTGAGAGGAAGAGAAGATTGGACTTTCCACGGCGATCGATGGTGATATGAGTCGACTATGAGTCTGATATGAGTAGAAATTTGAATTTTATGAGGTAAACGTGACGCGTGACTTTCCTGGTTCTCC
>NC_051407.1:14501305-14501586 GCF_015228065.2 Penaeus monodon
GTAACATAAGATGTAAGTTAGTCATTCTCATTTCCATATGTCACAATAAAATCTGGAAATTATATTATTACATTTCTTCTAGTAATGCTGAAAACCTTGGTCTTGTGTCCATTCATTTTCGTGGTAAAATACATACCTGCCAGTTCGCCATTCCTTTTAATCCGTGCTCAATACTGAATGTAACTATTTTGAATCGCAATGACTGAACTATTTCTCCGCCGAACTTCCATTTTAGATAACTTCCATACGAGCGATCACTAGATTAAGGGAAAGAATACAAC
>NC_051407.1:14502049-14502957 GCF_015228065.2 Penaeus monodon
AGTCATTTTATTCTAGAGTACCAGATAGGTTTGGCTTTTTATAATTAGTTGAGTGGCTTTCGTAAATCTTTCCCCATATTGTTTCAGTATCTCTACCCAACCGTCTCCTCTGATTGTACCTTTAAAAGTAATGACTATTATTGATAATCAATTAGCATGAACATAACTGCAAAACTTTCAGTTTGGAGTAGGAAGTATTTTGGCGTTTCTTGACGTTTCTCTTTCTTTATAACTTCTGATGTTTTTAAACAGTGTCCCAGCTAATTTAAAATTCTCTGCACAGCAAAGCTCTTGAATGTGCTCATTTGTACAATTTTCTTTTACATTAAGTTCAGCAATTTCTCCTCTCTAACTATTTTATTCCTTTTCGCTTTTTCAGTCTCCCTTCTGAACTCATTACTCAGTTGCTTGCATTTCCCTTTACCTTCATCAGTATTCATGTTTTGCTTTTGTTTTTCGTTCCCTCGCCCATTCTTCCAGCATCTCTTTAATGAGTCACGGTTCTTTCTGAGCCTCCTTTGAATGCATTCCTACTTCATCTTTCAGTAGCTCATATTTGTACGCCTATTCTATGTTAGTTTTGATCTTTTCTTTGATGTCCAGTCTTTGTGTGTGTTTTCTTCGTCTTGATAATGCTTAAGAAGGCGAAACGCCAAACACGCGAAATATGAGTTTGTAATTATTGTAATTTTAGTAGAATATAAGTTCATCCTACAGTGATTTATAGTTGTACACAAGTGATTTGCCTGTCTTTTCATTCTGAACATGCAATATATGAGTATATGTTTCCTGAACCTTTCGAGTGTATTTCCTAAGTACTTGGTTTTTGTATCATTTAATATTCATTGCAATCTATTTTCTTTTGCATAAGTGGCATTTTTCAAAAAGTCTACATACCAGACTGGTCT
>NC_051407.1:14502997-14503077 GCF_015228065.2 Penaeus monodon
TTTGGGGGGGGGGAGTAGACGGTAACTCGTACCCATGCTAATTAGTTTAAGTAGTATATTCACCGGATCACTCAGTCTGG
>NC_051407.1:14503097-14503224 GCF_015228065.2 Penaeus monodon
AAGAGAGAGAGACAATCATTCAGACGTCATTTCTGGAATATATGAATATTTTATTATCTCCTACGGGATCACCACTTCCTTTCCATCTCATCTGTGACAGTCCAAGAATATCATTCTTTCTTGTGAC
>NC_051407.1:14503300-14503493 GCF_015228065.2 Penaeus monodon
TCACATTTTTTAAAAATCCTTGTCAGCACTCACTCTTCCGACATCTTGTGAAGATCATCATTCTTGACGTATTTTTGGATATCAACTTTTACGTATTCTCTTCCTTTCGCTGGAATTACCACTTCGGTCACTACCCTTGTGTGGTTTCTCCTTCGCCTTCCCTCTTGCCTCTCGTGAAATGCCGTCACCTCTG
>NC_051407.1:14503709-14504004 GCF_015228065.2 Penaeus monodon
AAGCGTGACCCTAGTTTCTCATAAGAACTTGCCTGAATTCCTTCCAGCAAACACCGATGCGCTGGATTAATATCATTATCTTAGTCACGGTATTATTATCCTCTCCTCCTCTGCTGCCGTCGCCGCCAAATCTCCGGCATTTGTTTATTTTCCTACACCATTCTCACGGCTCATTGAAGCTTCATTTAATACTGAAAGGATTATTGCTGGTCGTGAGAGGTTATATATAGCTCCTACTGCAATAGTATAATTCCTGCGCCGTATATGCTGACAGATGCATGCACGCGCTCAAAAA
>NC_051407.1:14504088-14504340 GCF_015228065.2 Penaeus monodon
TCTTACCCCATATATGAAAACTGATATAAAACGTACCTGTTCATGCTTTGTTAAGTATGCACAGCAATATAGATTATAACAAAATCTTTCTTCACTTTTGATTCTCCATTAACGGGATGTATTGGCATTGCTAACTTATAAAACTTTGAATAAAAGACTAACTAACGTTATATTTTTTTCTTTTGTGAGGTTAATGCTTCACGCATAGATTTGAAAATCTAACAGCAGTGTGTGTATGTGTGTATATATATA
>NC_051407.1:14505724-14505961 GCF_015228065.2 Penaeus monodon
CCATAAAAGCGCGTCTACTTATACGAAATGGAGATAGAAATTCGCCGAAGTACATTATCCTGAGCTCAGAGGATAATGAAAGTGAAACGTATAGTGCATAAAGAAGAAATTATAAGCAATATACAGGGCCTGAACAATACCCTAATGCAAGTATATACGACAATAATGATAATTTTATGAGCAAAGAATTAATTCCGAGACAGTTTTCTTCTCTGTGGGAAAGATATCTCTCTTATC
>NC_051407.1:14506327-14506517 GCF_015228065.2 Penaeus monodon
CTGAAAATCTTTCCCAACCGAAACGATCGCAGCAACACCGGAATATATATCGTCAACACTAAATTGTTCACATAAGCAGCCGTTATCTACTGTCGTAGGAGCAGAAGCACCAAACCACAAACACACAATAACTACCACAATGAGGCCCATGAGACGAACGAGATAATTTCACCCAAAAAGTTTTATTTGT
>NC_051407.1:14506604-14507245 GCF_015228065.2 Penaeus monodon
GGGGGGGCGGAGACAGAGAGAAATAGACTGACAGACATGGACAAAGAGACTGATATAGAGATAAAAGAGAGGTGTACACACACTTTTTGTCAAGCATTTCCTTTCGATATCGGAAACAGCACGTCACGTCACTCTTTCAAAGCCCATGCTTGAAGTCACCCAAATAACTTCATGTTCTTGACAGAGAATCCCCAACCCCAGTATCTAAAGCAATCCAATGAATTCCCAGCAAGTTCGTCGGTCAGAACAGTTCTTTATCTTGGATCTATGTTTAATAAAAGTCCGGGTAAGTATATGTATCTGCCATGATAACAAGAGGAACCATCGTGGTCAGCATAATAGCCCAGTCTCCAGGAATGCTTGGCCGTCGGACTGACCGCTTTGGGTGGAGAGACGGTGCCATGAGGAAGAAGAGGAGGAAGTAGAGCGTGGAATTCTTTCTAAAAGATTATTTTGGATATTCTGTGATGTTTTTATTCTTCTTTTCCGTGCAATGTAGCATTGGCTTTTCCCCTGCTTTCACATTTTAATTCCTCAGATTTATGATATCGCTATATAAATGTTTACTGATGCAATCGCTATCACCAATATCCCCTTCCCTGCACACACACACACTCACTCGCATGCATAAATATTTAGGC
>NC_051407.1:14508407-14508917 GCF_015228065.2 Penaeus monodon
TGGATATCATAGTACATGTATGAACACACGCTTCGCTCATCATTTTCACCTGTCCATCGTTAAGCGAGTGATCTCCACATTAGGGAAGAATCTCGAGAACCACCTGCTTTTTAAAGTGGTTTTAGCGTTACACTTTCCTCGAAGAGTCTGTAACCTTAACTGTTCTCCGATATAAAAGACATTTAAATGAAACTGTAATTATTGAGGGAGACATAAGAAGGCTTAGGATATCACAGGCGTTTATTTCAAGCTGAGGAAAACAGACTGGAACTATTTTTTGAAATTTTAGCAAGATTTTCGCACAAGTTTGGCCCCTGTAAATAATAGAGATGGCGAGCACTTACAAAATAGAATCTTGCTGGCTGAAATTACCAAGCGATCGTACATTCGAGTAACAGGGTATTTTCACCACATTGGTGGGTAAAAGTCTCGCTTCGAGATATCCTTTTCTTATTTGCTTTTGTAAATGAATGAAGAAATCAGCCAGATAAGTAGTGTGATTAGATAGGA
>NC_051407.1:14509342-14509584 GCF_015228065.2 Penaeus monodon
GAATGAAATAAAGGCATACTAACCACTATTTGCTAAATATGAAAATAAGTTTACTTTTCCATGTTTATTACGCTCCCTGTTGTCAGCTCTTGTATGTCTCTTCTCATTTCGTGTCAGACCATAACTCAGACCGATTTACGCTGTGGAATTTCGCAAGCTCGCGCTATTGAGTGTTGATTCTCGGTCGACGCGAATTTTCACTGTTTACACCTTGCCTGATGTTCACCAATTCGGCTTTACGG
>NC_051407.1:14510924-14511527 GCF_015228065.2 Penaeus monodon
TGAGTCTGCAAATACATAAAAACATCACATTATTGTAACATATGTTATTATAGCAACATTTTGTCATTTGAGCTTGTGATTTTTTCGTTATATACATTGTTAAAATATTTCCATTACAATATCAACAACTCTGTGAAGTTTAGAAGTTCAGTAGCATACAAATGATTTCTAAATCATCGACATATTGTTAATTTAAAAATTAATCATATGACACTGTAAAACTCAGCCTGACTGCAGGCTGAAGCATTTCGCAAAGCAGCAATTTTTAAGGCAGTTGACCTGTTTCAATCATTACACTAAATATCTAGAGATCTTTATGTAAAAATTCTTTCAATTCTCGTCTATCCTACTTATGCATGTAACAAAAAGAGGCTAAATTGATCTTGTGAGTTAGATTGATCATATGTATTTAATGAGCATTATTCACTTCCAATGACAATTTATACTACGAAGAGCTAGATATATCACAATCTATCTTGGCTCAACTACTGAAATTTGATGTTATTCTTGATTATAATGTATCAACAATTATCTTCAGACTAAATTTGGATGAAAGGGGTAGCAGTAATAGTAATACCAGAACACCAGAACGAAAACGATGAC
>NC_051407.1:14511619-14511731 GCF_015228065.2 Penaeus monodon
CACACGAAGGAAAAAAGTTTCAATTATGATTTTAAGAAGTTCAAAGTTATAATAAAATGGTTCATAGTAATAAGATTCCAAACAGATATATTGATGAAATACAGATAGGGAT
>NC_051407.1:14512459-14512781 GCF_015228065.2 Penaeus monodon
TGCATAGACCTATGCTAAGGCGTAAGAAATCTCATCAAGAAACTCGAATGAACTACAATCGGCCTTAAATATTTTCACGACAATCGATGGCCGAGGGTTCTTATCCATGTCGCAGAGAATTTCCTCGCGTACAAAGACTGGCAGATCTGAGGTTCAGGTTTGCTGGGCTGCTGGAGTTACCTTATGCCTTATTATCTCTCTGACTGATAAGGTCCCACACGGCGGACATGAAAGCAGCGATATCCTTGCCCCTGACAGAGATCTTTCTGATTGTCTTCTTTCGTGGCGGGGGGTTTTGCCTCGTCCTTGGCGGGGGTTTAAA
>NC_051407.1:14513987-14514896 GCF_015228065.2 Penaeus monodon
ACCGCTCGGTATCCGGAATTCTATATACCTTTCGTGGACCTGGAGTACCAGGGCATGAGCACTACCTTTGGTGTGGATACCAGCCTGACATGCACCATGGTTACGCCAAAACAGGTTGAAGAGTGGGGCATGATGGACAAGATACAGCCTCACGAGGAATTTGATTTAGATGATGATGAATTGGGAGTGGTGATGGTGGACATACTAATCAACGGCGAACTATAAAACCATATCTTTGTTGTGAAAGACATATAAAAAACCTTCTGGGTCTCGATGTCATCAAATCTAACTGTGCCATATTAGATTTGAGCAATTTTAAACTCGCCTTCCGTGAGTACGTTCCAGATCTCCCTATAAGTGTCTCCACGACAACATTGAATGTTGAAGGCCACGACATAGAATTGTAGGTTGACACAGGCTGCGAACCCGACCTAATAGGGCCACTAAGTTTAGCAAAGCAACTCAATTTGCATTTGGTACCTATGGATATAGAAATCTTAGGGGCTGGGTATACAGCCTCCGTTAAATACGTAGCCAAAGAACTGTGTATTAAGGGGAATGGTCAGGAGATGATTCACTGCAGGTACACAGTGTAACCCGAAGAGACCCCGGAGTGGAGTTCAGGTTCCTATATTGGAGTAAGATTCTTTTATGGAACCCAGATGCAGTTTAACCTGGACGGCACGTTTGAATATGAGTTCATTGGCAAAGAAAATTGGGCAGTATCGCAACGCAGGAAAGACATGGCAATGGCCAAGGAAAGCAAGAGTAAGGAAAGTAAGGAGGAGAAGGACCAGCAATCCGACGAGGATGAACACGTCACCACCGAGGAGGCTGCAGAAGGCGAGGCTGCAGAGCTCCATCAGGACTGAAAAATGTATTTGTTTTGACATATTCAATTAGTCCATC
>NC_051407.1:14516370-14516474 GCF_015228065.2 Penaeus monodon
TATGTATTTACCAAAGCCAGGGGGTTCGTCATTGTACGTGTGCAAGTATACCTTTCGGGGGGAAACTACCTGTTCGAAGTGAATGACTGCATCCTTCCATAAAT
>NC_051407.1:14518862-14519011 GCF_015228065.2 Penaeus monodon
GGTAGGTTTATATGTATGTACCTATGCGTGTTTATTTATTTCCAACAGGCAAAACATATTTTATCAGCTTTTAAAAACTTTTTGGTATGATAACTGTATGTGTCAACATTCTTACCTGACATAAGTTATTCACAAGTATGGGTAAATGC
>NC_051407.1:14519645-14519811 GCF_015228065.2 Penaeus monodon
GAATGTTGACACATATGGTTATCATACCAAAAAGTTTTTAAAAGCTGATAAAATATGTTTTGCCTGTTGGAAATAAATAATTGTACTTCTTAGTGAATATATGTCATCTGCGATCAAAATGGGCCCGGTATTGGCCTTTTGGTCAACATCTTGAGATTATGATCAG
>NC_051407.1:14519958-14520091 GCF_015228065.2 Penaeus monodon
TTGTATGCACACACACATATATTTATATATTTATCATGATAAAAGAAATTATTTTTTAGAAATAACAATAAATGATATTTGAATCATTTCAAATATTATCATATGTATGGTATACAATATAATTGTTTTTAAT
>NC_051407.1:14520172-14520464 GCF_015228065.2 Penaeus monodon
TCATTTTATATTCCTTTCATATATCGCTTCTCCTTTGTATTAAATCCTGTCTCATTTTATCTACAATAATTTCACTTTGTCTTTTGTAAATTCCAGCGCAGGCATACTTTTTAGATTTTGTCCTCTCGCTTCATCTCCCGTCATTTTCGGTTTTGCCTTTTTATGCAATTTAGATATGGAAATATTCTAATAAATTTTGGAATGACTTTACCGTCGGTGCTAAGAGTAGATACTTCAAATTCTTAGGAGTGGAAAGCGTAAATAAGCCGCACGCACGCCTGCCCGTACGCAT
>NC_051407.1:14520540-14520656 GCF_015228065.2 Penaeus monodon
CGGCACACAAGAGAGAGAGTTGGGGAGAGACACAGATGCAATGTGATGAACTTATTAATTATTAATGAGAATGAATACATATATCTTTCGCACTGTTAATATATTTACTCTCATTC
>NC_051407.1:14520684-14520968 GCF_015228065.2 Penaeus monodon
TTAGTGAATAAATGTGTGCACGAGGGTATTGAGTTGAAGAGAGATATCAGTCACGAAATCAGGATCTTTAACAAAAATTAACAAGATTTAGGAAGAAAACCCAACATAGGCTGCTAGAACTAACCTTAGTTACCATAAATAGGAATCGGTACAAAATGACAACCATTAGGTAGAGAGTTTACATTAAAAAGAAGATTAAACGAAAGTGGCTAAGTTCTGGAAACCGACATGGTAGGGGTGCTTGCGTGATGTAGTTGTCGTTTTAATTGCGTTTGTGCTGAAGG
>NC_051407.1:14521324-14521876 GCF_015228065.2 Penaeus monodon
GGAAAAATGTATTATTCTCAAGAGTACTATGCGAATTTAAATGAACTCTCACATTACAAAAAAAAATATTTAACCTTCAATTAGCAAGATTCATTTCATATTCATGAATTTCAGGATAGAATATCATTTCGTAGATGAGTGTCCTCCTACTGTGATTGTTTGCAAACTTTCAAGAAAAATGTGTATCGCACATAATGTAAACAATTGATAACATTTACTTCCTTGCTTCGTTATTATCTGCATATAAAGCAGTCCATAATAAGTATGCTGTATAACGACGAAAACATAACTAATAAGAAAATCCAACGTGTCAGTAGGAGGGAGAAGTCTCTTAAATATTTATATATAGGGCAATTATGTCTATATATAAAAGGGAAAAGCATAAAAGGATAGATTATCCTTTGAGGACGCATAGAAAGTTCCCCTCAAATCAACAGGTATATTATGAGACCCACAGTATATACGTAATGATGAAATAAAATATTCAAACCTGCCTTTTAAACTCTAACAAGAGGGTCCCCTTAAGTCTTCAAGGATAGGGTTAACTGATAA
>NC_051407.1:14522157-14522682 GCF_015228065.2 Penaeus monodon
GAGCGAAGACGAAGAAATATAAAACGAAAAATGCCATTCCCGGCACTCGTCCGGGTTCGTACGGAAGGAGAAAGAGGGAAAGAAGACAAGAATAAACCTAGATTAGTATGAAGCTGATATATGAACAAAGTAAAATGAAGTGAAAAAGAACATACATAGAAAGTAGCTGAACAGATCAAATGTATTCAACTACGCCTTTAGTAAATCTGAAGAATGTGAGAGAATAAAGAACGGGAAATATATAGAAAACAACGCTATGACAGTGTCTCTCGTGTTCTGAACGAGGGGAAAGGAGGGGGAAAGAGGAGATAAGGGAAGAAGCGATTACGAAGTAAAGGAAGACACATAAAAAAAAAGTATGCTGTATGTAAGTATTGAAATGTCAAATGTATCTAGTTACTTACATGAATGCTATACATAAGTACTAAAGCATATTGACAGGAATATTCATGCTGTATATAGGCATTAATATGTGGATATTTACACAAATGCTGCACATAGATATTAACATATATAGTGTGTATG
>NC_051407.1:14522750-14522923 GCF_015228065.2 Penaeus monodon
CTATTATAAAGATGAACATAAATTTCGTATTTTGCTGCCTAAATCTGTTATTAGCAAAACAACTTTATGTATTTTCCACGAGGAACAATGTCCTAAATTACGAAAATGAGGCTTAAATTTATGAATATACAAAAAATATCTTGGGAAATGTAACATTGAGTAAGGTGTGAGTG
>NC_051407.1:14523120-14523215 GCF_015228065.2 Penaeus monodon
GATAAATACTACAGTGCCCTCTTTAGGTTGCCTGAAGAAACAATTAGATATTTCAACTGCACATACATTTTTTTCGAGTTCTCCATTTGCGTGAA
>NC_051407.1:14523492-14523632 GCF_015228065.2 Penaeus monodon
TTTTAAAAAGAGAAAGGAGAAAAAGTAATTCCGCCATGCGAGATATTAACGTTTTGATAACAATTTCATTTACCTAACGTTGCTGTGTCGTAATTTTGATGTTGATGTAAAGTTGAAATAAGGAATATAATGGAGTTCAT
>NC_051407.1:14523811-14524278 GCF_015228065.2 Penaeus monodon
TAATTTGTATAATCCCTAATTATTTGCAGCTGTTGCAGAGGATGTCATTGAGGGCATTACTGCACCAGCCTAAGTCCTCACGCGTGTATTGGGGAGTCAGATTACATTCAGAAGTGAAATAAATGTTTTTTCTTTTCTATTCATCGTATTCAAGTAGTGCACTGTCTGTCCAAATTGTGCCTGTTTGGAATAGGCAAATTACTCAAGCAACCGAGATAATGGAAATACAAACACACGCACAAACATGCACAATGAGGCACAATACTGCTTCGCAAATAAAATGCGCCCAGATTTTCAAAATGTGCCTTTTCTGGGTGAGTCAATTGCTTGTCCGAATGTCACTCAGTGCCCTATGCTCGTAATCACTGAATTAAAGAATTATGTCTCAAACGAAGCACAAAGACATTACATACGTTACATCACCCCCCCCCCTTGCTTTCATTTCATTTATCGTTATCATCTCCACC
>NC_051407.1:14524301-14524545 GCF_015228065.2 Penaeus monodon
CACCCCCATGCTACCCGTGTCTTTACTGGTCAGTGATATACAAAAAAAAATCTAGTCTAGGCCTCTAAGTTTAAGGTTCTAGTTCATTCATTATTTTGTTATTCATATTTTGTCTCATTTATTGTTTTTCACTATCATTGGACTGACTGCGCATAATTATGAAGTCATTTACAATGTTTTGTTAATCATATAAGAAGAGTATAGGCTGATATAAGTCATTGTGAGAAGTGATATACTAGGACTG
>NC_051407.1:14525042-14525242 GCF_015228065.2 Penaeus monodon
AAAAAAGTAAATTTCTGGCCTGCACTGAATAACAAAGAAAAATACACAACTTAAACAAAAGAGAAGTTGTAAGGTTATGTAATCGCAAGTTTTTTAGTTCTTTATGCAAACACTTGTTGCTTCCGAGATGTATTTAATCAGCCAAGAATTCAAATATACTCTGATGTAGGGCAGACACGTGTTTCTTTTTTTCCTGTTTG
>NC_051407.1:14525517-14525988 GCF_015228065.2 Penaeus monodon
CATTTTTGTCTCTACGTTGTGCGTTGAAAGAAGTTTATGTTCACACATACCTCCCTGCAACACAGAACTTCGATCACATTACCAATGGACATCAAAGTATATGAGACTACTAAGCCCTACCGAGCATTCGTACAAATTTGGTTTCGAGTTTGCACCTACGAGATGGAGTTGGCATCTGATCAGCTTTTGGGTTTGGCACGCTGTCTCAGTTCTTCCTTATCTGGATCCTTTCCGATAAGAAAGGATTTTACTACCATCTCCTCGCCGAGTATTCCCCTGCTTGCTGGGCAGTTCTCCCCAGATAACCACCGGACCCATCAAAACTTTGTGAATCTCTTTTGTTCCTGTATGTCTTTTTGCCTCACAAAGTTACAGTAGCTGCTCTGGGGGACTCCCGCTCGTGTCTGTGCATCATTTGCGGTTGTCGTCTTTGTGTGAGTTGCTATGGTATCTGGATGTGCATGTTGGCTT
>NC_051407.1:14526494-14526608 GCF_015228065.2 Penaeus monodon
ATTAGAGGGAATTGCCTTACACAATGAGCCATGACGCCTTCACATGCATCTTCTTCATACAGGATCTGCAAGTGCTTGTTTAAAAAAACACATCATTTGGACGATTCTGATTCT
>NC_051407.1:14527300-14528165 GCF_015228065.2 Penaeus monodon
CACCAGAGAATGAAAGTCTGTCCATTTGCGTTTCAGATTTAACCCTTCGCGGACGGGTCACATAATATTACGTGTGCACTCTTAATGCTTATCTATACTTATCCAACCCCTGTACGTTATTGGATAATGAATGCATTTATTTTCTCAGTCATAACATATTTCTCAAGGCAAAACATAGTTTCTTAAAAAGATATTTATCTAGCAAATGTTCTTTTGTGAACATTGCTTAGTTACCTCTGTATTATCTATGAAGTTTTGATAAAGTAAAGCCTGTAAAGTTAATCTTGATATCTATATATCTTTAACTCAATTTAATCTTGATATATATATATCTTTAACTCTGTATTCGCTTCGCTGTCAGAAAATCGAATTTCTCATAATTTCTGTGACTATGTGGTAAAATATATTTACGTGTGTTTGTGAGGAAAGCTATTCCTCGATGTATGAAAAGACAGAAGTTTTCATCTCTTGGTATACTTATAGTCTACATGTTTTTGATATTTCGCGAAAGATCTCTGCTTAATATGAAATAAGATGTAGAGCACAGGGACAGTAAAAAAAAAAATGTGCCCAACGTACACGTGTGCTCTTCCTTTTGCCAGAACTTTTGGAATTCGTCTTGCAAACTTATTTCTTCTTCCTGTTCTTTTTTCCTTTTTTTTATCTCTAACTTTAGTCCCATTTCCATTCTTTCGTTTCTGGTCGGAACTCTTCTCCCTTGTTTTTCTTTCACTCACTTTCTTTTCTCTCTTCTCCTAGTCTCATGCTTTTCTATATTTCTTTCTATCTTTGTCATCGCTCCTTCGTTCTTTGTATTTCATGATCGTTTTTCTTACATAATATAGCTATTTTTAGATTCCATATA
>NC_051407.1:14528301-14528953 GCF_015228065.2 Penaeus monodon
CATGTCAACGTGCGTGTGTGTCTGATTTATGTATCTTTGAACACAGCACGCCTGTCTGTTTGAGTCGACGTCTCCCAGCTAAAGAGACGGCATCCCGAACCGAATCGCAGTCACCTCCCCCCCCAAAACCCCAAACCTCCACGTCTTGAACCGCAGAAATTACAGTCGGAACTCTACGGTACATTCTCTCCCTCCTTCGGCCGGATCTGTCTCCTCTCTCCGAGCTCTTGAAGTTTCTCCCTCAAGTCACACGGTGAAATGTCTTGTCCTCAGACACTCAGGCGTAAATGCCCTTCAGAGATCCTGCAAAGAACTTTTTTTTTTAATTTATGGCGTCGTAGCGTCAAAAGATCCGAATCCTTTGCGCAGAAAATTTTTACGGCTCTGGAGTAAAAGTTCGCGAGTTACAGCTTTTTTGTTCCTTTCAATGAAATCAAAGTCTTTACTGACTTACTGACATGTGTAGAATGCATATTTTGTGCCTGTGTTTTCTTCCTTGCAGTTTCTCAGCGGAATACATTTTACCCACTTATTTTCTGGCTTTCTATTTTCTTTGCATAATATGCAAATTTTCCAAAGCGTAAGCACTTCTCCAAAATGTATACTCTTCCTTCCTCTGCGGTATTCTATACAGTTAGATGCAAGTGATCGT
>NC_051407.1:14530529-14530702 GCF_015228065.2 Penaeus monodon
GACCTCTACCATGAACAACGCCATGAAAAAAAGGACGTGTTCGTCCGACGTAGTTTTCCCCTAAAAGGTGAAGCCAGTGTACAGCAGATGACAAATCCCACGGTGGTTGGTTGAACAAGCGGCAACTGAAGGATACACAGTCCCTCCAGACTTTAAAGGTATTTACTTTGTGC
>NC_051407.1:14532290-14532693 GCF_015228065.2 Penaeus monodon
TGCCATAAACACCTACAAAAGAACACCATATAGAGATAACGGTAGGCGCAACAGTACTAGAATATGTATTGCATGACGCTCCACATTTCCCTCCCCCGCCTAGCCACGGCATCAATAAGACAGAGACGGATTGATGGATTTTTCTCATGGTCATTCGACTAAAGCGGATATTTAGAGTTGAGATTGATGCAAGCTTTTCAATTGACCTCCTTGAAGACCTTCGAAGACTGATCTTTTGCTCAGTAACTTCGAAGACTAATCTTTTGCTCAACGATAATGTATACGAATACATTATCGTTGTAGTTGGGTAATGATTTTTTTTTTTTTTGCTGGGGGTTCATGAATGGATGGGGGAGATGGTAGCGGGGGGTAGGGGAAGGGTAGACTTTCATAGCAGAAAATG
>NC_051407.1:14532748-14532945 GCF_015228065.2 Penaeus monodon
CAATGGTAAGGAGGAATAAAAGACTCGGGCATAACAAATGGACGCAGCAGAAGGGGGTTAATGAGACTTCACTTCACATGCAAATTTTGATGATGAGATTTGTGGAGCCGACAGGAAAGTCTGGCCTGCTGGGAATAGGCTTTGGGGAGTGGGGGTGGGGTGGGGATCTTAACATTGGGAGAGGGTGGATCAGCAGC
>NC_051407.1:14534529-14534713 GCF_015228065.2 Penaeus monodon
TAAAACAGACAGATAAAAGATATAAGATCCCATTAAACCTACGAAGGCTCAGCGTCTGACGACCTCGGCAGGACAAGCATCAATTCCCCGTACCCTGAAGGTCCCGAAGGAAGGCGTGTTGACACATGAGGGACAAATTCTTATCGATTATTTGGCCACGCCCTAAGCAGGACCACAGTCTGGG
>NC_051407.1:14535122-14535580 GCF_015228065.2 Penaeus monodon
AAGAAAGAAAGACTGAAGTAGCTCGAAAGAGATGATGAAAAAAAACATACATCGTACATTCTGTATATATAAATGTAAAAATAATTACCTATTTGTTTTAGTCTTGATTTAGATTTCATAGAACAGCACAAATTCATTATCAATCACTGCAAATACGTAAACTATTTACAGAAATGACAGTAATATGGATTTCTTTGATATATTATAGAAATAACTTCAAAGCATAACGTTTCGAAACCTATAACAATGCAAATTTGATATCCTTTTTAGTAACAATATATACAATCACGGACACTTATCGTCCAGTTGCCATCTTAGTATCCGTGGCTCCATTTGAAAGTTAGACGAAGAACGAAAAGTGTGACGGAGACAACATCCTTAATTCCGACCTCGGTTGGACGTGAGGCGTAAACGCATTTCCAGCCATTTCTCCGCCAAGTTTGCATCTTTACGGAACT
>NC_051407.1:14535671-14536014 GCF_015228065.2 Penaeus monodon
TACATCTTGCATCTTTACGTTGCATTAGTAGGGCTGTATCTCCGTTGAGCACGTAGTTTTGCCAAACTTGTGCCTGTTCCTCATAATGAAGCACCGTTAATTGTAAACTCGGGCGTTCGCACAAGGACGCTCAGCCTAATTGCAGTTTCGGAGTTTTGGTTCTGGTGGGTATTTTATTAGCTCGTCTTGGGGCGTGGATGTGTCGTTAATTAGGTCTCCATCAAGACGCTGAACCAAAGTTTACTGACTGTTTTCTTGAACAACGGAGGTCTGGCAATGCTACTGTTGCCAATATTGGGTGCTGTTGCCTTTGAGGAAACCTACGGTTTTAGAAATGCGTATG
>NC_051407.1:14536182-14536764 GCF_015228065.2 Penaeus monodon
TCTTTAAAATAAGTCTTTGTGGACCCTTGCCACATTCAGAATCGACAGTATGTTCTTTACGTGGGAAGGGCAAGTATCACCCTGATTTTATAACAGCCATACAACCTCACACATAAAGGGAAGCTGGTGTCTGCCCGAGGCTATACTCGTAAATGGAATCAGTCCCCGACCAGTTGCCAGGCTAAACGACGAGAAATAAGTGAAAGAAAATCGTAAAATTAAGGTTAAAACTGAGTTTACTTACTGGAGGCCTCTAAACAGTTTTATATACGCCATGTCCTAACCCAAGATTCATCTATAACTTCAGCAATCAGACATCAAGAACGGGTTGAAAGTTAAGACACGCCCAGAAGAATATAAATGGCAGACACGACAGTGCTATTGGAATTAATAGCTTTGAATGGTATCAAAAACCTTAATCTGAGTTGGCTAGGGGATTTAGTCTAAACGAATTTAGGAATGTCCGTTAGAATCCAAACTTTTAGACAAGCAGAAAAATGGCTGTCGAAGAGGATAAAGTAATAACTTTATCTTCCGCTTTTATTTGTTTCTCTCTATCTCTATCTCTAAAGCATTTTTTTC
>NC_051407.1:14537818-14537953 GCF_015228065.2 Penaeus monodon
GCTAAGACACTTAGATCCGGGTTGATATTATAACGCCAAAGACAACAGAGAAGTCGATATCATAACTCGTAATTAGTGAACGTAAAGGAGATTACACCGACCTTAACCGAATGGAAGATCGAACGGGAAGATATG
>NC_051407.1:14538246-14538361 GCF_015228065.2 Penaeus monodon
TTGTTCATAGACCTCACTGCATTTCTTCATACCTCCATTTGAAGCATCCCTTACTTTCACCCTTGGGGGAAAACTCTTTGAAAAAGTTATTGTATTTCAGAATACCAACGATCTA
>NC_051407.1:14538408-14538734 GCF_015228065.2 Penaeus monodon
ACAAGAAGAAAAAAATAGGGCAAGAGGAATGGCACACGCGAATAAAATGGGTGACAAAAAATATATCGTGAAAAAGTCCTTTATCTCCATCCTGACAGTTGCCCTTCAGATCCTGCCAATAGCTCGGGTACAAGGATTTCACTCTCGAACAACCAGGGCGACGAAGGCTTGTCTATAGAGAACCATCATCGTCTGCACATGAGGTGCTCAAACACACGCTAAGGATGCCTCTAAATTTTGTGTATCATATAACCCATTTAGTCTCGGTCGCAAAGCATGCAGCGGGATGGATAGAGAGGATATGGTTAACTTGGGGATTGTCGATT
>NC_051407.1:14539102-14539607 GCF_015228065.2 Penaeus monodon
CGTAAACGAAACAACCAAGTGAAGATCAGGAAAACAAAACTATGCCGAATTTTTTTTTCACTAAATTGCTTCCTCAGAGATATACAGAGAAGAGGCCTTTGGTATATTCCTGCATTCTCTTCTCCCCTCTCCTTTCATCAGCAAAAGCAGATACCATACGTAGTTTTGCATATACATAATTTTTTTTTTCATTGTTTCTGCTATTGCAATTCCTTTCAACAAAAAGAAATGACTGATATATCGCTCGAAGCAAAAACGTAACAGCTGAATGGTTAGACACATAGATCAGTGAAATAAGTCAGCAATCTTTGCAAGTACTGTAGTTTGATAAAACGAAAAGCAAACATAAAGATAAAGATCAGTAAGTCGATAAAGTGATATACCGACAGATATAAGGAAACAGATGATTTCATACATAAAAGTAGATATGCGCAACACTCTTTCCCTCTTCTATCTATCTGCCTTATATATGAATATTTCTACCCGGCTTAATCGCTTTCGCGTC
>NC_051407.1:14539848-14540023 GCF_015228065.2 Penaeus monodon
CAATGAAAACAAACAAAAGAACAATCAGACATCAGCTGTGGAGGGATTACAATTCTTTAAAAAAAAGTGAGAAGAACGAATGCGAAAAAAGCGCCTTTGATCGGCAACACAAAAAATTACGGATCATGTCTTCCGGCTGAGATTGGTTCCTGTCGGGTGGAGATGCGTGCAAGCT
>NC_051407.1:14540197-14540654 GCF_015228065.2 Penaeus monodon
TACTTGATTTTTTTTCCTTACTCGTTAACTCGCTAATTCGTTCCTGTGGATGACTGCGTGAGCGTGTGCATTTCTCGTGAAGGAAAAGGAGAAGACATATATTATATTTTCTGCTTCACTCATAAGACCGCGCCAGAGCTGGCAGCGCCTCATGAGCATCATCTGCTGAACAACAACAACACTATAATTAGTTTCTAATACGCTCTGATATGTGACAAAGGATCGATGGGAGGGGGGGGAGCAGGGAAGGGAGGAGGATATAGGGAGGAGAGAGAAGGGGAGAGGATTATAAAAAGGAGGAGAAAGGGGTGAGGAAAAACGAGAAAGATGATAGAGGATAGGGAATTGGAGGAAAAAGAAAAGGAGGAGGAAGCAGTAGAAGGTCGAATGGGTAAGGGAGGAAAAAAAGGGGGGGAAAAGGGGAGAGGAAAGGGGGGAGCAAGGAGTAGAGATAGAG
>NC_051407.1:14542913-14543124 GCF_015228065.2 Penaeus monodon
ACTACTTATTTTTTTACTTATTTGAGAGATTTTAAGCAGCATTACTGAAAATCTGCACAAAAGCTTAATTACTATAGCAATGAGTCCTTTACAGATCTTTTAAAACTGAGCAGCAGTAATTATCACTGATCCAGATTAAAGTGAGTGAAATATTACACTTTAGTTAGTTTTCATGCATCGCGACTTTTTAATCAATAATGCAGTACCTCCC
>NC_051407.1:14545769-14546233 GCF_015228065.2 Penaeus monodon
ATGTACATCATCCCCGACCCCATCCCTTCACACGCCCTATACAGCATCTCGCATGCAAATCTGACCAAGCCTGCACCTCGCGCGCTCGCAGATATCTCTGTCGCTCCCTTCCACATCTAAGCCGGAGGAGCAGCGAGCGCCGATGCTGAATCAGGCCGCCGATCGCGAGCGCTAAGCGATTCTGGAGCGATTTGCAGTCGCGGTTTCCGATTCGGGCCGATACATTCCTGCCAAAGGGTTCACGCTGGAGCTCGCCGGGTCGCTGTAAACATCATTGGGCAGCATCGAAGTCCAATAATTCTGGCGCCGCGATGAACCCCGAGGATGTTTCTATTCCTCTGCATATTTTTAGCTATCGGATAGGACTGCTCGGCCGCTTGGGATGAACTTTTCGGATATCAGACTTATTCTTTTGGTGTCTGTTCGGCTGGGGTGCAATGCATTTATTAATCTATTTTTGTTGC
>NC_051407.1:14546572-14547129 GCF_015228065.2 Penaeus monodon
TGTTGGCTCTGTAAAACTTTCGCGTTCATTTAAGTAAACTCATTAACATCTTCAACCAAAGCCGAAAGAAAGATAAATTAAGCGAGTTTGCTTCATCAACCTATCTTGCTGAGAAGAAGGAAAGGAAAGAGAAAGAAACGAGAATTTTTCCTTCCTCTTTCTTCTTTCTCGAAAATCCAACGTTTCAAAACTTCTTCTAACAGACTCCTGGTTTACATTTTTTTTTCTCTTGGAAAATGAGACTTGCCTTCCTCAAAAAAATACGCAATTATCAATTTCTCTTTCCTTCTGCGGTCATAATTACACTTAATTCCCACATCCCCGAGAAAACTAATTACGGAAGTTTCCCCAAAGAATTATTCCCCACTTCACAAAATGACAATTACCAAGAGAAAAACTTTCAAGCAGTAAGCTGACGCCACTCTTCAGCAAATGAAGAGGAAATTCATCGTGAATTTTACTAAGTGCTCCCTGAGACTGAAGCAACTCATAGAAAACGGCGTCTGTTTCTAAAACGTAATGAATGAATGAACTTAATAAGCGAAAAACTCACAAGT
>NC_051407.1:14547493-14547615 GCF_015228065.2 Penaeus monodon
GGAAAGAGAAAGTAATTGCCCCCACAGCCTTGAGATTTTTCTTTTGAAAATTCGAGCTTTTGTTCTTAATTGAAGAAAATTAAGCGTCGGGTTAATAAAGGAAGATTTTATTAGGCGGAAAT
>NC_051407.1:14548082-14548183 GCF_015228065.2 Penaeus monodon
CACAATAAAAACGAAACAACAAATCTTGACGTTTCGAGCAGAGTCTCACTCCTCATCAGACGACAAAGCAAACTGGTTTACTGGCCAGGTGCATACATAAG
>NC_051407.1:14548468-14548738 GCF_015228065.2 Penaeus monodon
CGAGAGGATGCATCTTACAAGTCACAATAAATGGAGACAAACGTCTTGGGAGATCAATGTCCTTCTTGCCCAGCTCGCTTATCGCATGAGCCTCGAATTAGGCAGCAGCGGCCCCCCCCCCCCCCGGGCGTGCATAAGTCTCCTGGGAAGATGGTTTAAGGATTTTACGTCGTCTTGCATAAACTCTTTCCGGGACTCTTCAGGGAGGTAGCGAAGAGAGGATATAGCTTTGTCTTGTGAAAATTTTAAAAAAAGGAAGAAAAAGATGCG
>NC_051407.1:14548757-14549020 GCF_015228065.2 Penaeus monodon
GGGGGGGGTTATTAAGATTTTGTCTCTTTTCTCTTTTTTTTGATATCATGAAGGGTATTTAGGAGGATTGAGAGGAATATGTAAAAATATAAAAAGTAGAAAATGTTTTGAACCTATGACAGCGCACCAAAATGCAGAGCTTTTGTGTCACGAGACCGATACAAAAGCACCTCTATTAGCACTTATTATATCAGTAAGAAAAATGTGTATTTTCTCAGGCTATTGTGTCTGCTTTAGGGCTATGCCCTCCCCTCCCCCCCATC
>NC_051407.1:14549726-14549907 GCF_015228065.2 Penaeus monodon
TTCGCTGCATCTTTTCCGAGGAGTATCTCCGTTACTGCTGCTGAAATGGCAACCAAGGGCCATTCTAGACAAGCGGTTTAAACGCGGGTAAAACGCTAACTCTAATTTGCACGTGATCAAGCGATAGAAAGAACATGCGATTTTCTCGCTTAATGATAATGTCCTCGCTGGTTGTACAGAT
>NC_051407.1:14549954-14550236 GCF_015228065.2 Penaeus monodon
CTGCACCTTCCTTTACCATTTAGTTTCTTATAGCTAAAAATCATACAAACTTTTCATCGATTACTTACACAATAAAGGAAAAAAATGGTTATTTATTCCTTTATTTATCTCTTTGTAATTTTTAGTCACAAAGCTAAAGTCTACCGAAGTCTGCCTGTTCCCTTCTGCATATACCGCCCAACCAAGGCTTATTGTGCTCGCAGTTACCTTCATAACTTTAAATGTGTCTCTTGAACAGGCGTTTTCCCTGGTTCCAGGTTCAGAGTTTCTCTCGCGTAGAAT
>NC_051407.1:14551459-14551541 GCF_015228065.2 Penaeus monodon
CGCCATTTTCACTGCTCGTCCAGAATGATCTTTAATGCACCATCTGCGGCCATTATCGGTTTTGCACAGGGATTGCTCCTCT
>NC_051407.1:14552034-14552159 GCF_015228065.2 Penaeus monodon
CAACGTTTTGATTTTTCTCCGCGGACATTAAAAATCAATAGCCAATGCATTACATTATATATGCGGTTACAACGAAAATGAAGGCAACATAAATCCACCTAAAAAGAAAACATCTCTCTCTCTCT
>NC_051407.1:14552395-14552659 GCF_015228065.2 Penaeus monodon
TCCAATATTTTAAAATACCAGCTCTACTTTCCTCAGCTAAATTCACACGCTGATATTTCTCCCTATTTGAGCTATCGCTAACCGCAAATACAAATCGCAGAATTTTGCCGTTGGATTCTGAAATTCAGATGAGATTATTCCCTTCTCATCCGTGTGTAGCTTTGCACCTGCGCTGTGTGTACACTTATTCATGTATGCTAATAAACCCAGAGTTTTAAGTGCTAAGTCAATTGGATTATAGAGTAAGCGAATCAGTAACAGAGG
>NC_051407.1:14554440-14554558 GCF_015228065.2 Penaeus monodon
GTTACACCCAATATTTGTGAGTTAAAAGCGCACGAGTCACTACTTTATTCTGTAGTGCAGGTCAAAACCCAGGCGAGCTTCCAACGTACACTTTGGTACCTTCGTCCAAAGGATGTCT
>NC_051407.1:14555787-14556037 GCF_015228065.2 Penaeus monodon
GGCAGAAAAGAGAAAACATGATTCCGGCTATATGTCCCTATATCATAACTACGCAGCAATTCTTCTGTCCTGTTATTGAAAGAGAAAATACATGTTACATATGATATGGCAATCAATTCGCTTATATCGGTCTTTATCATAGAGAGATAAATATAATAAAAATGAAGAAATAGAGATAGAATGAAATAAGCTGAGAGGGATATAAACATAGAAAAAGGTATAACCTTAGCGTATAACCTTAGAGTTATCA
>NC_051407.1:14557016-14557216 GCF_015228065.2 Penaeus monodon
ATACAAACGATCAAAGAACATTTGAGTCTCGCTTCAAATAAACATTAATAGACTTCTTTCTTAACACGCAAACGAATGTTGCTTTTTCACCGGGAAAATCCGATTTCGTTCTCGACAACATTTCATGTTTTACACAAAGGGAATCTGAGAGCACAGGTGCAGGATCTTAAATAAAGTGGTTCATCTGCCTCCGTGAGTGC
>NC_051407.1:14557370-14557718 GCF_015228065.2 Penaeus monodon
TTGAGAGAGAGTTTGTATGTGTGTGTGTTTGTAATTTTTGAACTACGATATCGTTTTGCTTTACGCCGTTTCGTCATGTCTTTTAGTTAAATTTCCCTGCATCACAGATTACACTTTATCCCATAATGACCATTGGCAATTAGTCTAATTAAAAAAAAAAAAATCCTAACCCGTGAAGTAATTAATCCTTATCATAGTATCGAATGGTTTCTACACTTCAACAGACCTCCCTCTCAAGGAGACAGATGTTGACTTGTGCAGAAACCTATCCAAAACTTTCATTAACTTTGTATGATTTCAAGCTCTTTTCGGCCTTCAACACAAGTCTTTGAAGAGCAATTAAGTAAG
>NC_051407.1:14557748-14558060 GCF_015228065.2 Penaeus monodon
GAGTGAGACGTTGATGAGGCATAAGTTTATTTCTCCTTCTAAGAAATTTCGTTTAGATGGTAATGCTCATTCACATCCTTTTCCTTAATCCCTCTCCCTCCTTATCTCTCCCTCTCTCTGTACTCCTTTGTGTTTTCCACATCTCCCTTGATTGCCCTTTTCCTCACTGGCTTTTCCCCTGTCTCTAACTCCTCTCCTCCCTTTACCCTGTCTCTTCCTTAACCCTTTCCTCTCCCCTGATCATCTCCCTTTCCTGATCCTTTCCCTCCCATACCCCTGTTACCTGTCCTTTAACCTTAACCCTCCACTGCC
>NC_051407.1:14558151-14558509 GCF_015228065.2 Penaeus monodon
GACACCCCCCTCCCCCCTATTCCTCCACCCAACCATCCGAACCCCGTCCTTTTGCACACTCATCAATAATGAAACGCCCTATTGAATTCTGCAACAGAAAGGCGGACACGCAACATACTGTGTCAAAACGCTGCATTTCTCTTCGGAGCTGCTCATTGTAACTTTAATACTGCCACATGAAAAGGACAGTGTTATGAAGGAATGTGTAGGAAGAAAGCTTTATATTACTTTCTATGTACTGGATATTTCAAGTATGAGTTTATTTACTCTTGTGAGGAAACTCAGAAATTTATTATTCTCTTTTCAAGATATTCAGAAAGATATGAATATCCTGTACTGGAAGAAGTGAATGACAGAA
>NC_051407.1:14558667-14558768 GCF_015228065.2 Penaeus monodon
TTTAAATTAGAGTCCAAGAAAGGCAGAGTCAGACAAGAAAGCTAAATGACGACTCAAGAGGTTTATCAAGTCAAGTGGAACGTCCTTTTTGTTTCCCTTTC
>NC_051407.1:14559032-14559110 GCF_015228065.2 Penaeus monodon
GTGAAGCAAAGTGCTTGTATCTAGAGCTACAATCCTATCTTCATAAGAAATATATATATTCATATTTTCTGCAAAGAT
>NC_051407.1:14559353-14559439 GCF_015228065.2 Penaeus monodon
ATGAGTTTAGCTTTTATCCGCGCTTTTGATTTACTGGAAATTTGAGCTCAACAGCTCAACGCGTTGTTACTGAAAATCCTAGAAGT
>NC_051407.1:14560244-14560521 GCF_015228065.2 Penaeus monodon
AACAGTGGAAGAAATTAAAGCTACCTCAGGAGCATTAAGATTGTTAAATCCTGCTACTCGGATTAAAATTACATAAGTCAAAATTGAGTTTCCTCGGGGTTTCCTTCAAATGGCGGTGATTTCGATGTGATATTATCAGCATATGTATTAGAACAAATCTTGACAAATTGGCAGCAGCAATATATATTTTATTATGTATATGAAAAAAATAAATCAGGCTTTGGTGTCAGGATAAAAAATTCTTACAATGGGTTCATTGGTGAAATTTATATTCTTT
>NC_051407.1:14560877-14561520 GCF_015228065.2 Penaeus monodon
CCTGCACGTATTTTTATTTGACTTAATAGTAATCAAAAGGTACTGAGCCTCTCTACAGGCACAATTTCTGCCACTGATGTCTAATATATCAACTTTATGTGGAATTTGTATGGAACTTCAGATATTAGTAGTATTTCATTGATTAGGAATTACGCACAACGCGCCTCTTTTGTTTGAATGCAGGTGGAAAATAAAGGCTTGGAGAGCGGCCAGCTGTGATCAAACGTGTGGGAGGTCTTGACTTTTCTCATTTTTTCTCTTTTTTTTTTCCTTCGCCTTATTTTCTTTATCTTTTATTTGGATTAGATGCGGATAAAGAAATTAAAAAATAATAATAATGAGGTTATATGAAATAAGTCATGCTCATGGTGAATTTCATATTATTTGAATGATGTTCATTACTTGTAACGGCGTGTTATATAAACTAGCAACCGTAATACTCATTTGCCATCTCTATCACTTCATTACTCAATCAATAATACACGTCCAGCACTTTACAACGTCTAGATGAGAAAACCAAACACACTTGTACACTCCTTTTTTTTCGCAAAGTCGACCAACAGCATAATTAAAGCATTATGCTAACTTTGCGGAAATGCTTCGCGGAAATAGGCCTACATACACACACAGACACTACACAAAC
>NC_051407.1:14562183-14562608 GCF_015228065.2 Penaeus monodon
TGGCGCCATCCCCCAGCGTGTTTTTCCGAGAAAAAGGGCCCCCACCCCCCTTTGGCATATTTTTGGAGGGTATTAATATTCGCTCCTTTGGCCCGCGGGGCCGAGGGATTTTTCTCTCAACAAAGCCTTTCGAAAAACAATTTTTTGGGAAAAATTAAATAAGAGGTTGGCTTTTCCCCCCCCGCGCCCCTTGCAATGCCCCCCTTTGTGAGTTTGGTAAACACCGGGTGGGATCAAAATTTGTCTGAGAGCAATTTTTCGTTTTTTTTTTTCCCCCCCTTCCCTTTTTCTTCGTTTTTCGAGGAAGGGGATTTAAGGGGAAAAAGGGGAAAGTCGAAAAATCTAAGTTTGGCCCAATGGCCGTTGGAAAATGTTGACTGCGCCCTTGATTGCTGTTATTATTCGGAGCCAGGTGGGTGTTAGCT
>NC_051407.1:14562941-14563235 GCF_015228065.2 Penaeus monodon
TTTCCCCTTTCGCTCGCTCGTTTATTTGGTTTTGGGTGTGAGTGTTTTTTCCCCTTTTTTTTTTGGCACAAGTATTTTTATTCTCTTCTCGGGTTCCAGGGCTCCCTTTTTTCTGCAGTTTACCCCCCCTTCCAACAAAAACATAGGACAGAACTTTATGAATTTAGAAAATATCAAGCTTTTTTTACATATGATAAGCAAATTTTACTAAACTTTCATTTTTTGTGAACATATAAGCAAACACACAACCCCCACTTACATGTATAGTTGGGGTGTGGTATGTCTTTTCGGGCT
>NC_051407.1:14563359-14563859 GCF_015228065.2 Penaeus monodon
GGTGGGTTTTGTGGTAAAAAATAAAAAAGGGGAATAAAAAAACCCAAATTTGAAAATTTTAAAATGTTTCCAAAAACCCCTTTTCCCGCCTAAAAGTTTTCCGCTGATATCTGAAGCGATTAAAGTTTCAAAAGATAGATATAACAGGTGAAAATAATAATTTATTAATTGAAATAAAAAAATACATAAAAATATAACAATAAACAAACAAATACATATATAAACAATAAAAACAATAAAAAGATAAAGCGTGATATGGAAACAGGAACTTCAGAGAGCACAGATATGCTAAACTGCCATGTAAAGAAATGTATTCACGAATATATGCTGCCAAATGCTCTTGGAATGAAACCTCCTTCCATTAGATTAGTCATGCAATGTGCCTGGCGAGACCTTTTTCGAAATAGGAAAATTTCCATGTTTTTTGGCAAAGAAAATTTAAGCGCAGTTTCCCCCTCCCCCTTTTTTCCCCCTTTCATCCCCCGTTTGAGAAAAGAAAA
>NC_051407.1:14564546-14564640 GCF_015228065.2 Penaeus monodon
CTAAGGGAATTTCCATGTCTTTGCAAAGAATATTTAAAAGGAGAAAAAGTTTCCCCGGGCCCCCCCTTTTTCCCTTTTAAAATCTCCCCTTCTA
>NC_051407.1:14565431-14566361 GCF_015228065.2 Penaeus monodon
TTTCTTTAATTAAACCCCCCCCCCCCCCTTTTTGTGTGGTCCCCGGGGGTGGGGGCCCCTTTGGAAAGGGGGAAAAAGGGACGGGCGGGGTACCCCCCGGGGGGCTTTTCCCCCCCCCTTCCCCCCCTTCCCCCCCTCCCGTCCCTTCCCCCCCTTTCCCGCCCTCCCCTCCCCCCGGATTAAACAAATTTGCAATCGTATGGAAAAAATCTTCTCCTTTTTTCCCCCTAACTCCTTTTCCCTCTCCCCCCCCCCCCTCCCCCCCTCCTCTTTGCTTTTTCCCCTCCCTTTCCCCCCTTTTCCCCCCTTTTCCCCTTCCCCCCCCCTCCCTTCCCCCCCTCCCCCCCCCTCCCCCCCCTCCCCCCCCTTTTTCCCCCCCCCTTTCCCCCTTTCCCCCTCTTAAAACCTCCCCCTTTTCCCTTCCCCCCTCTCCCTCCTCCCCCCAACCCCTTTTTCCCCTTCCCCCTCCCCCTTCCCTCCCCCCCCCCCCCCCCCCCCCTTCCCCTCCCCCTCTCAATTTTCCCCAAACCGGCCCCCTTCCCCCCCCCCCCCCCCTTCCGGGCCTTTTCCCCCTTGCCCCCACAAAGGGGGGGATTTTTAAAAAACCCCAAAAGGGAAGAGAAACCCCCCCCCCCCGAGGGAAAAACCCCCAGAAGACCCTTTGGAAAAGGAGGGAAGGGTCGGGATTCCCCCAAAAGGGAGAGAAATAAGAGGGGAGAAGAGAAAAGAAAAGAGAGAAAGAAGGGAAGAAGGGCCCGAAGAAAAAGAAGGGAGAGGGAGGGGACGGGAAGAAATTTTTTAAAAAAGAATTAGAAAAGAAGAATAAGCAGCCGCAGACAAAACGGAAAAAAAGGGGGGAGGGAAAAAAAGGGAAGGGAAAAAAAACAGAAAGATACCAAGCAAATGCAAAGAGTCGCTGATGGAAGGGGG
>NC_051407.1:14567111-14567271 GCF_015228065.2 Penaeus monodon
GTTTTCCCCCCCTCCGGGAGAAAAATTTTTACGACCCCAAGGGGAAAAGGGGTTGGAATTGCCGGGGTTTAAAAAAATTGGGGATTGGGGGGGGGGGGGGATGCGGGCGTAGACGAAGGATTGGTGGTAGGGGGGTGGCAGGAGGGGGTGGCAGAGGGGT
>NC_051407.1:14567327-14567400 GCF_015228065.2 Penaeus monodon
GTGGTGATGGTAGCGGGTTGAGGGATTAGGGGTAAAGGGGAGAAGAGGGGATGGTAGTTGGGGATAAAGAAGC
>NC_051407.1:14567424-14567758 GCF_015228065.2 Penaeus monodon
TAGAAGAGAGAGTAAAATGATTTTGGCGGAATAAAGAAAGGGTATTAGGTTGAAAATTGTTTTCTTTCTTTTGGTTTTGAATACTCCAACTCCAACATCAGGGAAAAAGATGTCAAAACAATCGATGAGAAAATTCTTACGTGATATCAATATGAACAAAAATATTATATTGCTTCTGGTACTATTATTCTTACCTGGGCTTTGTTCCTTTACAGTAAGCTCTGGCGATTCTTTCTTGATCTGGTACCACAGTTTTATTTTTCTGAAAGCCAGATTCGCCAGTGAGCTTTTGTTTACGATGTTTTTTAAGATACAAGATCATTCATCGTAATTA
>NC_051407.1:14567916-14568210 GCF_015228065.2 Penaeus monodon
TCCTCTTTCTATCCAGAAGTTTTCGCCATTTGTTTTTATACGCCAGTCCGAGTTCTCTATATGGGCTGGTCGCCTAGGTTACCCTTGTTTCGTATACTTTCAACCTCACGATGGTAACTTGCACGGTTGGACCTTTACATGGTAGAACTGCACTTGTTTACCCAACAGCGCCTTTCTAAAAGGAATTCAAAGCACAGGCGTTGCTACGTGTTTTTTCACTTTCTCTCTTTTTTTTTGTGGGGGGGGGGGGAGGTTCGGATGCATATTGGTGGGCATTTCTGCTTTATACAAGTG
>NC_051407.1:14568976-14569328 GCF_015228065.2 Penaeus monodon
CAAAATTCGTATCTGTTGGTCATCTGCAGTTCTTGCGTATTTAATTTCTTATCTGAATATTCTATCTTTGGCCAATATCCATCCATCATTAGAATAAAGGCAATATTTGCATGTCTTTCCATAATTTATATTGCAGATACTAGAGGTCTCCTTAATCTCTCCTTTTCCCTGATGCAGCATCTTCCTCATCTCCTTCGATACTGCATGACTTGACTCATTTTATCATGATTCTCAAGATGCTGTGTAAATCCTTTATATCCATCTTAAGATTTCAAGCAGAAACAGGGAGCAAACCTCCCTTCCTTCTTTCTTCTGCCATGTACAGGGAATTATGAGTTTACCCACTTCACTA
>NC_051407.1:14569573-14569846 GCF_015228065.2 Penaeus monodon
CGCATGCTGCCTAAGGGAAAGATCCACCCCTCCTTTTGGACCATACATTGTGACCCTCAACATGTTCTACCTTCCCCTCTCCTCTGGTGCAAAGATGAATGTGCTTCAATAAAAATCAGAGAATTACAAGCGCCTTTAGCCTAAACCCCTCTGTTGAGAACAGCGTGAATATATGAATGCATTTACTTATACTTGCAGATATATAAATGTCCTCTCTTGTATGGAAATTAATGTTTACAACATTCTTGAAGTGTATCTTAGAAATGCTCTGAA
>NC_051407.1:14569904-14570165 GCF_015228065.2 Penaeus monodon
ACCTTACTTACAGGTAAGAGTGGCCAAAATATTTTCTTATTCCAAAATATATTCTTTGCCACTCGTCATCAACAATGGTTAGGAAATCTAAAATGAATAGTGTTACAACAAATTTCTCCTATTGTAGGTCTTTTTGACTTTTCTTTTCTTACTCTCTAGCAGAGAAGTGAAGTTAGGACTAATAAGATAAAACCAACATTCAATTTGCAAGCCCTTTTAATGTTGAATAGTTTTTTTCTTTATCTTTCTCTCTTTCTATAT
>NC_051407.1:14574692-14574919 GCF_015228065.2 Penaeus monodon
ATCCGTTTTCGTATACCTTTGGGTGCGTTATATGTATGTGTCTGTATTTGATCTGTATATTTCCCCATGTGCGTGCGCCCATCAGTTCTTTAACGAACAAATTAGCGCCTTACAGCTCCCGCCGTCCTCGACGTCACACTTCAAAAGTCCAAGTGAATGACGGGGAATTTCATCACATCATGGTCTGAGAGAGCCAAATTGAAGTTACGAGTTAATTTGATTTGCAC
>NC_051407.1:14574968-14575245 GCF_015228065.2 Penaeus monodon
AATGTATAAAAGATCGATTAAGATCAAACATTTTCATCAAAAGGAATCGAGTGGCTCGTGGCCTTTCGCAATGAAATATAAAATGCTCAGGGAATGAATTCAGTCCAGGAGTTTTACCGCAGAGGAAATGACTTCGCTTTACAATGAGATTTAAAACCACTTTGTCGCCAATTGAATTTATTTCTCCGTTGCATTTAAATGATACGACCCGTAAAATTCTAGAATGAATAGAAAAATGAAGCAAAAAAGGGGGTAAATAAGGGCTCCTAAAGAGGCA
>NC_051407.1:14575345-14576425 GCF_015228065.2 Penaeus monodon
TTTATCAGCTACGGGGTTATATTGAGGATAATGATACTCGTGGAATTATTAACAAGAGCAACGACGACAAGAAAATGATAAAGTAAAACAAATAGGTCGATGTAAAAAGAATAGGGGTAAAGAAACGTTATAAACGTACATTACGGGCTTGTTTAGAGAAAATTTATGTATATGAAGTTTTTTTTAACTATTACCATTATAAGTAACAACTAAATGTAAAGGTAAAGGACATTAGAATGCAGTATGAAATTGAATTATATGAATAATGATATCTGAACCCATATACATATACTGAGAGTAATGGCCATTTCTATTTTAAAGAGATTCGTTATCTATACTGATTAGATTATTCATATATACGTTTAAGCATATGTTGTTTTACGATACAAGTTAGTGGGTGGTTTTGCTTCATTTCAAAAGCAAAAAACAACTAGCATCGGTGCAATAGCAACTGGATATGATCAATGTTATGCATTTGTCTCCTATCTTATCATATCTTTTCACTCTTTATCATGAAAGCTCCATGTTTGTAAAAATGGAAATGTGAACTTTGTACTTGATTAGCTAAAAATTAGGAATTTGTAAGTATTTTGGGTACAATTTTATAGATCATAATATTTTGTGTAATTAACGGAGGTAGTTATTAGATTTTAATTAAGCGTAAAGTTTTCTCAGAGGAGGCCAAAAATAAATTTCACTTTTTTTCTTTTTTTTTAATATAAATGTCAAATAAATCTACATTCAACTGATTACAGTATAAATAATCACTTAACTTGTTATGTTATTGTTTAACCCTTTAAAATTGAAAATGCTAGCTGAAACGAATTTATGAAAGAAAAAAGCATACTGTGATACTAGCAAAAAGTTTTATATTTGGACGTAGAGAATTACATATTTCAGAAAGCCTGCACTGTATACACATCAACAGCGTTAACAATTAAGTACATGGCATAGATAATTCAGGAGTAGTGCAATAGCTGCTATACCTGTAACCATTAGGGCTGCATACATTACGGGTTAATATTATGACAGCGCAAATAATACTGGCGCTTGCTTTATGAGATATGTTGTCTCTATATA
>NC_051407.1:14577128-14577262 GCF_015228065.2 Penaeus monodon
CGTTTATAAACACTTAACCACATTTATCTCCAGTGTTTCTATTGAAAATATATGCTGCAGCCCACAAGAGTATATTGGAATATTGTGAAATATTTTGATTATTACAGGTTGTATGAGCAAAAATAAAAGAAGCA
>NC_051407.1:14579552-14580392 GCF_015228065.2 Penaeus monodon
GAAATCCATGAACAAAGATTTACAATCGCTTATTGTACATATATTTAGATACAAATAGGACAGCCACAGTAACTTCTAGCCTAAAAGATTACGATGCTTTGCACCAAAAGCATAAAATTCGAAACTTTGCTTCATTTTCTTGTAACTTTTCAGTTATTTTTTAGCAAAGGTATCTCCGTTCCTTTCACACAACTGACATCGCTTCTACTAAAATTTACGAAATCATTTCACTTTCATAACCAATTCATTCTTAATGCCCCATTCCTAAACAAACATCGAAAAAAAAACTTTGAAATTATACCTTCCACGTGTACCTTCCAAGTGTATCTCTGTGTATAACCCCGTCATTAGTGTCAAATATCACCAACACATTATCTTCACCAGCTTCCCACGTCATCACAACCTCACTACGAATTGAAACTCCTTTTCAGTTCCCGATTTTCCTCCTCTGGGAACCTTTACAGAATCCAAATGCCATTATTCGTGTCCTTGTTATTTTGGAAAGGAGGATAACAGTCATCACTTGACATAAATCACTCGAGCGTTATACTGGGTCATCATACCTGTTTCTTCTGCCTTGCGTAGTAGAAAAGGACCTGTTATAGGAATAGGATACACTACTGGGTTATTTTGTGTGTCTCCTTCATTATTATTATTTTGTCGTTTTTGTTATCATCTTTTTATTTGCGTCTACTATTTATCATTCGTCGTAGGTTTTGAAACACTTATTGGTCAATTTGTTGTTATCATTTGGAGAGGATTAAGAGATATGTGACTCCTCATTTCTCACTCCCCCAGCCTCTCCTACTCTCACTCAGTTTTGTCTCTTTGCCCCCCCCC
>NC_051407.1:14580573-14580840 GCF_015228065.2 Penaeus monodon
TCGACTATTTACCCACCATCTCCAACCCAACAACTCTTCTCCGCCGATTCACAGGAAGATTGAGGCAAAAGGACACGTTTGGACGTAACAAACCTCATGTTGATACATCTCGAGATACAGTCACAGCATCCTCCCATCTACCATCTCCCAGCATCTACCTGGGCTTTGATGTTTATCCAGGCGAGGTCGTTACTCGGATGTCAAACAGGGAATTCGTCAGGTTTCCATATTTTCATGTGTACTTAATCTACAGTGGAGGGCTGGAGC
>NC_051407.1:14581931-14582821 GCF_015228065.2 Penaeus monodon
GAGCACTCTCCGAAACCTAGCGAGTGAGACCACCAACCTCGACTTCAGCTTCGCCTGCGCTTTCGAACACAACTGGGAGATTTATGCGGTCGTGAGAATGACGAAATCAATCATCGGGACGGACGCTCGAAAACGCAAATACGAACAGGGCCGCCACGACGGAGCGAGCGGGGATGGAGATGAGATAATCGCGTGGATGGGGTTGTATCTCAGTTTGCCTTGACGTGGGAGGCCAATCTACGCTAACGTTGCGTGGTATCCGAATCGCTTCCTGGGTTTATATGTGGATTGTTCACTTCTGATGTTGTTTTTTAATTATTATTTCTTTTCTTTTTTTCTTTATTTACATTTCTTCTTTATTTTTCTTTATTTAAATTTCTTATTTATTTTTCTTTATTTATATTTATGTATTTTTCTTTATTTACATTTTTTTTTCTTTCTTTACATTTCTTATTTATTTTTCTTTATTTACATTTCTTTTTTTTTCTTTATTTATATTTCTTATTTATTTTTCTATAATTACATTTCTTATTTATTTTTATTTATTTACTTTTTCTTTTTTACATTTCTTGTGTGAGAAATGCATGCTTATTATTTTTCTTGATTCCATACTCTTATTTTTTCTTGACTTACTACTCTTATCTCTTTTTCTTGACTTACTTTGTCGTTTTACATTTTATATTCTGTTCTGTTCTTATTTTTGTTCATGCTTTCGACTTTGGTGTTGTTTGTTATGTTACTGAACAGATAGAAATCTATTGATGTATCGAAGTTATATTTTCCTTTTACATTTTTTTCATTCTTCTTTCCGTTCATTTACAGAAGACACTGTAGGATCTTTGAGACAACTGTATAGATTATCTTTTAAAGTTAATAACTATTCACACTCA
>NC_051407.1:14583532-14583988 GCF_015228065.2 Penaeus monodon
CACATACACACACACAATATTCTAACCTCAACAGTATGCCGATGATATCTCTATCCCGCCCCGATATCGAATACCAGGTAAAAGTAATTCCCGTGAAATATCTTTCTCGTAGCGTCAGAGTTTGTTTCCATCGCATGTTTGTTCGTTCGAGTGAAGCCGGCGACCCTGCATTCAGTTCTGGAGAAAGTACTCGGCTTCAGCGATTCCAGAGGCGAATAGATAAGGGAAAAAAACTCACGAATTCACAAATATATAAGGTAAAAGAATTTCCGAAGTCGTCCTCGCTATGCTGATAAATAGGCAAACATCAAATACACATTCCTGGGTATGTGCCAGGACCCGACAACACCTTGGTATAGGAGGGGACACATTTCGTTTCTTCTATTTTCATTTCTCGCTTCTCCTCTCCTCGTCCCTCTTTACTTCCTCTTTAATACTTCTTCCCGCACTTTTCGT
>NC_051407.1:14584040-14584960 GCF_015228065.2 Penaeus monodon
CTTCATTCGATGCTTATCTTTCTGCTTCTCTTTTATTACCTCTCTTTCTCCCTCTGTTCCTCTCTTTCCGTTTCTTCATTTCTCAGTTTTTTCTTTTCCCTTGCCACTTTCGATCCTTTTTCTCTCCCCTCTTTCTCTCCTGGTCTTGCGGTCTTGCAGCTCACCTCTCCCCTCATTCTCTCCTTCACCTCTCCCCTTTTCTTTATTCTTTTATCCTTCTAACTTCTTTCTCCAGCTCTCTTTCATGTTTGCCACTTCCGCTCTTTCATTTTCCTCCTTTCCTCTCTCTTCTTTCTTCACCGCTCTTCTCCAGGTCTCTTTTTATCTTTTCTACTCTCTCGTCCACTTTCCTTCTCCTTTTTGTTGTCCTCATCTTCCCTATCCATCTCCCTCTCTTCCTAATCCTTCCTCACCATCCGTATCCTCACCCTGCCAACCCTATCTGCCCCAACACCCACCCGCCCATCATCACACCCCATCAGCCTCACTACCCATCAACCTCCCCCCCATACTCACCCCCTCATCCAGGCCACACAACCGTCGCCCCTTCCCTCAAGCCACCCTACCCCCCCCCCTGCCGACCCCATCCCTCGAAACCCTTACCCCGCCCGCCCCTAGATCCTTGGAACCTCTTGCACTGCAGCGACAGGACATAGCGTTATCGGCAGCCGCTGTCATCGCGTCTCAGAAACCGCTGCAGTATTCGAGCTCGGGGCGAGGCCGGGCTAGGGTTTAACGCCGCGTCCAATTGTGTCGGAGCTGCGGTGATTTCTTAGTCTTTTTCATCTGCTTCTTCTTTTTTTCTTTTTTTCTTTGATGGTAACAGCCGGACCGGAAAGCATGTAGTGCGTACACATACACTCGTGCAGACACATATCCATACACTCATACAAAGATAACCGCACGCACTTATACAGACC
>NC_051407.1:14585068-14585228 GCF_015228065.2 Penaeus monodon
AATGCCTACACAAAGACGAATATCCGGATCTTAAAGAAATCTCTGCGCATTTTGTTACAAATAAAGAGTATATCATCATCTGGCCATGAAGAATTACGATATTGAAGGAAAATATTCTAGATCTGTTTCAATCATACTTTCGTTGCTATTAATGTCTCAG
>NC_051407.1:14586177-14586452 GCF_015228065.2 Penaeus monodon
CTATCTCAATACACATATGACAAACAGCATCATTGCTCGGACTTCCCGGACGATAACACGATAAGGGAGGAGTACCACTGCAGCATCCCTGTCTTGCAGAAGCGACACGTTGGCGCCGTGGATGATAGTATAGAAGGTGCTCTTATGTCGTAAATATCGGACAACGCTACCTCTTTCCCTCGTGCATGCACCAAGGCTGGCGAAAGGTAGGGAAACCATAATCATAAGAGTAGGACCGGGCTTTGGTTATTGTCCTGGTGCTTTTTTTCTTGTTT
>NC_051407.1:14586561-14586675 GCF_015228065.2 Penaeus monodon
CTTGTTGTTGATGTTTTGGATACGTGTCTTGTAATCCTAATGGGAGAAAACGGTTTGGTAAATATTTTGTTATGTGGGTCTCTGTCTCTACCAATGCAAGTTAATGGCCCGTAA
>NC_051407.1:14587745-14588081 GCF_015228065.2 Penaeus monodon
CTACAAATAACCTGTTTTCACCATACTCGTCGCCAACGTCAACAAAAAACAGAACTAGAATAACCGATAAAAAAAAACGCACAATGACAAATCCCTCCCTGAAACAAGCCATAAAAGTCAAACAGACGCAGCATGCACGCAACACAGTGCACACACGAGGGACACAAACGGCAATACATTGTTGAAAGTTATTACATCAGATCTGCATAAACATGATCCACGGGGCTTGACCGAGGCCACAAAATCCAGTCCATTTGTGATTTATCAATCCTGATCATTTAAACCCCGGAGTGGAACAGCCGACACGGCCTGCTTTAAAGATTGAAGGGGTGTTAG
>NC_051407.1:14588991-14589097 GCF_015228065.2 Penaeus monodon
TAGAGAAAAGGGAGGTGCACCAATACCCTGTAATGAGTGGGGATCTTAAGTTTCCTTTTATGATGTTTTTATATTAATCTATATATATCGTCAGAATAAATTATGG
>NC_051407.1:14589624-14589697 GCF_015228065.2 Penaeus monodon
TATCTATTTTTCCGCGTGTAAACGAAGTTCATTTTTATGTTTTTATCTGTAATGTTCTTTTGAAGTTTTAAAG
>NC_051407.1:14589758-14589838 GCF_015228065.2 Penaeus monodon
CATCTACTTTACCTTTTTAATTTTTCAGATGTTCTGTGATGTTTCTTTTCCTTTTTTTAAGCGTGTTGTAAATAAAAGTT
>NC_051407.1:14591724-14591945 GCF_015228065.2 Penaeus monodon
GGGAAGGGGAGAAGTAAGAGAAAAAGCAAGGAAGGGACAGATCTCAAGATTGATTTTACTTCCCCTACATATCCTCTCCTCCGCTTTTAACGAGAATAAGGAATCCAAAAAGCTTAACTAGGAATACTATATTTTAATCGCTCCCTTATAAAAATCCGCGTTTATGATTCTTTTATAGGAGTAAATTGAAGAAACTGATACATTACAGAATGACAATGAAT
>NC_051407.1:14592185-14592293 GCF_015228065.2 Penaeus monodon
TGGTTGTGGTGTGTACAATACAAGTGTTTGCTTGACGGACAAAAAGAGAGAAACAAATAAAATAAGAACTGTTGTTTAAGTTTCATATAAGATAAAAGAGAATGGTAT
>NC_051407.1:14594789-14595517 GCF_015228065.2 Penaeus monodon
CTAAGACATCCTGAATGCGACACCCCCTAAGCAAAACGAACGAAAGACAATGGCTTGAAATCCCCACCACGTGACGGCTCTGGCCAGGGAACAAGATTTTACATCACAGAGAAGTGTTAAACTGCTTGAAAGAACTTTCCTTTGGGCCCGTCGTGTCGCTCTCTCTCTCCCTGGGAAAAGTCTCGTAGGTTGGCGCTGTCTGAAGTGGACAATTAGAAAAGTTTATGTCACTCTCCGCCTTCTTTTCCCAGCGTTAAAAATTGGGAAAAGAAGAAAAAAAATGTGAGGAAGAAAAATGTAAATCATTATTTTTTAATGTGTTACTTTGTGATGGTGGAAAAAATATAAGATACGCAAATAGAAAGCGAGACACTTGTTATTGTGTTAATTAACGAAAAAAAAAAAATGAAGTTAGACCGATAATAAAACTGCATACTAAAAACAAAAGAAATATTACAGGAAATAAAAGGGAAGATAATTAAAGAATAATACACACGGAATAAAAATATAATAAAAACAAGAATAGAAGAAGAGAAAATGTTGGATCCTTAACACGAGGTAATTTATGGCATGAGTGTTTTTACTATTCTTTAAGGAAATGTCGCCTTCGAAATCCCAGATACGGCGTCCAATTTCCTTCGCAGAGAAAGGAAACGAGGGAGAAATGGGAGGAGAAGCGCATACCTCAGGAGAATGGTTGTAGAATCAAAGAAATGAGACAAGCTAAA
>NC_051407.1:14596063-14596684 GCF_015228065.2 Penaeus monodon
AGAAAGATATTTTTCAGTGCATTTCTTCCCAGGGAAAGGCTGCTTTATGATAAAAATTGTATATATAGCTTTGTGTCTCCGTATAGCCCTGTTATCAGTGATGATTCTACTGAAACTTTGAAAATATAAACTATGGTTTAGCCTCGATTACACGTTTTATCATCCCAACAAACAGACACATACTTGTATTTATACTCCTGTGTAGACCCATGTTTGTGCAGGCGTGCTTATTATATTGTAAACAGACGTAGAGAACACTAAATCCATACATGTTTTTTTGCCGTTAAAACACGAAACCACAATTCTCAGAACCGAAAACTGGAACTACTCACTTCGTCTTCCTCGTAAGCAATCCGGTAAAAGAAACAACCACCATTTTTCCGGAATCTAAACCTCAGACTCGTTGAAACTGCCTTCATTAGTTTACCTTCGGTTGCGTGTTAAAGGGTGACCATTTTCCTTTGTCGAGTGTTGGATCTTGCGGTCAAGACGTGGAAATTAATGCCTGATTGAGTTCGCTTTAATTCTGATGTTGGTTTCGAGTGAGATGTTGGTTTGAGTTTGTGTTAGTAATGTAATAATTAGAAATAGTCATAAGGTATGATTGGAAAGTAAGAGAGG
>NC_051407.1:14596838-14597204 GCF_015228065.2 Penaeus monodon
CAAATGAACATCCCACAAATTATATTGGATTTTTCACGTCGACGTATAAATTCATGAAATGGTTCTTTTAAGAAGAAATATGCAGACAAAAGCACAATGAAGCATGGCAAGATAAGCACCTCATTGCCGTGATGGACGCTAGGCTGGTAATAACAAGATGTACATTGCACTTAAAAAGATATATGATTCACACAAACGTAGAAGAGGTTTAACATTAATAATATACAAATGGAAAGTGCTAAATTCTATGATTAATGACTCGTTTGCATTTTTCTACCATGGAGACCAACTGCGAATCAACGACATTATACAGATTCAGTAAATGTGTTCATTAGCATTTTTTAACAATGAATTCGTTCAGTGGGG
>NC_051407.1:14598923-14599166 GCF_015228065.2 Penaeus monodon
ACTACCCTGAGACACACGGGAATATAAGCTAAACTACCATCAACATGAACACGCTACTGCCTACCTGTTAAAATACTTGAAACTTTACCCCCAAGACCATCAAACTGCAACGTGATAATCGAACTCTTGTGATTAACAGTGTCAAAAGAAGACTAGAGAGTAATTTGAGAAATTTTGTTTTATAAAAAACCCAGAGATTCTTAGCACCCCTGACCATTGAAGGCTTGCTGGGGACTGGGACCC
>NC_051407.1:14599982-14600673 GCF_015228065.2 Penaeus monodon
CGTTCGTGCACCACAGAAACAGGAGGTGGAAAATAGAACGCATGTGTGTCGTAAAAAGAAAGAGATAAAAAATATTTTTTTCTTCCATTCCCCTTAACAAACATGCCATTTGACTTTACAATCTTTTGATTTTACAATCTTTATAATATTACCTCTAGTGTGTTCCCTTTGTCCCTTTTTTAATTTACTATAACATGAAGCCCTTTCATCTGATATAATTTATGCCTGCGTCATAAAAGTGTATTCTTTCATTCTATCTTTGTCGCGGGATCCTTTATCCGATTGCGTCATTTCTTGAATTATTTGGACTGTTTATTGCTTGTTTGATTGGATTTGCTTTATTCTCTTCACGATCGCTGGACACATTCATAAGAGTTTGAGAATATCAATGGATTTTGCATATTTTTCCTTATTAAGGATGTAAAGTGGGTTGCGAGAGGTCCCTCTGTGCTGGTGTGTTGCTCGGTGTGGTGTGACCAAGATTGTCATTATTATCACTGTTATTACCAAGTAGCGAAGTATATAGAGTGGGACCCCACTGAATAAGGAGAGGAGGAGAGGTTAGGAATTGCTTTCTACTTGAAAATGGAAATGTATAAGTCTAAAGAACGTGACACCCCCTTTCTATATATAGTGGTTTATATACATCTTGGTTAAAAATAAGGTAAAATTTTAAAAAAGGAGGCAGCAT
>NC_051407.1:14601038-14601162 GCF_015228065.2 Penaeus monodon
AAGAGTTTGAGTTCGATCACGTTACCCACATGCTTTTCGTCGCTTGCTAGACTACCATAGTAAGATGCAGGAGAGACGCCCGTCTGTCTCACTACCAGATCCTCAGAAAAGAAAGAGATAAGCA
>NC_051407.1:14602278-14602416 GCF_015228065.2 Penaeus monodon
AGGTAATATTGTAAAAATTGTAAAATCAAATGGCATGTTTGTTAAGGGGAATGGAAGAAAAAAATATTTTTTATCTCTTTCTTTTTACGACACACATGCGTTCTATTTTCCACCTCCTGTTTCTGTGGTGCACGAACG
>NC_051407.1:14603279-14604940 GCF_015228065.2 Penaeus monodon
ACATGCGCGCGCGCGCGTATACATATTTTCCTTCTCTCTTTCTCTCTCACACACACACACAATATAATAAAAATATCTACCTTCCCAGAATTCGATGTAGCCCTGTGCAGTTATGATTTGAATTCAAAAGCTAACATTATCATTATATCTCCAGAATCCCGTTTTCTAAGACGACATTGTCTTTATGTATGGAATCTTAATGCTAAGCTGAGCATCTCCCAATACATTATTCATGAATCGCTGGTCGTGCGTAAAAAAAGTAGTATATTCTGTATTTCCTTAGACGAAAATTCGATAGAAATCATTTTAGGTGTGTGTCAGATCTTTTTGTGGGTGTATATGTGTGTTTGTGGATGTTACATGTAATTCAGACGTTAAAAGGCAGATAGAAAGTAAATGATATCTGTTAAGAAAGCACCAATAGACATCTTAAATGTATTCTAAAAAAAATATTTATGAATTAAACATAAGTAAATTTATGTTTGAGCTTGTGTGTGTGTGCGTTAATGTTTGCATGTATGCTACACCTTTTGTGTCATAACTGAATTATCATATGTCCAATATGTATAGAGAACAAACCAACATATATCCGAGTGTAATTCATTGTTCCAAATCGAATATTGCAACTGGCAATTTAATGGATGATATCGTTAACACCAAGATATAAAGCGATGCATCACGGTCGCTGGACTGTCTCGCAACTCTAGCAAAAGTATAACGAATATCGCGCAACAGTCGCTCGATTTGGGCGCATTGGACGTAAGCAATCCATGCAAACAGTCTGAGTTGGTCCCCACTCTACCACCGAGGTCACTGAGGAATCCTACAAGTCCCCAGGAGACAGCCGCCAAGCGCTCCCAGAATACCTGGACCTTGAGAAAAAATCTAGCCAACCCGCCTCCAAGCATAGACGAGTTGTCAAGTTAGTCTAACTGGTAAAGGGGCAGGAGGACAAGGTGACTGACTGCTCTCCAGCAACGAGGACTTTCACACCAAGCATGGAGAGTACAGGATGATAGCCGGCCTCACCCTCTCGAGATCTCATCAAAAAGCTCCGGGAGCATCGTCATGTAATTTTTGAAGCAGTTCGGATCATCCGTCCTCAGCTTCTAGATTAGCCCACAGTAGCTAGCTACGAAGCCAGACCTGAGGCCGGTGCCTCCTAAAATTTCTTCATATGTCTCCGTATCAAAGGACCACTTCTTGCAGGATGTTGCCCTGGACCAGATGGAGAAGAGTGTGGTACATGTCCATGTTGACTGCTGGAAAGTGCCCTCCCGACTACACCTCGCAAGTTCGCGCATCGTTTTAGGCCCTCCGAGCTTCTTCGGTTAAATGGGCTTGGTGGAAACAAACTTAGTGAGTCATTGAGCGACTCGTGAGCGACTTTTGAAAAAAAAAAATCTCACTTGCATGACTCTCACGAGTCGCTCTCTTGGAAACCTGCCTTCAACTGAATTATCATATGTCAGCTTAATGTGTGTGTATGTCATATATGTGGAGAAAGATGTGTGCATTCTGCACATGGGTAGCCGAATTGTGTCAGCCCGTATGTTATACATTTAAACTAATTATATTAACTGTAATTTCACAAATTACGTCATGGATAAGATTGTATAAAGTTCCAAAGTTCATTATAACCTGTAAAGAAAAAGAAACAA
>NC_051407.1:14604975-14605066 GCF_015228065.2 Penaeus monodon
CCCAGAATAAATTAGAATATTCAAAAAGTAAAAAAAAAATCTGTCAATAAATCTCATATAAAACTAAATAATAATAACAACAGCAAATAAA
>NC_051407.1:14607918-14608674 GCF_015228065.2 Penaeus monodon
CATGTATTGCGCCCAAATCGAGCGACTGTTGCGCGATATTCGTTATACTTTTGCTAGAGTTGCGAGACAGTCCAGCGACCGTGATGCATCGCTTTATATCTTGGTGTTAACGATATCATCCATTAAATTGCCAGTTGCAATATTCGATTTGGAACAATGAATTACACTCGGATATATGTTGGTTTGTTCTCTATACATATTGGACATATGATAATTCAGTTATGACACAAAAGGTGTAGCATACATACAAACATTAACGCACACACATACAAGCTCAAACATAAATTTACTTATATTTAATTCATAAATATTTTTTTTAGAATACATTTAAGATGTCTATTGGTGCTTTCTTAACAGATATCATTTACTTTCTATCTGCCTTTTAACGTCTGAATTACATGTAACATCCACAAACACACATATACACCCACAAAAAGATCTGACACACACCTAAAATGATTTCTATCGAATTTTCGTCTAAGGAAATACAGAATATACTACTTTTTTTACGCACGACCAGCGATTCATGAATAATGTATTGGAAGATGCTCAGCTTAGCATTAAGATTCCATACATAAAGACAATGTCGTCTTAGAAAACGGGATTCTGGAGATATAATGATAATGTTAGCTTTTGAATTCAAATCATAACTGCACAGGGCTACATCGAATTCTGGGAAGGTAGATATTTTTATTATATTGTGTGTGTGTGTGAGAGAGAAAGAGAGAAGGAAAATATGTATACGCGCGCGCGCGC
>NC_051407.1:14609567-14609748 GCF_015228065.2 Penaeus monodon
GTGTGTCTGTGTTTGTATGTGTATTAATTATACTGAACAGTATCTATAACAATCCAGTCATTGAATTTAATCTAAACACCTTTTATTTTTCTGTTTTGTTTTCATTTATTCGTGTGTGTGTGTGGTAATTATATTGAACAGTATCAATAACAATCCTGTTACAGAACATAATCTAATTGCA
>NC_051407.1:14609800-14610195 GCF_015228065.2 Penaeus monodon
AATGTCCTATCGATGAGTCAGGCAGACAAAAAGTCGACAATAACATTGCGATAGTCAAAATCAATCAAACCTAACAGCTATATAGAAGAAAAAATATATATATATAAAGAGAAGTGGAAAATAGAAGAGGACAGAAAGCTTCGATACTAGAGAGAGAAAAAATGCTCTTAAGATCGTAAAATCAAGTTTATTGGACAGAACGCCCGGGCCAGTTCAAGAGTCGCAGGGAACGAGCAACCCTTGCTTGATTGCCTGATTTTAATTGGCCATAGCTTCCCTTTTGCCTGTAGAATAGCACTAAAAGGCGAGAGGGATTAAGCCAATAAGCATGAGAGCGGTACGAGTAAGCAGATTTTTCTTTTTTCTTCTTATGAGAGGGGAACGCTACTAAGGCG
>NC_051407.1:14610541-14610788 GCF_015228065.2 Penaeus monodon
AAGTCTTATCATTCATGCAAAAGGGGAAAGTTAATGTGTTTGATTAACTACATATTTTTGCAATCGGATTTCCCTACTACAAGACGTAGATATCTTGGATATTAAAACTGTCTTCACCAGGAATTGCCTATTCATGAACACAGACAGATCGGTAGGCAGATAAACGTTATGTATCGATATAATGATTAAAATAGGTATCTTGGCCAGAAAAAAAAGAGAAGCATGACATTACAGGGAGAAAAGTTTG
>NC_051407.1:14610831-14611154 GCF_015228065.2 Penaeus monodon
ATGATACCGCTTCGGATAAAATATTATTTATTCTACGCTTGAGGAACTTATCTCGCGGTTATTGTCACTTTTGAAATTAACAGAATAATTCATTTCCGAAAAAGGAAAGTTTCTAATTAGTTCCCCCTGAAAAGATGGAAATTCAGCATAATCTAAACCACGGCTAGAATGAATTAATCACCCTTGCATAAATCTTGGTTAATGAGGCGGATCACAGCTGATGGAATAGATATTAGGGAACTTAAAACTTGTATATGGAATGCTCATCATAATTTATTGTAAGAATAAAAAGTGTGCAGAAGAGAAAAAGAAGCAGGCCGGCG
>NC_051407.1:14612789-14613160 GCF_015228065.2 Penaeus monodon
TACCAAAATTGAAAGAGGATAAAAGGATGCTGGTGCCCATGTTGCCCCCAAAGAGTCCCGGTCTGAAAAGTAATAAGATCCAACGACTGAGGAAACCGGGTCGCCCTCGAGTTCTTAATCCCTACACAATATCTCTTCGCGGAGGAGTATGAGGACGCGGCGTACAGTCTAGTACTCCTGAAGGACAACACCTCAAATGATATTTTAAAGGAAAGCAGAGAAAGGCGCCCTTATGGCACAGCTGCATAGAGTTCAAGTTAGGGTTTTGCTTAGACGGGAAGCTTTTGATTACTAGACGAGGAGATGCAAGGAAGATCCCCACAGATATGAGGGCAGTTGAGGGATCTGTTCGGAATAGACGTATTTCAAGC
>NC_051407.1:14613197-14613835 GCF_015228065.2 Penaeus monodon
TAAATAAAAAAACACGTCTAGCTTCTTACTAGTAGACTTAGATTTACTTTTTCAATGATACTTCCTCCATATATTCATAGACGTGATGACTTGAATATTGATAGAGTGGAATATGGAATGTATTTTATTCACGGAGAATTTTTTTTAAGGTTATAGATAGAGGAGAAGGAAAAAATATGAAAGTAATTTCAAGTTTGAAGAAAGAAAAAAAAAAATAGTACGGTCTTTATAGGCCAATGACCCTTCAAAACTGGAAGTCTATCATTGGAGACAAAGATATGGGAAGTTATTGAGACAAAACCAATGATAGATGAGACTCAAAACCGTAGGTATGAATAACAGCTAACAGTCTTAGAATCACCAGGGCCAATTATATTTGTAAACATCAGAAAGAAAAATCTATAAATGCAGTTTAGTACATGCAGTTAAGTTTTTAATGCAATTAAAAAATCTTAGCTGTAATCTATGCAGCTGTGCCATAAGGGCGCCTTTCTCTGCTTTCCTTTAAAATATCATTTGAGGTGTTGTCCTTCAGGAGTACTAGACTGTACGCCGCGTCCTCATACTCCTCCGCGAAGAGATATTGTGTAGGGATTAAGAACTCGAGGGCGACCCGGTTTCCTCAGTCGTTGGATCAA
>NC_051407.1:14614659-14614884 GCF_015228065.2 Penaeus monodon
CTGACCTGCTGTGACCTTTGAAGGCTTGATCAATAAATCATTGAAGTCTTGAATGAGCCTTTGAGTCAGAGTGAACCAGTGGACGACTGTCTTTTGAATGCAGAATGAAATCACGTAATATAATAAATTTCATTTAAATTTTAAATATTACCTGAGATATCAACAAGCGGGAAATTCCTTGGGCCGTGGACTAAGAAAAATCAAATGATGTTTTTTTTTTCTTAC
>NC_051407.1:14615817-14615936 GCF_015228065.2 Penaeus monodon
GTGAAAGAACGTGTTTTTGACCTGCTGTGACCTATGAAGGCCTGATCAACAAGAAAAAGAACAATTATGGCAGGAGAAATTCTAGATAAATGCAAAGTTTACTATCTGTTTGATGCCAT
>NC_051407.1:14617789-14618426 GCF_015228065.2 Penaeus monodon
GCCTTCTGTATTTGCAGAGCCCCCCCCCCCCGCTCGTGTTGTCCACCAGCATAGTTACGTCGACACAAACACAAACAAACCGCCTTTGGACGCTGGGCGAACGAGGCCTTATTCGATTGCCCTGTAGTTAATTGGCCACATCCAGCCTTTGCTTACAGCTCAGCCCTAACATGACTTTGGAGAGATTTGCGCCGTCGTCCCGCCAACGAGGGAACGCAATCTTCGGGTAAAGGAAACTGTTGTGTGCAAGTAGCAGTTCCACAGTATAATTTAATGTCAGTGTAATTGCACTTGCAAAGCGCCGATTGTCGTTTCCGATAAATACTGCGTGTTGTAATTCCTAATTGTTGTTTGGCCTGTCATTGATAAACGTTCCTGCTACGTTTTCGTAATCTTGCAATTTTCATGGAAATTGTGAGGGAATAAATAGGTAAAGTTTATCATAATTTTAAGGCGCCTTCAGGGGCTGAAACTTCCTCGCGGTAATTTCGACTTTTTAATTAGAAAATAATTTTTAACGTGAAACTTATGATAAGCTTTCAGATGCATGATTGCGTGTAGGGAGAAAAGGCCTTAGTAATTTCCATGAAAATGTACGTTTTCCCCAGCATACACATTAGGAAGAGAAACAACCAAC
>NC_051407.1:14620484-14620862 GCF_015228065.2 Penaeus monodon
TATCACAGAGCTTGGCTTTTTACAAACCTTCCAGTGCACCTTTCCACTAACCCAATTGTGCCATTTCTTATATTCTCTCTGTGTCATCTTACTATACTCACTTATTAAGTGGTTCACTGTTTCGTCCTTTTCTCCGCACATTGTACATTTACTTTGCTCCTAAGACTCCCGTTTCCCTCTTCACGTTTCCCTGCCACCTGTCCTCACCGGCGATGTCATCAGTTTGCCTCAGAAATTGTCCACGAAGTATATTTTCTTTCCAGTTTTCTTCTCTTTCCATTCTCTTTCTTTTCTGCAGATCAGTTTCCGACTCAGTTACTTCACCCTCTTCCATGATTCTAAGTGAACTTTCTGTACTATTGTTGACATACCTTTTCA
>NC_051407.1:14620995-14621149 GCF_015228065.2 Penaeus monodon
GAAATGCAGCTGAATATCTAAGCAGCGATACTACACAAGTGTTGATTCCGTTGATTTTCCGTACCCTTTTCTTGTACTCTTTCGTAACTTCATCTTTCATTTCCTGCATCTGTAGCTTTCTCCATCCTTTACTGACTTAATCACAGACTCGACG
>NC_051407.1:14621500-14621608 GCF_015228065.2 Penaeus monodon
AACTGTCTGAGCTATTCATTAACCCCCACATTTTTCAGGCACTCCAGAATCCATGAATGGATTAGCACCATTCTAATAATATATAGCAAGTCAAGCGTGCCTCTTGAT
>NC_051407.1:14622215-14622517 GCF_015228065.2 Penaeus monodon
GATAGTTTCTATGCTTATGTTTAAGTTTCTTCTTTTCAATCAACATATTCACCCTATAAAGATCTTTGTTAATCTTCACTCGCCCTTCAAGTCTTCTTTTCCACTATGGTTCTCTATTGGCATTTCGATTTGGCTTCTTTGGTCCTAGCAGCTCCTTGATTAAAACTGCACCTTGTTTTCATTTCCCTAACATGGTATCAACTTTTTGGACCGTAGATTGCAGTTTCTCTTTTCTACTCCTCTCAAAGATGGTAATCTCACTCTTTGATTGCTAGATAAGATGTTTTTCAGTCGCTCGATTA
>NC_051407.1:14623280-14623763 GCF_015228065.2 Penaeus monodon
GGTCGTCGAGTTATCTCGTTCGAATTATTCCATTACCCATGGTGGGGCTTAAATCAGAACTATTTTCGTAACGTCTTGAGCGTTATTGGAAAAGACATTAATAATGATATACACACGATAGTAAAGTTTGCCGGCCTACATAAACATGAACTCATATTCTAGGAACCAGTCATAGGTCTCGGCCGCTAGTCTTCTGCCCATGACATTTTTATCATCATTACTGACTCCATTTACAGTGCTAATGGAGTTTGCCGGAGAATGTATAAGTGACCTAACCTGTACATCTAGGCTTCAGTGACCTGTGGTATTTACTGAAAGAAAAGAAAGTTAATAGAGAGAGAAAAAAAAATCTGACACTAATTATTTAATATATTACAATACTAGGATTGTTTAAATGGTACAGTCATAGTAAACTCTTTACATAACATTCATGACTTATTTTCTCATAATTTAGGGTACTGGAAGGAACACATTGGAATTAAA
>NC_051407.1:14623846-14624012 GCF_015228065.2 Penaeus monodon
TTTGAGTGGTTGATGTAAGAATAAATCTCTTTTTCTTCATCTTTACTGGCGGAAAAAAGTTACATGTAACTGATAACCTTTATCGACTCGTAATTTCCAGAGAAAAGGCATGTAAATGGAAAAATCATTTCCAGAAAATTAAAGTTTTCTTTGTTTTAGAACGATT
>NC_051407.1:14624260-14624596 GCF_015228065.2 Penaeus monodon
CCCCCTTTGCCCTTCTCCCAAGCACTTTACTTAGTCACATGCAAACGAAAGTAGATCGCAATTGCCTTTGAAAAACCAACGCTCTCTACCACCCAAAGGCAAGCAAACAATAACCTCTGCCTCATAACCTCAATTAATTTCTCCGAACCCTGAGTCCTATGCGGTATTTTCTTACGAACCGCTGCTCTTGTTTCACTGTGGGACAAAACGCTTTGAAAACTTGTTAAATAGGGAAGAGGGAGAGTTTGTAACTGCGAAATCAAATCCTGATTTTCTTTTTTTTTCTCTCTCTCCTTTTTTCTTCTTTTCGTTGTTCTTGTTGGGGGATAATTTGTT
>NC_051407.1:14624903-14625004 GCF_015228065.2 Penaeus monodon
GTTCCTTTTTCTTTGGCTTCATTTTCCTGGAAAAGCCGCAATGTGGCTTGAAGGCTGATAATTAGTGCCCTTGATTTTCGCTTCGTGAGGGAGAAATGACC
>NC_051407.1:14625530-14625859 GCF_015228065.2 Penaeus monodon
TGGGTTGATCAGGGGTTGTGGGTTTTCAGGGATTGGGGTTAGGAGTGACTTAGGGGCAGGGTAGGACTGTGATGGGGGAAGGGACGGGAAAGCGATGCGTAGGGGGTGGGCGTGAGCAAGTGGGGTGAGGGGGAGGCAGGGATGGGAGGGGGCTAGGGGTCAGGGATGCGTGTAGCTTGTGGGTAAAAGGAGGTTTAAAAAAAATAAAAATGGTAGAAACGAGAGGGAAATGATTATGAAATGCTCAGAGAACCAGAAGGAATACAGAATCCGATTAATTAGAAGAAATGTTTCTCTCTTTTTTCCGTCATCTTCCAGCCATTGTAAAC
>NC_051407.1:14626427-14627001 GCF_015228065.2 Penaeus monodon
GTAAACAAACACATAGACCTTCACCCTTCAACTTAGATACTCAATCATAAGCTAACTGGAATACCAATGACCATAAATCATGAAATCAAATGATCTGTAAAATCTGATCGCCCGGCGTCCATTACCGCCATGAAGTTTGTAATTTCATCTTCCAACAATTAGTCAGACAAAAACATAATCGTCCGTATAATGGGGGCATTAAATTCATTAAACATGCATTACCTTAATGAAGACACGACTCCGCGAGGCTAACGAATTGCCATTAACATAAGGTAATCATGGAGTGGATGGCTGCGTTTTAGTTTTCTCTCATTTTCTCATTTGCTTTTCTCTCCGATTATCCCCTAATTATCTAATGATTTTGGCCTTTGTTTAGTGTTTCTGTTCCCTTCACTTCACAATATTCGCAAATATTCACTTAGTTTAGCCTTAACTATCCGTCAGTTTCTTGCTAAACCAGTATTATATTTACCTTTATAACATTAGGTATCTGACTACATGATGTATTCGGTTTATCTACAATAAATATGTTGTTATCTTTTAGTCTCAGGCTCAAGCTATCGTAAAATCGCTT
>NC_051407.1:14627095-14627378 GCF_015228065.2 Penaeus monodon
CCTTCTTCACTACCTTCCTACTTCCCTCCCATTCTTCCTCCCTTCCTTCCTTCCTTCCTCCCAGCTTCCTTACCATCCTCCTTTCCTCTTCCCCAAACCTGCCTGAATCCTCATCCCACCCCTTTGCTCTCTCGATTTCTTATGGAAAAAATCTGCCAATTTCTCCAGAAAATTTCCGAATCGCCTTCTCACTCGGCGAGGAAATTCGTGGATTCACAGCATCTCTAATTCCATCTTTCCACAAACATTAAAACGAGAGCAGACTTCCATATGTTTGAGAGAA
>NC_051407.1:14628985-14630051 GCF_015228065.2 Penaeus monodon
AAGAAAGTTGGTTGTGTTGGATGGGGAAAAGGGGGGGAGGGTTGTGTTGGGAAAGGAGGGGGGGTTGGGGGGGTAGTAGGTTAGTAGGATGGGGTAGGGGATTGGGGAGTTGGGGAAGGAGGGAAAGAAAGCTGAGGGAGTGACAGAGGGGGAGAAGAGAGGAAGAGGGAGGTAGAGAGAAAGGGGGGAGGGGGTGGAGTCCGGAATTAGGGGGTGGGAGGGAGGGAATTAGGGGTAGGGAGAAGATGAGACGAAGCAGAGAAGAGAGGGAGAGAGGAGGGAATGAGGAGAGAAAAGAGGGACAGAGAGGTAGAGTGAGAGAGAGAGAGAAAGGAGGAAAGAGGGGAAGGGGGGGGGGCGGGGAGTCGGATCCTCTGCAATACCGACGTAAATTTTGCCGCATTTGGACGTTTATGATCTCTCGGCAACGTAGCAATGTCGGAAATGTGTGAATCTACGTTTATGCGCGCATTATCGGAGACTCTCGATGTAAAACTGCTGTCTGTGTCTTTCCTCCAACGATATTCCCTCTGAGGTTAAGGGGGCGGGGGTGCAGGAGGGGGGCGGGGGTGCAGGAGGGGGGAGGGGATGTAGGAAGGGGCAAGGGGTGCAGGAGGAGGGAGGGGGTGTAGGAGGCGGGTGTAGGAGGGGGAAGTGAGTGTAAGAGAAAGGATAAAGGTGTAGGAGGGAGGTGACGATGAAGGATGGGGGAGGGGGAGAGTGAAAGAGAAAGGCCAAAGGTGTAGGAGGGGGAAAGGTTATAAGGAGTGTATCGGAGAGGGTGAGGGGGTGTTGGAGGGGGAAACGAGCGAAAGAGAAAGGTCAAAGGTGTAGGAGGGTGTAGGAGGGGAGAGAGAGTTTGAGAGAAAGGTCAAAGGTATAGGAAGAGATTCCGGGTGGGTAGGAGAAAGTTCAAAGGTGTAGGAGGATGGAAATGGAGAAAGAGAAGGGTACGAGAGTGTAAGAGAAGGATGGAGAACATCCAAATTTCGCTCTTCAGGTGGATAATAATGTTAATTGAATCAACAATGAAATTCCTTTTTTCTCCTTGAGGCTTCATTCTTTT
>NC_051407.1:14630135-14630307 GCF_015228065.2 Penaeus monodon
AAGGAGGTATTTTTTCTTTATTATCTAGTAATTATCTTGCTCTCTCTATTCCTGAGAGAGAAAGAAGAGGAAGTCGATAGGTGAATAATAGATAACGAGAAGGAAAAGCCAGAAGGAAAACTAACAATCTCAGTCCCCCGTGATAAGCATCTTGCAGACATGTAGCCTGCCG
>NC_051407.1:14630530-14630834 GCF_015228065.2 Penaeus monodon
TCGCACAAATCTAATTAATTTTACCAGACACATGTAACGATATGTATGTCCATATAATGTTGGAACTAAATTCAATATTACATCCATTTGCCGTGTAGTATATGAACACTATCACTTGTAAACATTTTATGGTCAGTGTAAACATCAATACATGAGACCAATGACCAGCGTCATGTATCCCATGTCCCTATTTCACAACACAAATATAACGAGGGTGTTCAGGAAAAAAATGTATATGACGGTAAGAATAAAATACTGAGTAATCCTTAAGAGGGAAAGATTAGGCAAGGAAAAACGAAAACGA
>NC_051407.1:14631010-14632138 GCF_015228065.2 Penaeus monodon
CGCAAGTTAGTGTTATTTTAAATTTTAAAGGAAACATCACTGATGAGGAGCCTGTTATACTATATATCATAAAACGCTTCCATCGATTAGTGTCCATGGTGACAGTTGTAAACAAACCATGAATGGAAATTCACTCTTAAACTATTTACATTTCTCGTCATTGGAAGATTCCAAGACATAATTGAACGTAACCAAAAGACAATTACTGGACATTGAATAACATGGTCACAAAACAAAATAATTTGGGAAAAGGGGTAATCAGAGACAAAATGACATCGCAGTCACGGTAACAGACACCACGGGAATGAGGAGTAGATAGCATAGGCAGAAATAACATCAGATCGGATTCCTTTAAAGAACTATCCCTACACTGATGCTCTCGAGAAAACTAGTTCAATTAATCTTTTGATTCCACACGATCATAAAATCCATCTTGTCAGTTACAGAATTTCGAGAAAATGAGACAGAAAGTGAGGTATCTTTTCCTCAGTGCATTGTTTGCGTTAGATGACAGCAATTAAAAAGTCTTTTGGAAGGGATGCAAATATGCTTAGTTATTTCTTGTTATTAAAGTCAGGCCGATGCAATGATTTAGCATACAGTAACAAAAACGCTAGAAATATAATACCACGCTTAGTATCACGCTCAGGTCACATGCAGAGAACATTAGATCAGAAATTTACGAAAGGTAGCCAAAGAAAGCATTAAGGAGGACTGTTTATTTAGCATATCTTACTTATTCATGTGTTTCATGTTGCACATTAAAACCTCAAATCTCATATTTCCATTACTGTCTCTACAAATCACAAAAGTGAAAAAAATAACTTACTTCCTGTAAAAACATGTATATTTGGGATGATAAGTTGGGATTAATTAATCCGTGACTGACGAGCGAATTATGTTTGATCTATTGTATATTGATAAACACTATTTAGTATTAAATATCCGATTGGAATTTGAATATCATTTGAAGGGTATTTACAATAATGTTTACTTTTTTAAGAGAAAAAAATATAGATGCAATTATAACTAGTATCTGTGTAGCAATGCCCTGTGATGCGGGATGACGTCGCTCCCGGACGCGCTGAGGATGTTTCGTGCTTAGACGAACCTACGTCAGATCAATAT
>NC_051407.1:14632221-14632489 GCF_015228065.2 Penaeus monodon
CTCTCATACCTCTGTGGTTCTCTCATACCTCTGTGGTTCTCTCATACCTCTGTGGTTCTCTCATACCTCTGTGGTTCTCTCATACCTCTGTGGTTCTCTCATACCTCTGTGGTTCTCTCATACCTCTGTGGTTCTCTCATACCTCTGTGGTTCTCTCATACCTCTGTGGTTCTCCCTCATAGTTAACCAATCAGAACTGCTGGTAAAAGAGCCTAATGAAAACTCAGGTCTAAGAGTCTATATAAGAGGGGCGTATTTACCTTTAATT
>NC_051407.1:14632517-14632604 GCF_015228065.2 Penaeus monodon
ATTTACGCTGCATTTTGTGATGGAACGCGGTCGTCAGGTAAGATAAGTACAGGCACTGAAAGTAAATCACTGCATAGGGTATACAAT
>NC_051407.1:14633027-14633199 GCF_015228065.2 Penaeus monodon
CAGTGCGAAACATAAAGAGAGAGGGAACGTCTTAAACAACCTTGTGTCCAAGAAGATTACTAAGCAAGTAACTATGGCTGAAAAGACTAGTTTAGTATTTAAGAAGGGGAGAACATTGTGACTACTCTTCTAAACTCTGAATGTTATTTTTTTCCGGCCATAGAAATTAAAT
>NC_051407.1:14634817-14635244 GCF_015228065.2 Penaeus monodon
AAAAGAGAAATGGTCTTCAGACGTAGAAAAATTGTGAAAATATATATATATATTTTTTTTTTTATCAAATAAATATCAGTTTGATCCTTTCGCAAGTTCTATTGTCGAATTTTATATTATAAATATATAATAGTTATCTACACATCATGATTTTATTTCGTCACAATAATAACACTTTTACTGTTTCACTCATTACACTGTAGATAACGAGCATTGCACAGACGCTTTTGGCAAATTCATAAAATATTAATGTTTTTGTCAGAGACACCTGTTGCAGATAAAAGTCAATTTTTGTTCTTAAGTTTCATCATCTGAATAGTTATAACATTTTACTATCATTTCCTTAATTGGATTTCTTTCTTGCCATAGATATTTGTAATATTATTTCTACCAATCACAGTCATTGTTAGAGACCGACCTCTTCACA
>NC_051407.1:14635319-14635432 GCF_015228065.2 Penaeus monodon
GTGTGGGTAACTACCGTAAATAATTATGAAGATAACATACGACAGACTAATTTTAATTGCCTGGTATTATTACCTAAACATTATAATCATTAAAGAAATGTGATAAAACTGTT
>NC_051407.1:14635570-14636075 GCF_015228065.2 Penaeus monodon
CAAAACCACCTCCAGCGAACGACAAACATGGGTACTATGACGTCAATAACAGACAGTCATAGGGTACTTCGACTGACGCAATTGACCAAGGTACGAAAGACTTGTGAATAATGCCGTTTAAAACGATGATAAGTACGTGGTATTTGCACACTGAATACCGATATACAAATTGCAAATAGGCGTTACTGACAGTGGCACACAAAATATTAGTTTCGTATTACTGGCGTTATCATTGACATTTCACTGTACTCGTTGCACATAAGCTTCACTACCACGGACGCCCAATGACGTTTTTGATATTTTTACAGAAAGTCTCTCAACGACAACATTTTCATAGACCCTTGTGTAAGCATTGGGAACTTATCACAATACAGTTTGAAATATGATAAACATGTTATTATGTTACATTCAGGTTATATAAAAATATTATATCAATGGAATCACGACATTACAATTCCCTTTATGCTATGCAATCAGTTCCTTTTAATATATTGCTTTGTTTAAT
>NC_051407.1:14636585-14636762 GCF_015228065.2 Penaeus monodon
TCACACTATCCTTCATGGTTTTCAGCAATGTATATTCATTTTTATAACTTAGTGTATTAGTGAAAATATCGGACGAAAGAAAGAACATTGCTATGTGAACATGGTATGTGTAGTGGCGTAAAAGAAATATGTCACGGGCATTATAGAAATATAAATGTCATCGATGAAATGCGTCCT
>NC_051407.1:14637657-14637756 GCF_015228065.2 Penaeus monodon
GAAAAGCGAAGCATTCCTTGAACTCTAGCTGTGAAGGAATTTAGTCTAAAATAGGAGCAAATCGAATTATGCGTATAACATTTAGTTATCATAATGACT
>NC_051407.1:14637947-14638283 GCF_015228065.2 Penaeus monodon
CGCCGACAAGCGCAAGCCAGGCTCGCCATTTTCCCGAAGAGCTTGCAAGCACTAAAATGAGAGACGGATCACCTGACTCGAACGCGATAGTTTTGTGAGAGGAACGTAAAACCCCGAGATAAGGCAGGCACGACAGCCAAGCAAACTTCGGCGTCGTTGGAATAGCTGAAGTTTCGAAATGAATTATGATGAAGTTTCGGCGTTTTCGGAGCCAGGGTGACGTTTGGCTAAGCAGAAAATCAAGGGGATTCGGGCGAAGGGAGAATGACAATAAAGGGAATGGATGATGACCTTGGACCGTGTTTTGATATTTATTGGCGGGAATTATGGCGGGGC
>NC_051407.1:14638689-14638979 GCF_015228065.2 Penaeus monodon
TACATGCGCCGTTACCAAAGTTTAATGAGGCCTTACCAAGCAGGTCATGTTACACTAAGTAGATCTCCCTCTCGGCTGGAGCTTAACAAGGGCGCTTTGTTTCACGGCACGAGGGATGATTTAGTTCCCTGGCGATCATTTAACAGTCTGCAAACAAACTTGCCTGCTGTAAAATCACCGGCGCGGAGTTATGGCGTTCTTGGTCACCGTGGATTTTTAAAAATTCGTGAAATTTGCGTACTTGGTAACATTGTTTGAAATTTGGAGGTAATAATGTGACACCTCCATGG
>NC_051407.1:14641296-14641363 GCF_015228065.2 Penaeus monodon
GAGGGAAGAGAAGGCAATAGGAGCAATAAGAGCAAATAATTGGAAATATCAACAATAAATGAAAAGC
>NC_051407.1:14641513-14641600 GCF_015228065.2 Penaeus monodon
ACAACTAAGTAGTTTCATAACCTAGCCAAGAATTCTCATTTGAACGTACCAGCACCTATGTGAGGTTTACCTTGAATTTTTAACGTT
>NC_051407.1:14641782-14642003 GCF_015228065.2 Penaeus monodon
GTCACAACAGTAATACTAGTACCCCTAAGAACAGCAATAAAACAACTTTTAATAACGCCAACGGGAGACGATAAAGAAACAAAAAAAAAGGACACTAGCGACGTCCGTTTCTTCGGTGTCCTTCCGTCCTTTAGTCAGACAAATGTCTTTTTTTCTCGAGTCGATGCCCACGGACGGAGTTTCGTAGAGGCCATGATCAAATGTGGGCTAGAGATGGGAAT
>NC_051407.1:14643053-14643433 GCF_015228065.2 Penaeus monodon
TATGATGGAAATCCATTAGTACTAACTCCAGTTATAAATCCCTTTAATATTCATTTCTCCTTACTTTCAACCACACCATAAGCTTTCACAAAAAAAAGGCAAACAGAAAAAGTCCTGGTACATTTATTCCTTTTTTATTTCCTTTTTTACCAAAGGCTTTCAGAGATCTCCCCGCCAGCCGCCGTAGCACTGCCAAGCTTCACGTAACACCAGGCCAGCGAGGAGACGTCCAATGACACACTAGCTGCGGAGGAAGGGAAATCGGTGAGTGGAGAGTCAGGCAGTCTGGCCCATTCCCAGAGTCTCATCGCGTGTGAACTGCTTGGTTTCCTTCTTTTGTGGAAATGTGATGTAAATGAAGAAATATTTCGTATAAATGC
>NC_051407.1:14644173-14644831 GCF_015228065.2 Penaeus monodon
CACAATGTATCAAGCATCAATATTCATATGGAAATAGAAACAGCTTAATTGTAGTTTATGTATGCTGTCAGTAATGTTTTGCATATAATTTGATACAAATGATTATGATTATAATCATTATACCGTAACTATGCCAGATGAATGGTGTCGCGTGTCCCGTCTGATCGAATTAGATAAAAATACCTAAGCAGTTAAAATATTATGAACAGTTACAACAGCCCTTAGTATTTGGATAGCTTTAAGAAAAAAATGCGATAATGACCGAAACGAAACTGGGGCCATACAGGTTTCAATAAAAACAGTACGACTCAAGTGCACAGTACGTAATCCCCTGCGGCATACGAATACTTCAATATTCATCTTTGAATCTTACTCCTCAACGACCATCAGTGTATTTTACACCTCAAATATCGAGAAACTATGTATGCTGACTTGAACATATGGATTATATTTCTTTTGTAAAGTCAGTATGGCGTGGTTTTCTCCCACCAGGAAAATGCGCGAGTCTGCCCTCCGAGGCGCCGGCGAGGAAAAGACCCGAGAGGCACTACTCGCCGCCTCAGACCAGGTACGTTTTTACCTCGTCCGTGGAAGGCTGGCAAAGACAGCGCAAGGCTCGGGTTCATGAGGTCAGCTTTACCTCCATTTGGCTCACTGG
>NC_051407.1:14644872-14646127 GCF_015228065.2 Penaeus monodon
TCAGTTCATTACCGTTTTTGGTGTTGTGGGTGTATGGGGATCACCATGGCCAAATCAAAGACTGTTTTATAAGAAGTTTGAAGAGAGGAAAGACATTTGTGCTATTTATAAACAAATTATTTTCCCATCTTATGGTCTTCTTTGGTTTCCTCAATTATTATCTTTGAATATAATATAAATATATTAAAAGGAGCATTAAGAAATTTAGAAAGGAGAAAGGATCATTGGATATAAAAATCTAATCTTATAGTTTATTGTGGAAACATGAACATGATCATATTGACTTCAGAATTTTATTACATTAAGGTATGATTCTTTTTCTGCGATTTTTAAGACATGAATTTTGTTAATCTAAAGGGGTAATGGTAGAAAATTATTTGAACCTTACGTACTTTGACCTCTGCTCTCTGAACACAAAATAACCAGGATATTCACACAAACTGGTTGTTCGAGTCTTACCACGCCCGCTCGGTCACCCCTGAATAGGTTTATCTCTTGTAATCGCAGACTGACACTTATACATAAATTTATAAATTATAACACTTAGACACCTACTACTAACTCGCACGTACATGGGTTCCGATCTCTCATTCGGATGGTGGCAGCCTACTCCCGTGTCGGTAATTAACTAGCTAAACGTTACGAAAAGTAAAGGTGAAACTTTGGTCGTAAACATTACTACAATGGTTTGACATGTTGCTAAGGCACAGCGCGTTGCCCAGTATATTATTTCATTCATCTTGATTTTTTTTTTTACATAGGTAGTGTAACTACCTCGTTCTTAGTGTGTTTGGATAACGAGTTGTACAATCTTCAAGTGATCGTGCAGTACTCCCGAGCAGTACAGGAGATACGTGGTAGCAAACATACTGGAAACGGATGGGCGTAATTGGTAATCTTATAGTACGCTTAGACGGCGCCCGCTAGGGAACACTGAGGTAGCCTGGCTACCCCAAGGGTTGAATTATATGTAAAAGGCAACGGGATAATATTCTATGATATACAATACATTGCGTATCAAAACATACAAAGATTGTTCTGTGTGCAATACGCGATGAATACAGGGAGTATATGATAAACCGTTACGCATCACTACTCACAGTGGCATTAATATCTTGAATGTCGTGGATATCTTCCTAGCAGTGTAATATATACAATATTGAGTATAATAAGCTTGTCAAATAGGCAGAGAGCTGAGAGCCAGAGAAAACAGATATGATTTGAATCAATAAATATGGCCGTCAGACACTTGGTC
>NC_051407.1:14646186-14646518 GCF_015228065.2 Penaeus monodon
GTAGAATCTGTGCTTCTTCGTGATATCCAAAAATCCACCTGAGGATGATGACAGCACTCTACCCACCTCAGCGCACGATTCCTCTGCAGATGTTAGCATCATCGTCATTAACTCAAGAGGTCTTCCGGGATTCTTCGAGAAGGCTGGCCGTTCTCCAGACTTGGCCGATTAAGTCCTTCAGGAAAACGAAAAGAAAAAGAAGAGTAATTACCCGGGTTGCGTGTCTTGACTGGTTTCTTTTTATCTTTGTGATGTAATTCGACTTGCAATAAGAAGCTCGATACCAGGAAGGGATTTTCTTGTTTGGTGTCGTCAATACAGGTCGATGTATG
>NC_051407.1:14648424-14648564 GCF_015228065.2 Penaeus monodon
CAAGAGTAATAAGTTCATTAAAAGTTTGTAAAAGCTCGCAGAATTGTAACAGTGCCTGTAATATCTGTACATTTTGCATTTTTATGATTCTTGGAAACCAGAGTTTTGAATGAGGATTCCTGTTAGAACTTCCTTTTGTT
>NC_051407.1:14648830-14649652 GCF_015228065.2 Penaeus monodon
TGCTTCAGAAAGTTAAAATCTATTAAATAAGAAGACAAATGTAGAGACATGAACACTTATAAGTGAGAGTTAAAGGTATAAGATCCTTTCATGGACTGTTAAAGGAATCCTATGTTGCTTGAAAGGTGATCAGGGAAACTCACTGATAGTTTGATTCCTTTGATTACCGAATTTCTTAATTACGGGTATTGGTTGTGTCCTTGGGAAAACGGAACAGCGAGAGTGCATGCTCGATGAAGGTTAGATGAGACGTAGGGACGACCTGACCTAGCTTGGGCCAAGGTTAGGGGACCGCAGTCGGTTCACGGCGAGAGAAGGACAGGTTCTGAAATGGGTTGAGTCAGCGGTGAGTTCTAGACTGACCAACCGGCGCCATCTTGGGAATATGTTGGAATAGCTTCCTGTACATCCTATAATAATGTTGTATGTGTGACCTGCATACTGTTAGCCTCTGGAATTCTCGGTCTATACTCGTAAAGATACTATCACCAGCCAATTGGATTCTTGGGGTTTCTAAAGCAATGCAACTATTGAGAGAATATGTTGTTTTTGCCGATAACTTTTGCATAAAGTGATTGAGAAATGGTGCCTGTGGAATTGATCAGTCAAATAGAAGGGAATATCTTATTTATGTGGAAAAACAAAACAAAGTTATATTTCTAGATTTCTTGTTGTTTTAGTGCAATTAAGATGGGCATTTTTAATCGTCAAGACAGTAGCAAGAAGAATTATGAGAACAGATAGCAAGCGGTTATTTGTGATACCCCCCACCCCCACAATAAACACACAAAAAACGAAAGGATGAAAACGATCTGTGTAATT
>NC_051407.1:14649679-14649816 GCF_015228065.2 Penaeus monodon
GGTGGGTTTCATCCCATTAATGAGCTTTTACCAGATTATCATTTGAATGGGAAAAATATGAAATGAAAATAACCGTTTATTGTTTAAGATGCAAAAACAAAATCTTAACCTATGAAGCGCAGGTTGTGGCTGTGCAT
>NC_051407.1:14653422-14653710 GCF_015228065.2 Penaeus monodon
AAAAACCTGGACGAGAAAGAGCCTAACACCACTCCTGCTCTTCCACCGCAGTCCTTCCGGCCGGGAGACTCGGCCAAAACTATGAACCAAACTTTTCCAGCCGCCATTTTGCAGCTGGAAAATAAAGTGATTGAGTTCAAACTTTGCGCATCTCGAGCCGTTGAGGTACTGCAAAAGTTTTGGTCTACTATTGTCTTGCTTGCTCAAAGTTGAGGTGAGAAAAGGGCAGTTTTGATGGAGGTCATGATCCATATTTTGGAATTTACATGAAAATACGCTTTTTCTTGA
>NC_051407.1:14654028-14654394 GCF_015228065.2 Penaeus monodon
CATAAATTCGCAGATTTTGCTTTGTAAGAAAAGCTTTCTGTACTCTCTAGCATAAAAAATACGTCGCATATACAGCACAGACCGACACCAAAATAGGATTAATAAAAAAGAAAACGTTCCAAAAATAAGGATAAACACCCCTTTCCGAAACACAAACTACACCATTACCTGCACCTTGCATGGCACTTCTTTAATACTGAATCAAACTTTTGGCAATAACTATAATTTGAACTATAAATACCGAAGACTGTAGCATGACAGAAGACATTATGCTAACAGACAAATCACGATAATTCTGATACAGTAATTGTTAATTTTGATATATAAATAAAATAACACACGAACGAAAAGCAAAGCATCTCGATT
>NC_051407.1:14654520-14654700 GCF_015228065.2 Penaeus monodon
CAATATAGCGAAAAGGTCGTCGTCCGATTATTGTACTTGGAATCTTTTAGTGTGTGTTAATGGTACAAGAATTAGAATAGTTACAATAGCTGGATTGGCAATGGAAAGAAATGGGGGATAGAGAGAGATAACCGATTTTTTTAAATCAAGTTGTAATAGTGTGTGTCTTATGCATACTCA
>NC_051407.1:14654849-14655279 GCF_015228065.2 Penaeus monodon
TTTCTTTATATCATTGCTTTTTATGATTCACAAGATTTAGTAACTTCGGTGCCTTCCATGTGTTATAGTTTGCGAAGATTCATCAGTATTCGTGCAGAATTCTTCACGCTTCATGGCAAAACCAGAAACCTGCAATACTGTCTGAGTTTCATGTTTTCCAATTCTGTTTATTCTGCTTCGTTCCATGCTCCCATTCGGTGTCTCGACTCTTGGATATTTCCACGGGGATATAAACGTAATAAAAGCCGATTGCAAAGTATCAACATTTTGCAAACTGAGTCACTTCATGTCTTGCATTTGTATTAAAAGGAACAATTTCGTTCCGATGTCAAATTCCAATGCTTACATCCCAGGGAATAAAATGATTTTGGCATTGCGTTCGCGTGCCTGTTTGTGTGTGTGTGTCTATCGCCATCTATTTACTTTCCCA
>NC_051407.1:14656655-14656799 GCF_015228065.2 Penaeus monodon
GATCATGATCACTTTGTGTAAAATCTAATTCATTATTAACTTTGAGATACTGAATAATTCATTACTTTTATAATGATTGCTATTTTGTTTTATAGCATTTGATTCATGAAGATATGACGTAGTTTTGCATATTGTTGATTTTGT
>NC_051407.1:14656890-14657027 GCF_015228065.2 Penaeus monodon
ATTTATGATATTGCATTGATAATGTTCAGTTAATGCATGTATTGAATATTTACAAAGATTTAACTCAAACCTTGAATTACATTAATTAATAATATTAATATTGTCAGTTTCAAATCATTGATTGATTTTTAAAGTTA
>NC_051407.1:14657690-14658483 GCF_015228065.2 Penaeus monodon
TTCTCTAACACTTTTCTTGTAAACTTCATGTGTGAATCCTCATTCAAAACTTTGAATTTTAAGGATCATAAAAATTCGAAATGGTTAGATATAACAGGCACCAGCACAAATTTCCACATTCTAAAACTTTCTTAATGAACTTATTACTCTTGCTGGTAAAACACTTTTCCGAGGGAGAAATAACAGTAGCTATAATTTAAAACGGTGGAAGTAATGTTTATCAAAACCTACAACTGACAAACTTTACTTTCAGGACAAACATACCAATCTATTTCGTAAAATTGTTGATAAATACGAGTATATACATATAAAGCACTGATTTAGCAACTGCACATTCTTCATATACTTACCAATTGTTTAGCAGAGAATATGATATATCACGAATGTTTTTATATAAAAAGAGAATAAAATATCTGTGATGCCCAGAAGTCTCATTTCCATCGGTTAAACTTTCTAATAGAATTCCTAAGTTCACATTTCTGCATCTATAAATTTTCGTTTTTTGACCTGAGGAATACGCTACCAAATCTAAGGTTGATTTTTGTTCTAACCAAGGGGTCTTTTGCCAAGGAAAGAATGGCAATTCATGAAAAGAAGATGGATAAATCGTCAAGGGAAAAAAATAATACGATGTAGATATTCGAAGGTTGTAATGAAATTCTGAAGAATATCAAGATTAGTTTCAAACGTACAGGAGGCATAAGAATAACGGAAGGGACGAAGAGGGGGTACGAAGAGGAAACTGTGGTAACATGGGAAGCAGGATAATGGCCTATAAGGTGCATTATCTGAT
>NC_051407.1:14658802-14659036 GCF_015228065.2 Penaeus monodon
CAACTCCATCAACTCCATCAACGAGTCAACCAGCTCCCAGTCGCACCGAAGGGCAGCCTTCCTCAATACAAATCCCAATAGGTCGCACCACAACATTCCCCCCCCCCCCGCCTCGTCCCCCATGGCAACCATTCCCCTCCTCGGACACTCTTTCCTCCTTTTTCCTCTCCCGTTTCCTTCCTTCTCGAGTTCTCTTCGAGTTCATCAGCTAATGCTTTGCAACTTCACGAAGAT
>NC_051407.1:14659314-14659672 GCF_015228065.2 Penaeus monodon
CCTTAGTTTTAAATAGAACAACTGTAACCTTTTTGTTTTACATTCTGCAGTTCTACAATCAGATAAAAAATAGTTTTTATTTCATTTTGACTTTGTTCATCCTTTAACACATTCCTCGCACCCAGTAAGTTATATATGTAAAAAAAGGATATGCAAATTTCGCATGACATATTTCCTCATCTGACTTGGAACACTACCCCCCCTAAACTACAAGGCCTGTCTACATTGCCCATTGCACCTAACAGATCAACTCTTGCAGGAAGTTGACATGTATCTCCTTATCTTGAAAGATGCAAGTATTCCCTTAGTAAAGAGTTTAACTGACGTGTCAAATTTTCAGTTTGGCTGCATTTGTTTC
>NC_051407.1:14660925-14661112 GCF_015228065.2 Penaeus monodon
TCTCTCTCTTTCTCCTTTTTTTCCTCGTGTCAAGTCCTTATATGTCTGTATTAAGCCGGTTCAGGGAAAGTCAAGAGGCCTCAGGTGTCTTCGGACATACCCAAGTGCATCAAGAGCGACGCAACTTGTCTGCAAACAATTTTGTTTTGTTTTTTTCTGAAGAAAAGACTGCTTCTATTGCATTGAT
>NC_051407.1:14661214-14661606 GCF_015228065.2 Penaeus monodon
CACAATGATTTATTTGTTTAGAGATTACTGTGTAGGTTCTTAAAGAATCTCAAAGTAATGAAACATGAAAAAATGGGAACTGATGTTTGACATACGCTAACTTTAAATAACTTCACATACATTTGGAAACAAAACAATTACAAGCCCTTCTATCTAAAATGCCATGGAAATGCACGAGTGACCCATTTCCATTCAGTTGGCTTTTAGAGAACAGCAGATCTAAAAGAAATATATTTACAATAGGCCCAGCATTAAAAAAAATAACAAAATTAATTTGATCACAATAATTCACTCTGCAAAATATTTAAGAATGTCAAAATTCTAATCATTGTAATATCTGTCCCTTCCTAACAGCATCTTTTTCAAATATTGTATGCAGGAGCTCTTCAGTG
>NC_051407.1:14662138-14662445 GCF_015228065.2 Penaeus monodon
GAAAATTAAAGTTTCATTTAAGTAATGTGAGTGCTAGTTAAGTAAAGGAAATAAGCGACAGTGAAGCATGGTAAGTGAGCGCTAAATCAATGAAGTAAGCGATACCAGCCAAATAAATTAAGTGAACACCAGGCAGGTAAAGTAAGTGAGCGTGAGCAAAGTAAAGTATATGAGACTGCATACCAGAATGCAAACGCCAGCTCAGCAGATTGACCGGTAGGTAATTTGAATGAGTGTCAGGTAAGGAAGTAAAACGTGTCAGGCAAGTAAAGTAAATGAGTAAGATAAGGTACACCCTTAAAAAACT
>NC_051407.1:14662601-14662720 GCF_015228065.2 Penaeus monodon
AGTCAACCAAACTGAGGAGGAAATATTTAAAATTTTGAAATGTCTAATACTTATAATATTTCGTGTTGCCGCCGCCTTTACCTAACGTTCGTCTGCAGAGTGCAATCGCTCCCATACCG
>NC_051407.1:14662839-14662926 GCF_015228065.2 Penaeus monodon
ATAAAAAAGTGTTATCTTGTGAAAACTCTGCTCTCGATAGCTCTGACAGTCTGCCTGGTAAAGTGTATTGCCAAATCCCACCAGATG
>NC_051407.1:14662972-14663088 GCF_015228065.2 Penaeus monodon
CCCGATTAAAACTTAGCGAAAATAAATAACTAAAAAAGAAAATACCCACGGTAAGAGGACATGGTAATTAACTACCGGCCACGCCCCCTTTTCAAACCCAGTCACCAGTTAGGGGG
>NC_051407.1:14663431-14663602 GCF_015228065.2 Penaeus monodon
GTACCATCCTTTCTGGATCAACTCCTGGGTTTCATCTACTCCCAAGTAAAGCAATTTATTTTGTTCAATTCAGAGAAAAAGAAAGGGAAAAAAATGCTCGAAGACGGAAATGTCAACTGAATTCATTTATTCCAAAGTTTTATTGACAAAAAGGAAGCTCCAAAACCTGGA
>NC_051407.1:14663629-14664029 GCF_015228065.2 Penaeus monodon
GGCTGCTGGCTAAATAGGGCAGTGGGCTGCTTACAAGTTTGCAAACACTAGCTATGCAGAGTATCCAATAATTGCTTAGGATGAGCGTCAGGTAAGGTGAGCGCCTCTTAAATCAAGTTGGCATCACAGAAGTAAAGTAAATGAGTGCAATATAAGGTACATGAAAGCCCACCTATCTGCCAACTCCTACACGCACGCCACCTTCACTCAAATAGTCAATGCCTCAATATATCCATCTTCTACCATATCTCAGTGAGTAGAGTAGTGGTTCCCAGCAGATGGATCTGAACCATAGTTACCATTACCTCAAAGCATGTGAATGCGATGATGTGGAGCCTAAACTTCGGATTAAGATATCTGTACCTTATTCATTAACTATAACAACCTCACCACATCAGTA
>NC_051407.1:14664171-14664350 GCF_015228065.2 Penaeus monodon
GTAACCTGATCTCAACCGGGATAGGCGTTGGTTGGCAGGGTGTTCGAGAATTCTTGCTGAAGAAATACCATGCGTCAGTGTCAGTATTGAGAATATGATTTGAAGCCATGGTTTTAAGGATTGTTGCATTAAGATATGATCAATATATTTTGTATATCCTGTTTTTTCCCAAAAGAATA
>NC_051407.1:14665216-14665566 GCF_015228065.2 Penaeus monodon
AAAAAAAGGAAAAGGTTTTGTGAAAGAGGAATACTTGTTCATTAAGAATTAAACTCTCAAAAAATGCAACAGTCCATTATAAAGAGTGCCACAACCCTTTACAATGCTTCAAAAATTAATTTCAACTTCGCGTGCTACGAATGGTAATTTGGCTTAGAGCTTCAATGCCAGTTTAGGGTTCGACAGTGTACGAAGACCCTCAAGTTTTTATATTTCTATTTTTTTTCTTTTCTTTATTCTTTCTTTCTTTTTTACGCGTAACATGATAAGAGCAGTGAATGATGCATAAGAAACGCATCTGCTTCCTTGGTTGAAAACCATGTTAGGTTACATCTATTCGCTGCTAAATT
>NC_051407.1:14665840-14666896 GCF_015228065.2 Penaeus monodon
CGATAACGCATACAAGAACGAGTAATTTAAATTTGCTGACCAATCGTGGTATAGGCAGAAAACTCGAGCACTTACAGCCATTAGATTCGGGACAAGAATTTCTAAAGTAGTGAATAAACTTCAGATGAAAAGGAAAAGACCAGACTGCGGTCTAAAGAATTGTATACCCTTTGTATTGCTGCAAGTACTTTGATGATCAATGCCATAGCTTTTATTGTGATAATTACCGCTTTCCTCATCAATGTAATGGATCTAACCTTTGTCTTTATCCCCACGACTTGTATTATCGTCATTTCACTGGCATCATCATTTTCTATTTTTAGACTGCGAGAGTTAATATTATTACTAGTTAAAGGGTGCTTCGCGATGCCATTCTCCCATTGATTGTTTAAGATTACAGAAAGTGAGGGATGAAATAGATAAGAAAAAGGAGAGAAAAGCTAGAAGACGACAAAGAGCAGAGAAAAAAATAATAATAATAATACCGACGAAAAAAAAACTGATGTCGACCCTAACTATAAAAACATTTTTCCTTTCTTTCTTTGTCCTGAAAAAAATATAAGGTAAGATAACGAAGGCTTCATCAAACTCTCTCCCCCGAAGCCACCTTCTCTTCAGCCCTTTGCTAATCCAGAGCACGTCCAAAAACACGCGTGTGATCCAGCCCTTTGGTCGAATTTATGCCCGGGCAAACTTCCTGATTGTTTTAATCATGCAGATTCCTAATGAAATCTCCCCTCGTTTCACTGGAGAAGCTTGATTACTTGAGAGGGGGCAGGGGGAGTGGAAAAGAGGGTAGGGGGGGAAGAGGAAGGGAAGAGGTGGTAGAGGGAGGAGTAAGGGTGGAAAGAGGGGGAGAAGGGTAAGATGGAAGGGAAGAAAGAGTGGAGATGAAAAGGAGTATGAATTGGAGGAAGGAGAAGGTCGAGAAGAGTTATCCTACCTGGTAAACTTTTAATGTAATTAGCCTTGTTTTATCTCCCTTTCACATTTTTTTTTTCTTTTTTGCTTCAGGGTGGAAAAGAGAGGGGATACAATCAAGATGAGATATATCGG
>NC_051407.1:14666993-14667100 GCF_015228065.2 Penaeus monodon
ATATCATATGTCAAAAGACAACCATCACAAGCAAAAGAAATATGATTAAAGAGACAGGGAAGGAAGGAAGAAAGCGAGAAAAATGGGAAAGCAATATAGGATTAGGG
>NC_051407.1:14667150-14668474 GCF_015228065.2 Penaeus monodon
TGCTCCACTACTCCGCAATTCCCACCAAACCGTTACTCATATTCGCCTGAATGAGACAACTGAAATGTGGATAAACATGCTGTATGATTACTAATCACCCTAAATCTACTTGGCAGATGATAAAATACCTGCCACTAATGTTCAACGCCAGCCAGTGGGCAGTATTTGGCCATCAGCTCTTCATTTTAAATATAAGATGAAACCTAAAAAAGAGAGATGGCTTGGCTAAATGTAATGATAGTCAGGCACAACGCGTTGAAAAGTAAGTTCAGAATACAAAGGAATACAAAAGATTAGAATACAAAGGAATACAAAAGATTAGAATACAAAGAATACAAAAGATTAGAATACAAAGAATACAAAAGATTAGAATACAAAGAATACAAAAAGATTAGAATACAAAGGAATACAAAAGATTAGAATACAAAGAATACAAAAGATTAGAATACAAAGAATACAAAGGAATACAAAAGATTAGAATACAAAAGGCACGCTGATTGTTCATTAGAGACCGCCTCTTGCCCTTAATAGTGAAGTCTGCGTTCATGAAAGCGTTTACGAGTGTTAATGAACGATGCTAAATGCACGCTGGATGTTTGCACATTAGCATAACGAATGTGTGGATCACGTGATGATTGATACATGGAATTGTCCAAGGTTTTCTTTCGCCCCTTTTATCATGCATTTTTGTATTTATCTTTCGTCGGTTAACCCTTTGGCTCCAGTATAAAAAGTTTCGCTCGTGCAACCGAAAACGAAATTAAATCCTGACTGGTCGATAAGTTCTAGGCTATTTCCGGGTTATTTGCATTTTTGCTGTATATGATTAATAACCACAAGAGGCCATATATTTTTTCAGGTGAATGAATTCGCTTATTTATGACGGAAAGATTAAAGGTATCGTACATTACTGGGATATAGATTAATATGTTTTGGCATTTGAGTTGCTTTGATGGTGTTTTTATACTTTGAATGCATACACAAACACATGTATTCATGAAGTTATAAGTACTGTATATACATACTGCTATAGAACATCTAGCAATATATCCATATTCAAAGTCTATGTGAAGCCAATTTATTTTATTTTTCTATGTTATATTCAGTGGAATCTATCTATCATAGTGTCGCCCGTAAAAGGGGAGTCGATATCAACATTAAATAGTTTTGTGGGTTCAAAGATCCTTCTTTGTTGCAAGGGTTACATGAGTGTGAGTTTAAAAAAAGTTAGTGGTGGGAATAGATGTCTCAAACAGCATTTACTCCCCTTTATTTGAACACGTGTTGCATATGTGCATCTAGTCACGGCATCTAGTCGCATTTA
>NC_051407.1:14668811-14668951 GCF_015228065.2 Penaeus monodon
TTAGAAAGTTTAAGTCTGTGTAACAACATATAGCAGTCACTTTATTTACTCATTTATTTTTAATTGTACTTAACTTGCTGTCTGTAACGAACCAGTCATTACCTACAGGCTGGAAATCAATGATATAATCAAGTAGCAAC
>NC_051407.1:14668985-14669223 GCF_015228065.2 Penaeus monodon
TAAATGTGTGTATAGCTAATCTACATTCTCTGTGTGGCATTTTTGCATCATTAGGGTACGGCTTTCAGTCTTCAAAAATCTCCGTAGTTAATGCCTGCGACATAAAATAGGTGATTAAGGTGAGTGATAAATCTTAGGACAAAAACTTCTATTTCACTGTCTTAATGACCCGTCCACCAGAGAGAGCTGTAACCTAAACTATATCATCCAGGGTCAGGAGGGTAAACGGCTGCCAACT
>NC_051407.1:14669785-14669992 GCF_015228065.2 Penaeus monodon
TCTTGTCTTTCTCTTGAAAAAAAGAAGAAAAAAAAGATACAAACACCATTATACATCTCATTTCTCAAACGTTTTACACACTCTGTCTTTTAACATGGAAGTTTCAAAGAGCATGGCGATTTGCCTGACGATTTCGAAACATCATTATCCGCGACACGGTTTACACAACTATATTTTCGAAAAAAAACGACCGCAGACCTGATTCAC
>NC_051407.1:14670019-14670143 GCF_015228065.2 Penaeus monodon
AAAAAATCCAATATATTCCTGCATTCCTAATATTTGCAGACAGGAGACCGTTGCATGCAAGATCCCCAATGCAATAACGTTCAAGCCTGAAGGAAAGCCGTATGAAGAAGGAAAGGCAGTGTGA
>NC_051407.1:14670178-14670367 GCF_015228065.2 Penaeus monodon
CCATCCGTACAGTTGAAACAAAGGCCGAATGGGAAGCGTGTGATGCGGAGGCTGGTGTTTTTCTTCCAGAGATTTTTTTTATGTCGCTTTTTGTGCGGAGTTTTTCTTTTTCGGGGCTTAATTCAATTCATTCTTTCTTCCTTCTTTATTTCCAGAATAAAGTATGATAAAGTTTGGCTAAATGGGCCT
>NC_051407.1:14670585-14670851 GCF_015228065.2 Penaeus monodon
TTTTTTTTACCCTGCTGTAAAAGCTTACAATTTCCTAGAGTTATAACTATTGTTGTTTTTCTCTTAGTCTTAGTATGACTAACAGTAACTGAAACTGTAATAGTTATGTGGATTTTAAGAAATGTATATTTATGTCAAGATTTATTACATAATGTATATTTATGTCAAGATTTATTCATATCTATACACAGTGATATTTTCCCTAGAAGTCTGTAAGAGGAATATACATAGGATATGTGTGGCTGTGTCCTCCAGAATAGTTCTTA
>NC_051407.1:14670890-14671403 GCF_015228065.2 Penaeus monodon
TTATATTTTCACCAGTTTATATCTTTATCATCTATCTATTTACTTCGAGAATAAAGTATAGACCAAATCTATATCAAAAAGATGAAAATGTCCTTTAACTTCGTGTTAGCTAATCTTATCGCTCAAGGCTTTTACATAAAGAAGAAAAGAAGGGATGAGAGAGTGCATGACCCCCCCCCCCCCAGGAAACGAGACTGTCCTCCTCAATCTCTCTCTCCTTCCGGAAAACATAACAAGGGAAAAAGGAATGGTTAAGAAATGCATTGAGTTTTATGGGAGGTTTTTATGAATAGTTCATAACAAGAGCATTGGTAATTGGCCTGCGTTTTTTTTTTTGTATCATTTCCGTTTTAATGGTGGTCCGGCGGAAAAGGTATTGGGGGGATTCAGTGTTTCTGATTTTGTTTTGATCTTCTGAAGCTCGGTATCCGGGTAAATATTTCATCTTGCACATTTATGCCAGATGACTATTGTGTAGTGTTAGTGTTATATACTCAATTTCGCATTTCTTTC
>NC_051407.1:14671535-14671666 GCF_015228065.2 Penaeus monodon
AATTTACTCAATATACAAATGTCATCCCTTCTATTTTACCCATACAAAATAAACTGATATATTTCTGTCCCTCCTTTGAACTCAAGCGAAATCTAATACACCAAAAATGACGTTCAAATATACACTGTCTT
>NC_051407.1:14671691-14671884 GCF_015228065.2 Penaeus monodon
CTATCACATTAAAGGCATTCGTTCACATCACGAAGCCTAGTGAAGGTTAACGAAATAGAAAATACAGTTTCTTTCCCGTAAACAAAATAATGAGACTATTTTTTTTCCAGTTTCCGAAAGGTAACGGCGAGCAAGACAAACTTCCTAACATCCATACTGAAAAAGTAGGCCTTTTGAGAATAGGAGACGAGTA
>NC_051407.1:14673489-14673618 GCF_015228065.2 Penaeus monodon
AGTCATCTTGAACAACACCTTCACCCTTAAGATTCCCCCCCACCTACCCCCCCCCCCTCTTTCAGCAGGTCTTAGAGAACAGGAGTCCGCCATAAATACCAGGAAAGCAACAATAAGGTCTTTCAGTTT
>NC_051407.1:14673782-14673913 GCF_015228065.2 Penaeus monodon
CATAATCTTCCCTATATTTTCTGGTTGGATTTTTTTTTCATAAGTGAAAATGGAGAAAGGTGAAGATGGAATTCAGAGACATGAAATACGAAGAGGGAAGCTGCATGATACGTGAAGGTTAAGATTTTGCA
>NC_051407.1:14674134-14674417 GCF_015228065.2 Penaeus monodon
TCATTTTTTTCACAATAGATATTGCAAGAAGTCGTTTATTTAATCCCATTTCGCATTTAAACGTTTCCGAATAATAATACCTGTCCATTTCCTTTCAACGTCCCTGCCGCCTGCAACACCTCCCTGCTGCTCTGGCCGAGATTCAGACCGGGAGAGAGACTGACCCGTGGAGAAGGTGATTTTATCTGCGGAAGACTAAACCTGTGACTTATCTTACTGTACGCTAGACTGCCTCCCCCTTTTTGGCACATGAGGGAGCTTAAGCACTGTTCTCATTTGGACG
>NC_051407.1:14674975-14675548 GCF_015228065.2 Penaeus monodon
TCTACCCTTGCTCGCTGTTATAATCACTACACATTCTGTCATTTAAATTATTCCTAAGACCTTTCCTTTCACAAAATATTACAAATATTGTTTTCCTTATATTTTGAAGTACATTTTCACTGGTTAGGCTGCTATGCAATCTAACGCCGGTTTCGACACTGCTGATGTTGCCGCAGTCATGAATACCGTTCTTGCATCGCCTCATGGCTAGTTCTGCCAGTTTAGATTCACCTAATGGAACGAGCCTGACTTATTAATGAAACCTACCTTGTTGCAATGAATAGGCTGGGAGGCTGCAGGCTGACATCCTCTAGAGATGTCGGTGAAGCAAGTGAATCGGTGCGCCTATTTGCAATGTTGCAATGACCTCCTTAATGTAAAACATTGAATGCATTGAGTAACTTGCAGATGGAGTTGGGTATCTTTATTAATTGACGTCAGTTTGAGATTCAGCCTCCTCGTGCGCTTATCATGTTGTGTAGTATAATCTGGAATGTCTTGATTAAAAGTAAGATATAATTATTATATTCAAAGAAGGAGGGAGATAGGATGATATTGAGAATGAGAAATTGT
>NC_051407.1:14675646-14676116 GCF_015228065.2 Penaeus monodon
AATGGAGGAGGAAGAGGCGAGTGAGTGGATAGAGAACTAGAATTCTTTAATTATGTGTTTTGACTTACTGTTCACTTTTATCTTTGTTTCCCGTTCTTTTCGTCTTGTGTTCTTATATTTTCCTCACAGATTCTGCCTTTTTCTATAAAGCGTGATGGTCAGCCGTTCCTATCGAAATCGTCAAACAAAAATTTGTGCATCACATTTTCATTGTGACTATAATTATTACCGTTAAGCATATCATCCGTTCTTGCGTTACACTGACGTTTTAGGTCTGAAATAATATCTCGTGTAACTGCGGACTTTCAGGGTACCTAATACCTGGAATCACGTTCCTTGTGAGTGCGGCTTTGATAGCAAAACATTTTAGTATAAAAAGGAGTGATAATTAACAACATAAATATTAAAGAATGATACTTACGTACACGGACGCATCATATTACGAATCTATGAGAATCCTATTCTAACTC
>NC_051407.1:14676224-14676301 GCF_015228065.2 Penaeus monodon
ATTATTTACTATTTTATCTATTATTTGCACTACTGTCCGTGTTATGGAAAGTAGGGGTGGGTGGAGAGGTGAAAGGG
>NC_051407.1:14676389-14676546 GCF_015228065.2 Penaeus monodon
AGGGGGAGGGGAATTGGGGCTCAGAGTAAAAAGGGGGCATGGGAGAGGGAAGCAAGGAGATTAGGGAGCAGAGAAGATAGAGGAGTTTAAGGAAGGAAGTGGGAGGGAACAGAAACACGGCTTAAAGTGCGAAGAATGAATATAAGATAGATTTGGG
>NC_051407.1:14677197-14677307 GCF_015228065.2 Penaeus monodon
GTTTTTTTTCTCTCTCTCTTTCTTTCCACTTCCCTTTGCCTCCTCCTTATCTCTTTCTCTCTCTCTATGTTATCTTTTCTCCTCCAGAGATCTCTTTCCTCAATCCATCA
>NC_051407.1:14677344-14677443 GCF_015228065.2 Penaeus monodon
CATGTTATTCTTCCTCGATTTTCTTCTGCTCTACCTCTTCTGTCTTTCTGTCTGTGTGCCCGTACGTCTATATCTTATTCTCTCCCTTCTCTCTCTCTC
>NC_051407.1:14677469-14677716 GCF_015228065.2 Penaeus monodon
CATGTCTCTTTTTTTTCTCTCTCTCTCCACCCTCCCCTCCTTCTCCTATTTCTCTGTTCTCCTCTGTCTCTCTCCTCTAAAAATGGATGTTTGTATAAGGGAAGGCACAGGGAACAGGTCGTTGACATTGTCTGTTAGAAAAACAAATCCGCACGAGGCATCGACCCAAAGGCCCTCTCCACCTACCCTCCCCACCCCCTCTCCCACCAACGGCGATGGCAGACGAAAACGAATGAATAAACCATTT
>NC_051407.1:14680021-14680291 GCF_015228065.2 Penaeus monodon
CTTAATTTCTTAAAGTCGTGCAATATATAATTTTCGTTAACTTTTGTGGTTTATTCCCTAAGTCCCTACCTCCTTTAGTGTATTTTCTGCTTATTTATCTAACTCGTCCATCTCTTTGATTTGCCGCTCTTGGTCTTAACGCTTTGAAAATTAATGTTCTCTTAATCCTTAGTCGCGAAAGGTATAATCATGCTTTGGAAATCGATGGTCGATGGATTATGTACAACTTAAGCTGGTCTTCATTTGAAAAGTATCCTAACTTTCGCAATG
>NC_051407.1:14680725-14681025 GCF_015228065.2 Penaeus monodon
TCCTCCCTGGAATAAAAACTCCCTTAACGACGCTGTTCGCCACATCCTAGACAACCAGGAGGATGAGAAGGATTCACTGGTATGTATCCCATAACTTGAACATTTTGCGGTGGCTGCGTCTTGGGAGAGTGAGACCGCGGGGAAAAGGATCAGGTTTCGTGCCTCCATTAGCATATTACGTCGATTATTTGCATATCAGGTCTTACTTCCTACCGCAGTATCTTGGATGTGTCGTCTTCTCCTTTGCCTCTATGATCATGGCACATAATTTATAGACGTGGGGGTGAGGGTCTCCACTGA
>NC_051407.1:14682344-14683127 GCF_015228065.2 Penaeus monodon
AGCTTTCTCAATTAAACTTAATTAGAATAGTATGAATAAAGCAATCCCCCTTATATGTATTTTTATCTGTCAAGTATCTACCAGTTTGTCTAATGAGAATCTAGTATAGAAGTAGACCTCATAGATATACTCTACGCATGTATTTAAGTATTTTTACGAATAATTATCACAGTCATACAAAAACAAGCAGAAAAAAAACGAAAATAAAAACAAATGAAAATAGTATAAGGCGTAAATAACCTCATCACTGCGGTCTTCCCCCAAAGTGCTGTTATCTTCGCCCACATTCCTATATGCAGATTGACGCTTCGTGTAGTAATTTCCGACGTGGAAACAGCTTTCAGCTTTCATAATATGAAGGGAGAAGTCGCGCTGGAACTCATCTATATTTAGTAGATGACCAGCGGCCAGCGTAGCCACTGTCATGATTCACGAGCGAGGCGCTGTCACTTCCATCGTCTATTATGCAACCGCTGCCAAAACTGTTTCGGTGTTTCTGCGGCAGACAGGTTTGCACTAATACACCCACTGAGCTGCATAGTGTCGGGTTTCGGTGAGGGGAGTACGAGGGGATGAGGAGGGTAAGTATTGCGAAGAGAGAGGAGGAGAAATCGTGGGATAAGCTTGTGATAAAGGAGCATTAACTTGAGTAATGCATGGCATGGAATTGACTGATTTTACGTAATTTGAATCTCCAGAGCGGTTGTGTTTCTCAGTGAAATAGAGACCAACGAGTGAACGAGAGATTTGGAAAGTGGTATATACATACCACATCCATATAAT
>NC_051407.1:14683435-14684136 GCF_015228065.2 Penaeus monodon
TACAAACAAGCAAGAAACATACACACAACCACAGACGAAGAAAAACGAGTAACACCCACACCTTATATCCGCACATGTAGACGCAACCAGCCACAGTATCAAGAGGAGAGAGCTCGTTCCCTTCGCCTCGAACCTCAGGAAGCAAGAGGGGTTACAAGCTGGCCAGGGAGGAGATCGCATTCGACCGAGAGGAGATCTGTACCCTCGACCGGAAGTGAAAGTGGGGATAATCTACAGGAGGTGTCAAAGCGATCTTGGACTCATGCCACGTGGCTGTGTGTATTCTCGTTCAGTTACTGTGCATGTTATTCCAGATGGCATTTCTCACGCTGTCTCTTGTTATTTAGTCTAGTAATTCCTACCTGGTGTTGATGCGATGTGCTGCCTGGGACAACGCAGAATATATATAATCATTCTAAAGACAATGTGTGTTGACCGTATTTTGAATTTGCATTACAGTGTGCGAATTTTGTGGGAAATTCATCGCTATACAATTACGTAGTTCTCTATTTGTTTGTTATATTGTTCTTTTGTTCCTTCTACTTCTTGCTTTTGCTTCACTGGCTTCTTCCTATAAATCTTTCTTTTATCATACTTAAGACACACTCACCAGCAATATAAATATGCAAGTGTAACGTTGTCACTGACTACGGCATTAGCAATATGGATTATCATTAATGATGGAAATTATAATTTATTTG
>NC_051407.1:14684164-14684249 GCF_015228065.2 Penaeus monodon
TAGATAGATATAGATGTGTAAACACTTTTATCAATCAGTAGTTATTTTAAGTAATGCATAATCAGGTTTCACGTATTTCATCGCC
>NC_051407.1:14684276-14685796 GCF_015228065.2 Penaeus monodon
GTAACGCAGATTAAACATCTCTTATGCTTAAACCCCATATAGTTACTTCCTTCCTAATATTTCAGACATATTTCCTTATGTGTGAGAAAACAAATTAATAAAGACATCCAAAAGTACAAAAAGTATCATGTATTACCCCACAAACAAGGCACATATACATTTCTAGGTACTTGGCTTGTCTAGTTCTCAGAGTTAAAGTGGGCGTAGTGTGGCAGTTGTAGTTGTTGAAGTGTCGGTTTCTAGTCCCAGAAAATCGATAGTGACCGTTTCTCCTTCGGACGGAATGGAAGTGAGGAACAGGAGACTGTGAAGGTTACGGGGATCGTATGGGGACGTGCCCTTGAGGGAAAAGTATTATTTCTCAAATTTTGTCTTCTTCTTTTTTAACAAGAACGTAGGCTTATATTTAGATTATGGAAAAAAGTATTGTCTTTACTAATTCATGTTTTCTGTAGTCTATGTACTTAGAGGATCAATAAATACAAAGGGGAAAGAAGAAAAATCCTAGAGTGTATGGAGTATGATGTGGAGACAAGAAATGGTCGGGTGGGGAGGGGGCACTTAGGTTATACACACATATACATACACATACTTCTGTTTCTGGTAAATCTAAGAAAAGACAATAAAAACCTTTAACGTGTACTGTACCCTGCATTAACTTTAGCTCTCGATTTCAGAGCATGCTGATAATGTACATATAATCCAAATAAGCGGTTAACAATAAAGGTATTCAAGTGTAATTTAATTTCTGACTGACACAATAAGATCATGGTACATTGCCGATATCCATTAATTCGATTGAGACAAAATTGTTGTGCACACACGCACACATGAAAAATACTATACCATGTATTAATTTCAGTACTTGTATTCCAATGATGCTAGCAAAATTACTTTACCTATAATCCATATGAACTGCTGACAAAAAACGTATTCAAGTGTAAATTTGTCTTCATTGCAGAAGTCCATAGATTAAGACAGAACATAACGCAAACATGTGGCATATTCAAATCTTTATGTGTGATAGCGCGCTTTACATATTCTGGAACATAATGCCACCATAACAATACGCAGCTTACAAGTAGACAGACTACCTATGTTTCTAAATTTACTGGGTCATTTTGGTACAAAGTTCTTAGTGCCTCGTATTCCGCCGATCTGGTGTTTGAAAGTTATATCTCCAGATTCCATGCATTATTACGAGAGACCATATACACACATCCGTTTAAAAGATATTATCTCAGTTTTTCTTTGCGTACTTTGGAATAAAAGGGTGATTATCCGTCTTAACTACTCAGTTGTGCTACAGACGACGTAGTTAGAGATAAATTTCGCATGGCCTTGATTCGATTATTCTTATAGATTCATGTGGCATATGCTATTCAAGTTTTGTTTATTTTAAGGTATGTTTAATCATTTTGCATTACAGTTTGGCCGTTACAGGAATGTTCAAATATGCTTTTAAAAAGTGGTTTTCCATATCAGCACCGAAAACCGGATGAAAATAAATAAATGACATG
>NC_051407.1:14685836-14686264 GCF_015228065.2 Penaeus monodon
TTATTACTCTTTATCTCCATTTTTTCTAAATTCCAAGCAAACTGCACTCGCTCTTCTGTCAGCTGATGCAAACCTGGTGAAAAATCCAACGTTTTATGAATGGCAATCACCATTTATCACCCTGACATGAACATTTCGGAATTATTGACTTTGAACCAACTGACTGTATGAAAAAAATAAGAATAAATATATGATAATTTTGTTTTGATTCTTGTACCATTGAAAACAGTGATAGTAAACACAATAATAACACAGAGTGATCGTGATAACAGTAATGACAGAACTTAACACTAGCAACAACAGGTAAAGTCAAATACAGATAGTGACTGTAAAATAACTAAACGTCGATGATTACAAAAATAAAAGATGATAACAAATATAAATATACAAAACAGCAGCAATGGCATAGTAATAATAAGTATGACAAT
>NC_051407.1:14686328-14686486 GCF_015228065.2 Penaeus monodon
CTCTTCCTCGATACCTGCGTTCGAGTCACAGAGCGGCCATGATCGCAGGAAAACCAAGCACATTCATGAACACAAAAAATATTTCCTGGTTATTGAGAACATCGCAAGCACAGCGAGGGAAGCGAGGGGGTACTGTTCAGTTTGAATACTTTATACGG
>NC_051407.1:14687030-14687516 GCF_015228065.2 Penaeus monodon
ACCGCCGAACGCATTACTGCGATTGTATTTTAATGGTTCTTTGTCTCGAAGCGGTGTACGTTGGCTAGTTTCTGGTCTCTTGGGCCTCATGCGATCTCTCTCGAATCTTCTTGTCATTAATGTCATTGCAATGCCTGTTTTCTGTGACTTTATTCGTTCTCATTAGGAGGGCAGTTGTTGTTGTTCGATTGTTACAATTATAATTTTTGGGTTATGATACTGGTTCTGTTATTTCCATATTCAGTGTTGATATTTTCACTCGCATCACTTTTTGTTGTCTCATTTTTTTCATCAGCATACATGATTAATCAACATTATTGGCTCTAAAATAATGATACTTACTCTCATAAATACAACCATGAATTTTAATGAAAAACATAGGGTGCGTTAAATCAATATTTTACTAGGCCAGCACTAGTTGGTAAAGAATAATAAATCAAAAGTTTAATTTCTGTGTAATACGAGTTAATGTGATATGCAGTACAT
>NC_051407.1:14687544-14687655 GCF_015228065.2 Penaeus monodon
TTGTCAATGAGACTAAATTGTGAAAGAGAATATTTGCGCTTTAAAAAGAACATTCGTTTCATTTGGATAGAATAACAGAAAAACAAAGATGGTTCATATTCATATTTGCGA
>NC_051407.1:14688203-14688373 GCF_015228065.2 Penaeus monodon
CAGTTCAATGCGAAAGAGTATCTTCCCCTTTTTCAACATAAATCATACCTTTCAACTGATGACACATAATCACATATCCATACTTGAGTTTATCCATTTTCACGACACCTATCTAGAAAGGTCAATTCAAGGGCTTGCCATAAGGAAACGAAGGGATGCAGAAAGTATTA
>NC_051407.1:14688451-14688584 GCF_015228065.2 Penaeus monodon
TGGGCATATACTTTTGTCTTATAGTCTTGCTAGCACTGTCATGATTCTTGCGCTCTTATCTATACCACCCTTATCTATATCATAATACATCTAAACTATATCTTTATCTTGCAAACTGGCGGCCAATTTACGA
>NC_051407.1:14688614-14688749 GCF_015228065.2 Penaeus monodon
ATCCAAAACAAACCTCGATTCTGAACACCGGAAAGAAAAATGCATCTATGATGTCAGTAACGTGAATGATAGGTCTTTCAGTGTAAACATTACTGATAATAAAATTATTATTATCATGACTCTGTCATAGCGTCA
>NC_051407.1:14688799-14690472 GCF_015228065.2 Penaeus monodon
AGAAAGCCAATATTTTTTTAAAGATCATTATCTTTTTTTCGTATCTGCTTTTCGTTTTCTATCCTAAGATATATTTATCAAAGTCTTTAGTGCCATTTTATATTGTTATTATTACTGTTGCTACCATCATCAGTATTGTTTTAATATTTTAATCATTATAACAACATTTTCTGTTACTATTTGATAATACTGGAATTCTGATTGATATCAAATGTTTTTATAATGATCTTAATCATTATGATCAGCATTGCTACTACTAACTTTATATTTTAATCAGTGCTACTTTTTAACAATTTATCAATGTTATTAAGCGTTTCATTACAAAGATTATTATCTCATTCAAAGTCTTTGAATATTTACATCGTTAATTTGTCTAAGTATAATTACTTTGGGAGGATTTGGGATAGTCCCGTGACAGGAAAATTATTCAAATCTATTCTGATCAAGGTACTCTTATATCCGTTCTGATAAATTGGTTATCAGTACCTATTTCGGGTGAAACTTGTCAAGCGTAGAATCAAGTATGGTAAGGAACACCCGTACCCTAAAGCGTGTAACGAGAAAGTCTTAATACATATTTATTAAGACATTAACTATTATATAAAACTTAGTTATTCTGGCAAGGGGACCGGCAATGAAAATGAGAAAACGAGCCATGACGGAATTCTTGCTGCTGATTTATCAGAAAATATATAGCTGCTGATGATAAGCAGAAGTGAATGCAAAATAGAACAGGGGGGGGGAAAACGAATTAAAGAGGTGTTTGTTCCAAGGACGCTAAACTATTCGACAAAGTTAGAAATAATTCCATGAATTTTACCGATACGTGTCTCACCCACCATCACCTACAACGATGATGAATCTGTTCTCAGCACGCCTGTTGAGAGACGCCACGCCCTTCTATCCGGCCTCTAGGTGTAAAGGGTGTGTCCCTCATGGTATTTCTTCGAATAACTCAATGAATCAACTGAAATGTGCCACCTTTTCACACTGCTCGAGACACGAGTCAAATGATGTGACTGCACTATTCGAGTAATTCTTCCTTACGCATTAAATTTTGAGAAGCACAGAAAAAGAAAATGGCATTAAACGCAGTAAGAATGGCTCCTAATGAATACCTCACACAAGATAGTGACACTGATTGCTGTGTTATATAATCACTATATTATATCATTCCCTTCTTCTTTTCCTAATTTTAACACCCTATCCACCTCCTCCAGTCCGAAAATCCCGAAGCAATATCACTAAACAGCCACCCTTGTCCTCCTTCTCCTAACGCCCCACCCCTCTCAGACATTCCCAAACCGTTTAGGTCAAATCAGCCGAGAGAACGAGCGTCGTCGAACTTAAAACGCGACTTTCCTCTCGCACTAGACACCCCTCGAACTTCACTGCCAAAATGAAAACGGGACTGTAAACGTTCGAAGTGTGAGATATTCGAACTGTCTCTCCGACCAGCGCTGAAATGTTGCTTCGTCGTGGAGGTTATCGCCTGGAACGAGACGGGCGGCGAGGGAGATGGCGGGCGTCCTTTCGGGGAAATCGAGGCTGAGAGAAATGGAGAGCTACTTCTTCTGCCGGGACATAGAAATGCATTTGTTAAAGAGCTACACTTTACGTCCATGACTTTGGTAGTATCAAAACTGTGATTAGCTGCTGGAAGTAATCATCAT
>NC_051407.1:14690627-14690774 GCF_015228065.2 Penaeus monodon
GTAAAACAATACTTTGTAACTCGAATGGTAATAGAATCGAAACTCCCAGCACTTAACCTTTGATACCCCCATGTTGTAAAGACAGGTAACCTTAACGTTTTTCCTCTAAATACCTACGGAAATCATTCCTCAGCTATTGCTCTCCTA
>NC_051407.1:14690897-14691790 GCF_015228065.2 Penaeus monodon
ATTCATTTGAAAGTAGCATTAAACAGCTTTACGGAAGTAAATAATCCAAATCAACTTGTGGGCTGGGCAGTGCTTGTAAAGTTTTTGGAAGGTAAATAAAGATACTGATTAATGAACGGGCCTTTATTTTCTTCATTTCGACTATTTACGTTTCTCGTGTAGAAATAAACCATTTTGCCTCTTTCTGCCACACACCAACTCCTTACTCCACTGATATACAATTCAGAACGTATTTATAACACAATTCTTACGCATTTTACGAATATACTCCCGCAGGAAAGAAGAAACTACTCTAAATTCTTCGATAAAAATAATAACTTTGATTTGTGGATAACTTCTTGCATTCTACATATATCCCAATAGACTAAGGGACAATTATCTAAAAGGGAAAAAATATATATCTGCAAAATATCACTTGAAGAGTAACAGCAATACATTTGTCTGTCGCAACGCACGTGTTGGGGAACCACTGACGTAAAGGAAACTAGTGTAGTGTTAATATTTCAAAACCACGACGATGCAGTGGACACGAAGGCATATACATTTACCACGTAAGTCATCGCTGTCAGAATGTACTCGTATATGCTGAGTTATATACTGATCGTAAAGTATTTGTTTTGATCCACTGTACACAAGTGGTGCGTATGGAGAAGCCATAAATCAGGCATAATTACTTCAATATAGTAATACGTTATTTGATATCGATCACAGTAATATTTGCTTAGAAAAATATAGAAATTGCGTTTTTCAAGATCATTTTTTGCAAGGACTGATTTTCAACCTTTTGGAGTCCAATTAGTCTTGTCCAACTGCCCTTCAAAAGTGTGTGGTATAGACGATACAATCCCAATAAAACATATTCAGTATTGTTCTATTAGTCTTACAGTGTTTCC
>NC_051407.1:14692115-14692653 GCF_015228065.2 Penaeus monodon
CTCCTTCCCCTTTCCATGTTGCCGCTGATACCCATAGCCTCACTGAGGACTGTCATGCCCATGGTTAAGATCAAGCTTCAGGATGTAATCCACAGTTCTAGTTCATATTATCATCACTTCTACAATTCCGTTTATCCCTATTATAAATAGGGATACATTATTGCCATTTCCAAATCGCGAATAAACATGGCAAAATGATGATAATATCGCGACCATTATTAACAAGGAATTACAGAAACATATTTCGCAATCCGATCGGAGGATCAATCAGCGTGCAACTCACTCTCCCCTTTGCAATAAATTCCTAACAAACCTAGAGTCAAGCTCAGCAAAGAAAATATTGCTTAATTACCAAGCCTCCGTTGCAATAAAGGTGATTTTCCCTTCCGCGTGAGCCTTTGAAAAGATGCTAATGAACTGGCGGTTCCTAATTCGCAAATTGATTTTTGCAGCATCCGTGGAGAAGTGTTTTCTGCAAGCACTTTCTGGGGTGATTGATGCTTTCAATTTTTCTGAGTGAATTGTTAGTATTGGATGC
>NC_051407.1:14692777-14693029 GCF_015228065.2 Penaeus monodon
TATTTTTTGTTTGTTTTTCCCCATTTCTTTCTCTTTTTAACGTTCGCTTTCATCCGCGTATGCTTTATGTTAGTTATTTTGTGTTTTTGTTTTTGCTCTGTAGTGCTTCCTTTCTATATTTTTATTTGCGTTTCAGTTGTTTTATTTTACCCGACTTTTTCTTTTCATTCTATGTATTGGACGCAGTCGGTGAAAATGAATTTATTTAGCGTTCCCAGACTGTAATTGGAACTCTGTGCGTGTGATTCTGTT
>NC_051407.1:14693219-14693377 GCF_015228065.2 Penaeus monodon
GGTGATCGAAAAGTTTTCAAGAGCAATATATTTCATGAATTATTCCTCGAGTGTTAGATAACAGCAAATCGTTCTGCGGTATTTTTCAACAATAGAGTCGACTTCCGTCATTGTTTTGTAATTCGAAACACGATATGCATGGGTGGTCTTCACAAATT
>NC_051407.1:14693588-14693683 GCF_015228065.2 Penaeus monodon
CGTGGGTGGCCAACAGTTTTAATTTTCAACCTTTTTTCGATAATCAGTTCATTACTTTTTCACTTCCACAATCGACCTGTCCCCGCACGTTTTCC
>NC_051407.1:14696586-14696962 GCF_015228065.2 Penaeus monodon
ACAAGTAACAGGAGAAAAACTATATAATTTAATCAAACCCCAGATACACAAACAATAGTATAAGAAACAAATGACTAATCCCATAACACACAAGAACATGATGGAGGGGATATATCAGCTGAGCCAAGTCACGTTCATCTCAATCCATCTTCTTTACGTCCAGGCTAAGAGATGAGAGTTTGAGATTCAGCCTCAGTACTGGGAAGGAGCGAGATGACTGGTATCTATCAGTGTGGCTTCCTGGCTTCCATGTGTTGTCTTTGTTGGTTGGTTGTTGTGACGTCTGTTTGTGTGGCTGTCGGTGGTTCGTGTGGGATGAAGAGTTATGGTGTTTACTGTTTTTTGTGGTAATGAGAATTATTTTTTACAGCTGTGT
>NC_051407.1:14697014-14698615 GCF_015228065.2 Penaeus monodon
CTTGGCAAGTTTCGGATAAGAGGAACAATGCATATGATTTCGTGTCTATATTAGCATGAGTGATGTATTGATGCCTCCGAGACTCACATTGGTCCAACGATTACTGTCCCTCATGATTTTGCTGACATTAGTGATGGAATAGAGAAATGCTGCAAATATTTGTATTTGTGTATGTTTACGACAAAATCTTAGATGACTGCATATAGGACTGAAAAAAGCACAAAAAAATTCTAAGCATATGATAAGCACAAGAATGGAATTATATGGATTCGAAATCAATATCAAAAGCATTGACAAAAATGTTAGACATCAAACACAAACAAATAATAAACAAATAAACACGACGAAGTTTGGTTTTTAAAAATCCTACTAAAGAATGTAAACAAAACAGAAAACAAATATGTACACTGAGAGCCCTTGTGTATGACGTCAAGTCCCTAGTTATGCCATTACTAAATATGAAGGTGAACCCAAAGCCCAAAATATACGAGCCAGTGGCTTACATGCCTCGATCGTGTTGCCCCGAATGTATGTGTCACACGCCCGTAGATAGTATCTAAATATAGCATATTGCAGACTACAAATATATAACAGACTACAAATATATATGTCTAACGTCGTCGGAAATTTGTTTGGTATGATCTTAAACGCACAGAATATCCTAAAACTTAACTATAACCAATTTCTAATATTTCTTATATACCTTTGATTGAATTCTCCGGCAACGCACGAAGATGAAAGTTGGTGAAATATACGTTTTCAGAGCAACAGACGGTCGCGTTTTCATTATTTCCGGACGCAGCAGACATAATAGCAAGAGTGTGTTACAGCGCGCGGATTGGTACCATTCTGATCAGCAGGTGTTGTATTGGAGCAGGTGTTTGAGATTGCTAACAGGTGTCAGGTATAGTGCCACGCAGCTAGGCACTTGTTTTCACAGACTTATCTTTGGCTGAGTCTTTAGAAATGTGGCCTGCGGTAAACCGCAGTATTTCCACGGTTTACCGTGTTTTTATGTTTGATGTTGATCGATGTGTTATAAGGTGATGATATGTACTTGGCCAAATTAACGTAACTTGGAGGGCGTCTGGAGGATCACTATCCTGTCCCTTAGGACGCTTAATGTCGCAGTGGTCTAAATATTTCTATGCGGAGAAATTAAATGATAGTTTGACCTTGGTTCAGGTCATGTCAGTACCGAGAAACTGATAGCATGTCTGTGTAAACATTGCTGGGCGATCAACTAATATAACAAACATGCCATATACACTATATATATGACTATATAAGTGACAGTGTATGCCCGGCGGTGTAAAAGCCATGTAATGTGTACATGTAATGTACATATAATAATATACAGTCGATATAGAATTAACAAGAATAGTGATATTGATTATCTTTTTTTACCTTTTTCAGGACCCGATTCATCACACTTTGCGCTCATGGCATATTTCAAATCTTCTTTCTCTTTCTCTCTTCTCAAAGACTAATGGCCGAGTAGACCCGGTCCCAAGGCAGGCATCCATCTGCGAGTGTGCCATGACTGAGAAGCTGGCACTGTCCCTGGTTTCTTTCTGCGCTGTTCGGAAAATTTTAAATTC
>NC_051407.1:14699126-14699342 GCF_015228065.2 Penaeus monodon
TTTATACTAACATATCTCGGACTCCCTTTTCAGCTCCATCGGAGAGGATCATCATGCTTCGGAATCCCATTACGGCAGCGTCCACGATCCTCTTTTGTCTCTTGTGACATCCTGTTGAATATTTCGACTCTCCTCACTTCATGCTTTTATGGTTCCATTCTTATTCCGGGAAGTTGTATGCTTCTTATTTTGCCGAGGTGATTGGGAGAATTCTGG
>NC_051407.1:14710496-14711080 GCF_015228065.2 Penaeus monodon
GCTAATTATAGGGCTATGTACAAAATATCTATAGTTATATTTCTTCTTATATTATAAACATATATGTGTTACGGATTTCGGAATATGTATTACCCATCTAATTATGAAAGAATATCTTAACAGTTAATTGTAACCCTCGTTTAACTTTCGAGATACCCTCTTGCCCAATTATAGATCTTATAGATTTTACCCTTTTCATCTCTTTTCCTTTCAATCGTACATTTTTAATAATTTTAGATTTGATCAATATGTAAGAATACTGAATAAAATGAAGACAAAAATATCTATTTTCATCAAATATAAGGTTGTGCACTAGTAATGAAGGCAGAACTGTGTAGAGCGATATATGAAGAGTAAATAATTTGTCAAAAGATAACGAAGAAAAAAAAAAGTTCTCTTTTCTTTTAGATTGTAAATATATGCCGCAGATGCTACATCTTGACAATTTACAAACAAAACATCAATAGTTATAGGAACGTTTTTTTTTTTTCAAAGTTCTATGCTCATTGTTAACAACGCGTGAAACATCGATTTAGAGAAAATGACGTTTAGAGATGGCATGCAAAGATTTTCAACATAAATAG
>NC_051407.1:14711097-14711292 GCF_015228065.2 Penaeus monodon
AAGGGAAGTACCTCACTTGATAGATTCAAAGAAATTGTGGTTTCTTGTTGTAAGATTAATCGTCCTAGTATCCAACAGAGGAAAGGCTGCTATCACTTAGGACTCCATAAGATTTCCCAAGCGGCAATATGGCACTAAAAAATAAAAAAATCTTGTATAACTGTATAATTCTGATCCTCACATCAGGTGAACTCG
>NC_051407.1:14711568-14711863 GCF_015228065.2 Penaeus monodon
CGAAAAGGTATTGTCATATAATAATGAAGATCGATGTCATTATTCTTACATCCCACTTGTTATAATACTCTGCTGACAAATGCGAAATTATCTACAACATGTGTGCCAACGTTACCAACTACTAATAAAACCGTATTGTGAAGCAACAGTATATCTGAATATCCAAGATGACCAAAAAATCAAGGTGTACAGTACACACTTCTACAAATGGGGTTAAGTTCTGACTTCTTTATTTGTGTTAAAAAGCCCTACATTAGCGCTTTTTAACCTGTGGGTTATAACATCCCTGGGGGTC
>NC_051407.1:14713853-14714010 GCF_015228065.2 Penaeus monodon
ATGGTTCTAAAGAAGTACTTTTGAGGCTGTGATTACAGACCAGACACATCCTGGTTGAATAAGAAAGACCAGAATCAACAACATGTCAGTTATTAAGAGACTAATCTGTTAATTTGTTGTTGATAATCACCAGTCTGTCACGGGTATCTCCTCCTCT
>NC_051407.1:14714186-14714641 GCF_015228065.2 Penaeus monodon
GCCAAAAAAGCAAATAGAGTACCATTGATATCTTCTTTACGAGTGTGTCTGTTTGCATATCATTTTGGTATATAAACCGACTTTGAAAGGGGATGAAATTGTTTACTTAGCCCTCGGCAATGGCATCTGAGTGTAAATAGATTTTGTTTTATAAACATGTTCTGTTGACTATATCTCGCTTTACATTACCAAAAAACGCGCATCTGATATACATGTTGCTAATACCCTTAATGCTGCGACCAGTGATACTGGGATGACCATGAGCAGGGGACCGGGTTGTGGAGTTTCTGGCTATGGCGTGGGATCGTGGACAGAGGCGGCGACACTCAAGCAACATTTCCTTATCTGTTTACATCGCTGACCTTCAGTATGTTTAAGGGAGATTTTTATTCTACTTTTCGATGCGGTGACGACTTCTGTAGGCTGACATGACTACATGAGTGTAAAAGTTATCA
>NC_051407.1:14717947-14718169 GCF_015228065.2 Penaeus monodon
GTGTACTATTTGCATATATATTTTATATGTACGTGTATATACTTAAATATATGTGTATATACATATATGTATATATATGCATTACATACACACACACACACACACACGCTACACACACACACACACCACACACACACACACACACACACACACACACCCACACAACACACAACACACACACAACACAAACCACAACACAACACGCATACAACACAACACACA
>NC_051407.1:14722370-14722583 GCF_015228065.2 Penaeus monodon
TATACAATTTGATATACTTACTACTCAATGTGAGTAGCATATTTAAATAAGACTCAGTGCTTGATTTTATCTCCATGTTGAGTGTGTCGAAGCTCCATTATTCACAGAAAGATAACTTCTAGTCTTATCCAATTCCGTTTACTTTTTCATTATGTAAGAACAAACAAGCAGCTTAATACACTGTGTTCTTTAACTTTATTTTTGTTTATTGAT
>NC_051407.1:14722654-14722877 GCF_015228065.2 Penaeus monodon
AATAATAACTAAACCACAAGGGGATTAAGACAGTTGACATAGATATGAAAGAAAAGTGATAATTAAAGTGAATTTAAATGGACATGGTGCTGAATGATTTAAGATTAGAACTCTACCACTCACTGAGCCCACCTTAGTCAATAAAAGCATTAGTCCTTCCTTTCTAATTTCTATGCTTTTCTCTTCTAAACATTGTCAAAAGAGAAATACATATAGAACCAAT
>NC_051407.1:14724027-14724096 GCF_015228065.2 Penaeus monodon
TGAACCAATTTGGTGGGGTTGGCAACGTCTTGCACTTTGTGTCGAACCTTTTAAATGCAACCCCTGCCT
>NC_051407.1:14725644-14726187 GCF_015228065.2 Penaeus monodon
ATCAGCCACGGCGAACATCTGTTGTGTTAATCCATCCAATCGCAGACGCCATATCTTTAGTCCGCATTTGTTTTCATTTAACGTGATCTCCTCTTAGTGAACAGGATGATCCACAGAAGAGTGACGCGGCTTTTCAATCTCAGGTTCTTTGGCATAATGGCACTGCTTCTGCTCCTGCAAAATGGTTTCTTTGACTCGAATGTAGTCCCTATGGTGAAGAAAAGGGTTAAGTATACAATGCTGACGATTCCAAACGCCACAGTAACCACAGATGATTACGAATTGTTCACGCCCTCTTACACTGTAGATATTTACGAAGATAGTGGTGCCCGAAGGTTAAATGAAAGGAAAGAATTCAAGGAAAAGATGTGTCAGAAGATGAACATTGGAGGATATGTAAAGACGAAAGAATTTATGTACTACAGTAAAATCTACAAACTTCTGGTGTGCGCTCCCCCTAAGGTGAGGTCGAATTAAATTATTTTCTTGATCTGTATTCAGTGTAAGTTCTAACAACTAATCAATGTTGCAGTTCTTTTGAAT
>NC_051407.1:14727357-14727705 GCF_015228065.2 Penaeus monodon
AAACTGTTATGATCACATTCATTTTGTGAAATTGTGGCCATTTCTTCAAATTAACTTTGGATTTCTTAAAATCCACTTACTCTTCATTCTCAAGATGACGTAGCTGCCTTTAACACATTCGTATATGTTTTGATATGTTGAGTTTAAGTCATATAATTGCAGTACGAAATATTTGAATCATATCAATTCATATGATCTTATTTTCTTTAAAACTTTATTACAAGCACCTAAACTAAGCGTTACTCATGTTTGTCAGACTTCGCATGATAAAACTTAACACGTAGACAAATTATCCCTTTCTAACACTGTTTTCTAAAATCTGATGCCATATCACCTAGAGAAAAGTTC
>NC_051407.1:14728044-14728307 GCF_015228065.2 Penaeus monodon
TACACATTAAGTGTATCTATGATTATGGCATTCTATAAATAGCCGCAATTTTCAAATTCTAACAAGGAGTGTGGATGTCTATCATGTACATGTTACATGCAATACATGTTCACAAGGCAGTTTTCCTGGATTTGTGTACATGTGTTCCACTTTCACGCTCGTTTATATAATAAATATAACACCTAGAGCAAATGCATATATAGATATACGAGTACAGATTTGTAGTTACTCAACGTTACCGATTCAAATAAGAAAATGAGAAT
>NC_051407.1:14728344-14729213 GCF_015228065.2 Penaeus monodon
CCACGTGTCACACCATTTGAAAACGAACATCCATAAATAAATGAAACCTTTCACAGATAATTGGCGTGACAGGAGGCATTCGCCACGTGTGACCAGTGTGCGCGCCAAGATCCGACTTTTTCAGCATACGACATGCACTTTGGACTAAATTTTTATTGAGGAGAAAACAAAGCGATGTGTGCGTGCTCTCGTGCACAAATATACTTCTGCCAAATATTGAACAAATCAACATAACATTTGTACAATTTGTGGAGAAATACAAGTGTTTGTATACTACATTACCTCAGTAAAATCACATTACTCTCTATGGTAGAATTACCAAATATTTTGTTTGTTTGATAGAGAGAAAAGTACTTTAAGGGTATTGGAAGTTTGCTTCACATTCTGCCCAAAAGTCCTCCACTTTATTCCTCCAAGTAAGATAGATAACTTAGAACTCAGGACAACAATAACATTGTCAACTTCCGATGATGCCATCGTGTGAACCGAATGACACGCGCCACGTGAAACCTTGGTTTGAAATCACCGTGCCACGTATCACTTGCCACCTGTGACGTACCACCTTTGTGTGAAAGTCTTTGACTACGTCAGTTCCACATTTCTTTCTTTTGAGACTGGTTTCATTATAACCATCAAGAAACATTCATGTCAGTAGACCTGGGTTATGGTTAATGATGTGGATAATTCTACGAGTGTTTGTACCATATATATCCTTGACTCTAGCAAATTTCCTACGAATTTAGGCGGAAGCGTCGCGACAGTGAAGGACCATTAGAAAATTAGGAAAACAATCAAATTAACAACCACATACACTACATTAAAATCATCGCAAATATACGCAGCACCTCCTCTCAGGACCCCAAGCTGAT
>NC_051407.1:14729422-14729490 GCF_015228065.2 Penaeus monodon
CACCATGACCCACCTTCATGTCAAAAAAAGATTAAAATGATAATGATAATACTTATATCAATAAAAAG
>NC_051407.1:14729559-14729921 GCF_015228065.2 Penaeus monodon
GGTGGAAAAAAGAAAAAAACTGGCCTAAAGTATAAATATTCAATAATCATCAGTCGACGTTTAAATGCGTTGGATCTAGGAAGCCTTCGCTGACCGGCGAAATCAAGGGCTAGAGCAGGGACTTTCAACGTAAAGGCTCTATCAGGGGGGTACGCGCTCTCCGCTCGTCGATAGGGTAGGGGCCTGGCTGCCTGACTTGTACTGTTGCGGGAGGTGTGGTTGGGAACGCCCTATTCCCTGCTCGACAATCGTGGAATTGAGATTGACTAGTGTTGCTGCTTCTTGGCAATGTTTTCGAATGACACAAGTGGTGTTGTGCAAACGATTTACTATAGCGGCGATGTGTAGTCAAATAACCTTAA
>NC_051407.1:14730620-14732901 GCF_015228065.2 Penaeus monodon
AGTTCTGCTTCTTTGCAACTAATTTAATGCACCTGATAAGTTATGCCACTTAAGTAATTTTCGCAATATTTTATACCATGTAGCGTAGTTTAACGCTTAATGTCACGTTTGACGTGGTCTGATTATGAGTTGTATAGTTCATCTGTTCATGAAACACTCCTATATCACACAGAGGTTATTTCGTGGAAATGTTGTCGAAAGAGTGTTTGAGTTAAAGGACGAACTGAAATTGTTATTTAGCTGTAATGACAAGAAGGTAACTCAGATTTATCTTTCGAAACTGAATGATCCAAAGCGGATCACTTGCCTTGCCTATAATGTTGACATATCTTCACGCTTGATTATTTTGAACAAATCTTTCGAGGAGCTGATGCTGTTGTCACTGACGCTGTGGACAAATTGAAGAAGAGTTTACAGATGAAGATGGAACTGTGGGAGACAAAAGTAAAGAAAGGAAATTTTGAGATGTTTGAGGCACTTGCTGACAGGCAAAACGTATCAGATCTGAAGGTAAACTTATTAGTGGATCACCCTGCCTCAATGATGAGATCCAGGAAGAGGTTACTGACATTGTGAATGACTCCAGTGCTAGTGATCTATTGAGAAAGTCTTTAGTCAGGTTCTGGTGTAAAATATTCACGTCATCTCCACATGTCGCAGAGGAGCCTCTTCGTTCTCTGTTACTTTTCCAATTGTGAAACTGGGTTTTCCAGCTTACTTGTCTTAAAATCAAAACTAAGGTCTCGACTGAATGTGGAAGCCGACCTTAGATGTGCTTTAGCAAACACTGCTCCTCGGCTGATTAAGCTAGTTGATGTAAACAGTTTCAGCTATCTCATTAACTCCTTTTGTAACTTATGTAATAATAATGTATTTTGTTTTTACCATAGTTCACCTTGAAAAATTACTGAATAACCACAGCTAAACAATTTTTATGGTATTCTTTCTTTAAATTTTAAAATGTTGATGGCTCTCAGGAGAGTAATGTAATTAAATTGTTTCACTGCAGTACTGGCTAATAAACACAATAGAATATTGTTATTGTTTCCACTTTATACAAAGTGAAGGGGTACATTATTGACATTAAAAATACCAGAAGGGGTACGTGGGAGAAAAAGGTTGAAAACCCCTAGAGTAATGTGAATATTAACTGTGTTTTAGGCAGGGGTTCGGTTGGTCAAGAATTCTTGCTCCGAGGCCAAGAACTGCACAGTTCGCTGCTTAAAGCCTGATCAGTGTTGCTAATCCGCACGAATGGATCAGCTAAGTGTTAAGCCTGAAAATGGTGATGATGCGATGATGACTTACCATAGCAACAGCAAAAAGAAAAAGGTTATTGAACATTAAGAAATAAGATCAGGAATATCCTAGTATTAGACAATCTATTCGACGAATGAAATGAATCTCTTATACAGTGACACTGGCAAGTATGCAATGTATAACATACAGTAAGACAAGTCTTTTCATTATACAAAATTCAATTTTCCTTCAAGTGACTTTAGACAAAATTGTTCACTATGAATAATCCCATAATAATTGTCTTTTATGATATATTCTTATCTGCTTATCAAATTTATAAAGGTAGATAAATGGCGATATAAACATATAACTTATTTGCCTTTGTTTTACTAATGACAAATATTTTTTCATTCAATAACCTGAGTGCAGTATTTAAGACATATATTATTGCTATTTCCTGAAATTGTCAGGCTGTAAATATTTATGATAAGTACTATTTTCATACTTTAATCTATAATCAGAAAAATGAGATGAATTTTCCATGTCTCATATATTTAAAAAATAATATAAACCAATCAAGCCATGATCAGTGCTTCATTTGTGGTCAAATGGACAGCGGGTACAACGCTAAGATACCAAATTTTAAATATAACACTAATTCTCCTGATACTGAAATAACAAAATCAATCTGTGCAATGAAATAGAATGGCCCAATCTGCCATTAAGGAGCGTGTCCGCAGTGATACTGGCGGTGCAGCAAACATGTTCCAAGTATATTCTGACATGACAACGTTTTTAGATCTATCTCTGGTAATTTATTATCCCATAAAGATTCGGCCGAAGCTCTACGCTTCATTCTCTAAAATTATACAAAAGTTAGACCAGGGAATATATGAAGAGAAGTTAATGGCCTTTGCCAAAGCGCCAAGCGTAGTGTCGCCAGCTGTATTATTACTGACGATTAGTTTTATTAATGAGTATTGTTTTTCTGCATTTTTATTTTATCAATTCAGACTTTCACTTGAAGTATTCTCTACTTCCA
>NC_051407.1:14734489-14736257 GCF_015228065.2 Penaeus monodon
TCGTTATTTCACGAGAGGCGGTGTTTAATTTACAAGAAAAGGTTTTTCATTGACATAATCTATATCTTGTCTAATTTGCAGTAAATTTTAATTGCTTTAAGTATATTGTGGAAATTACAGATATAGAAACCATAAAATGAACGACGGGACGGTACACTGCTTGACTTGACAAGTGAAAATCTAGCCATATACGGGTTAACTTGAGAAAGCAAGAAAAATTCTTGAGAGAGCAAGAAAAATTCTTAAGATTCTAGGCGAGAAAAATCCCTCCTCAAAACGTCTAAAATCTTCTTCTTTGCCACCAAAAATGGGATGCCCCACCTAATACCCCGGATGCCTTCGCTGTTGTGTCTGGGTTTGTTGCCTGAACAAACGTCCGTGCTCATCACCACATCATAGATCTGACCACTTGCTTATATGCATGCGTGAAACCGTTTCGTCGCCCATTCCTTTCAATGCTCGCTAGCTCAGGGTCGATAGATACCAGTTATGCCAGTCTGATTTTAATTAATACACGAAAATTATAGATTAGCATGCGACAGTCTCCAGTACTGTCGTCCCCCCACTAATCTGATATATATCCAGATCAAAATTTTAAGGGGAATGAAATTTACAAGCTAAAACAAAATCATAGCTATACCCAGACCTAAATAATATATACATATTTTTTCTGTGACCACGAAGTTTAGTCTTTTATATACTTTATACAATTAAACTGCAATTTTATATTATCTGTGATCGAACATTTATCATATGATTGCACTTGGAAATAGCTCACAAACAGTCACTGGGCTGAATGCATGCTTCTCTTTCCACACTTATATAATGTATATACTTAATATATTCAGTTAATTGAATTTTGGTTACTACACATTCATTGTAAAGTTTATAACAAAGACCGAGCAAAGCTACGAAATCTGTCTCCATTTTCGTCAATATTTTCAGCAAGAGAAAAAGAGAATATGTAGTTCTTAGGTCCTAACTATGCTGCTATTGGAGAGCACATACCATAGTCATCTGTAGCAGATGTACCAATATGATAATTGTGTGATTATAACCCTAAAAAAATCGGTATCTAAATTTTGCTATCATGTAATATTAACAATAAAGTTCGAGTATCAGGCATTTTGAATTGATAATCTTTGAATAAGACAAAGCAAACAAACAAAAGTTGCTGGATAGTTACGTTGTAATACAATCTCTGGAAATAAAATGATACCTAGTCTTGTAATCACATGGGATATATAACAGTATGCAAAGAGTGTTGTAGATGCCCTGCAATATTCTTCGTTAAAAAGGGGGGGATAGTATTACAGAGCAATGTAATAAAATAAGATAGGTTAAACAACAGGCAATACGACATTGGCAACTATTTTTTATAAAACAAAAATTTACCCATCAGTAGAAGCTAATATGTGTTATAATATATGTAAAAGATGACCCACAATCAGCAAATTGTATTGGCTTTCCTGCCAAATTCGACACAAATATCGGATCTCCTGAGGTTACCTTTTGCTTGAAGAATATCCCATACCAGGCAAATTCTAGTAATCACAAACGGTACTAATTTGTTTTGAGAATACTACTTCAAGGCCTATGTAAATGAAACGGTGGTTTAGTTCAGCCACCAACTTATGGGCTGTTGTATCTCGAAGGAATTTCCTTGGTTGAAGGATTGTGAAAGCCTAAATTTCAAGATGGTTCTGTTTGCCCATATGATCAGCAGGTTAGGAAATATCCAACACATAGCAAGTGGCAGTTGGCTTGT
>NC_051407.1:14736396-14736775 GCF_015228065.2 Penaeus monodon
ATCGTACAGACACATTTGCAATGTTCTTCTTTTAATTAGTATTTTCCTTTTTAAATGGCAATTTGCTAACCATCATCAGTTCATTAATAATGTAATCATGCAACTATAGGTTACAATTAATGATGACATGTTATTAAAAGTATTCCTTTATATTAGACCATTTGAATGGTAGAAATATTTCAAAGGAAAGTGAATGGATATACAATATTTTGTAACAACAAGAGTTTGTTTAAACCGTCTTTCCCTTGATAATAAATACTGGATGTCCCAACTTACTGACTAGCCAGCGGGTATGACGCTGCCAGACCCTCAGGGTGCAGTCAAACTGTCCCACACTTCACTCTACGCAAGACGCAGTGGGAAGCATACCCCCCCCCCC
>NC_051407.1:14736886-14737145 GCF_015228065.2 Penaeus monodon
CCTCATCATGCAGCCATCCGTTTCTTTTTTTCTCGTTTATCATTTTTTTCTCTTTCATTCATTTATGCTTTATTTTGGGTTTCATGTTTGGCTCAGTATCCTAGTGCACTTGAAAGCTATGTTTTTGTAAACTACCAATCAAACTGATTTGTTGATGAGTCTAAGCAAGTGATGCCAACATTTTCAGTAGTGTATTTTGCATATGTATAAGCAAGTGCACGTGTGTGACAGATAAAAAATGGATATTTGCATCTCTTCG
>NC_051407.1:14737224-14737504 GCF_015228065.2 Penaeus monodon
ATTAGTACAGTCGTTAACCACGATGAAAAACATAACTTTCAAGGGAACTATGAATAAACTTTTTGTAACATTCTGTCATATTTTCCGACAGACAGGTTGCAGTTCAATCAAACGCCACATGTTACAGTTAGCAGGACTTTCAGGGAAGTTGAAGGTCCACTCCCAAAGGGCGAGAAAGGCCATTGCAGCTAGGTAAGGGTGTATCTCCTTCCTATGGTTCTACGTACGCTTTTTCGTCTATCTGATCACTCTTTTGTTTTGCCTTCTGTCTCTGTTTTAC
>NC_051407.1:14737785-14737867 GCF_015228065.2 Penaeus monodon
TGAGATTTGTCTTTAATATTTCCTGTACTGCCTTCTTGAAAAGTAAGTGAATTAATAGCATAACATAATATTCCCAAAATTC
>NC_051407.1:14738363-14738528 GCF_015228065.2 Penaeus monodon
TAGCCAAGTCTTGGGGAAATCCGTAAAAAAGGTATTGAAGTCTTCTGTATCATCGACACTGGTCGAGGTGGTCAGGCATCCCTTGGAGCGCTTGGTATCTGGGTACCGAGAGAAGTTCAAGAACGGAGCTCCAATTTCGGGCATGTGGTAAGATGCGCTAGTAGC
>NC_051407.1:14738591-14738898 GCF_015228065.2 Penaeus monodon
CTAAATTGTGAATGCGGGTAAAATACACATGTCGAAATTATTGTGTACCTTATATGTTAATTTCAGCGCTGATGCGGATGCCCATGTATGTATAATTATACTGAAGCAGGTCGGCAGTTTTTCCTTTCGTTTTTTAACTGTAAGCGATGCACGTTTCTGTATCTGTTTCAGTTGATATACATTAGTTCATTAAATTTAGACATGCGAGAGCGATAGATAATTTATTCACGGGCGCACCACATGGCGGATTGACGTATATTCAATGCTTACTCTATTCTTACTTTCGGATTCATATCATACTATTAGC
>NC_051407.1:14739126-14739410 GCF_015228065.2 Penaeus monodon
TCATTACGAATGCTTTACCATGAAGAAGAACATTTTAAACATTTTATGCAAGTGGACACATTCAATGAATCATTATTATGGGTGTGATTATTAGCACCAACCAACTTCTTATCACTAGCTTCATTAGTTATGATTGGTTGCATTTTTAATCAATATCAGTGATTAGAACATGCATTTTGATGTTCATGATTGTTAATTGATGATAGACATACTTGCTATCATGGTATTTTTAATTTATGATAATGAAATGTATTATAAGACAAAAATAAAATTAAAACCTATTA
>NC_051407.1:14740323-14740569 GCF_015228065.2 Penaeus monodon
TGTATATTCGTAAGAAATGTAATCCCACACAAAAAAGCTACCATATCCTCATGCAAAACTACTGCAACTGATCTTGACGCGTGTCTTCTTTGCAGGGGTAACTTCATGAAAAAATACAGGAGGAGTCGTGGAATAGACACGAGCAACAGGACCTTAAGCTTCCACGAATTTCTGGAGATGATTGCATATAAAATGGTATGCTAATTTAATTATTAATAACTCATAGATTATTTATTGATAGTCGAA
>NC_051407.1:14740659-14742870 GCF_015228065.2 Penaeus monodon
AGTCGACGAAGTCGTCATTGCGCGACAAGGACTCTTATTCCCGTTTATGGTTATCATAGAAATCTTTGAAGTCTGAGTGTACAGTCTGACTGAGTTCCAGAGCATCCTTTACCTTCTCTGGAGCTATCTTAACTTGCTTCTTAAACAGCTGCTGAAGAGCTATTACAAGCAGGTAAAATCTAGCAGGATCAAACTGTTGTTACTTCCTTTTCTGAAGATTAACAAACACTGACTCACTGATGTCATAACTTGCCTCGATCTTGAAGCGCACCTTGCTATCAGAATTTACAATGAAAAATTTTGGGAGTCAGTTTTTCTTTGGTGAACAGATTGAAGTGCCCCAAATCTATGAACATGTAATTTCATGTTTCTCAAATGTATTAAGCAAGTATGGAACATCAAATAACCAAATATTCAATTCCCCAACAGGAGACGAAGGGAAGAAACAGCATAGACCGGCATTTTCGCCCAACAACCCTCTTGTGCTCCCCGTGTGGCATCAAATATGATTACATCTTCCACACAGACACTTTGACACAAGACCTTCAGTACCTCGCTGGTAAACTTAATATCACAGGCATCAACATTTCTGCTCGTATGAATTCTAAGGCAAATAAGACCAGAGGAGTTACCTACGAGAGTTATTACAAAGATATTCCGGTTAGCCTTATGGGCAGGATATACACACTCTTCAAGGAAGATTTTGTCATCAATAACTTCAAGGTACTGCCCTCCATGCAAAGTGTCACTGATGCTTACTGAAGAAGGGGTTTGGGAAGTATTTAACTATAATGTGTATATTAGGATATGTTAACAAAATCCATCAGTTTTTTCCGAGTTGTTCCAATATTAGGTTGTGAGGTTCAATATTATTTCGTGTTTTGTGTTTTTGAGCTGTTCCAAAGGTAAGTTATAAGATACAAGATGAATTTGTGTGCCCTCACCTACACAAACTGGATAACGCTCACCAGTCCCCTCACCTTCGGGCCAGTGGGTCGTGATGTCAGTGAGGTCACTAGAAGTGTATTTCCCAAGTTTAGTTTATGAAACAAACTATTGTTACTATTAAAAGTAAATAAAATTAAGACCTCAAGAGAAGCAACGAGTTCTCTCTTTGATCATGGATTTGGGGAAACAAAAATGCTTATTCCAATAATATATTCATTTTGATGAAAAGGGTAATTCTGCTTATAAACAGACTCCATAAGGAATTGGTTTATGGAATTACTTTGTATAAGCTAGATCAAGCAACACAACGTTCGGCAAAGCTAATGTAACCAATACTGTTTAAAGCCAAGGCAATTAGCTTCAACATTTAAACTTCTAAGAGCTTGGCAGTCTGGCTACTATCTGCCTTATTTGAACTGGCTATTATCTGCTTTAAATTTAACTAACATATATGGGTTAATTTTCTTTACGTTTTCTCTGCACTTTGCCCCAGACCGCTTAATGATTTCAATTTCCTGATTTATGATTCTGTCGGTCGTATATGTTCATATCTTGTAGGTTTCTTAGCATCTCCAAACCGCGGTCATCTTTTGAAGCCAAGGTAGGCTCAGGTTGTCACATATTACATTATCTGTACCATACTCGTCTGTAATGAAAGCAGCAACTGTTTTTGCTTAACCCCATTTTCGTTTTTGATATATTAAGCCACCATTTCTTGTTTTCCTCTTCATTTTGCCTCTTTAGAACCTTTTTGTAAAAACCTTGTTAATGCGACCTATATTGAAATACATTGATAGACAAACAAACAGAGACAAACTGATGCACAGATACAGAAATAAATGTAAATACATAGATACACACAGATACAAGTGTCCCTTACAATTTCCCATCACTGTTGGATTGGGTCAAGTTATACACACACCTGTTGCTAGACAAAATCATTAGATACATCTCCATTACCTATTTTTTCCTGGAGACTTATCGCTATTGGCCTTGGTGTAAATAGGGGGGTTTCTAAACCATAATTCCCGCTATGTTATTTCTTGATGGTTTTTTTTTTTCAGAATTAAATAAAAAGGAATGATTTATGATCCAAATAAATTAATATAGGGAAGGCTTGAAAATTAAGACTGGATTTTTGAAGGACAAATGTAATTAAACTGTTTGTACATTAGGTAGCTTTATAAAAGAAAATAAATATATTAAATAATAAAATGTAACTTTGATTTCCCACACGGTACAATGTTATTCCAAAGTAGTCTT
>NC_051407.1:14744102-14744421 GCF_015228065.2 Penaeus monodon
CAATAAGTCTAGCATAAAGTTCATTGAAATCATTTACATTTATCATAAAATGCCTTGATTCTCCGTCACACGCGGTTATCCTTAAGATCATTAGTTCAGCCTTTCAGTTCACACCTGGGTTTACACTGTGCGAGTCCTCATTACTGATGAGGCCCATAGTGTAGTGCCTCACTTTCTCAAAGTGTCTGCAAGCTTCGGGGCCACGCTAGTAATGCTTCGGCTCCTGCTGGTTCGACACTGGGGGTCCTACTAAGGGTTTCCGGCGCCGAAAAGGTATTTCTTATGATGCTTAGGATCGTATCGGATTATCATAAGCATG
>NC_051407.1:14744521-14745058 GCF_015228065.2 Penaeus monodon
TGCGTGCGCGCGCATGTTCGTATTGCATTTTCGTAAGCTCTCAAGAGTCCCATAACAAAAGTGAAAAATATGTTATCTTGACTCTCTCGTGTATTCAGTCATTTTCAGTCTACTTCCTAATTAACATGCTACACGAAGTCCTTTGTAAGTTTGTTTTTTTGAGAATTTTTAAACTGACGTAATCATGGTGGGTACAATTTTTACAGTTCTTTAAGAAGAAAAAGACGGAAATGTTTATATGTAGGATTTTTTACCCCGAAATTTGGAGATCGTGAAGAGGAATCGAGTTACTATTTTGTCTTTTTTATGGTTGTGACGAACAAGTAGTTAGAGGTAAAATAGCAATAGGACTCACTGTCATACGTGTCCAGCTTCATTTGTTTGTCATGCTGATGTACCGACTATGTTCATACCAGGGACAGTTTTAGGCTCAGAAGACATCTGCACATGATGGATGATCTTATCTGTTAAATCTAATATCTGTTATTTTGCGGCATTAATAAGAGAATTAACAGTAATGCTTTATGTATATGTGTG
>NC_051407.1:14745122-14745816 GCF_015228065.2 Penaeus monodon
ATTCTTTTGTATGTTTGCTTTATTGGATTAGAGGCTATTTTGTTTTATACACCCTACATTTTCTTTCTTTTAAATCAAAATGTCCATAGCAGAGTATTTCGTATGTACTAAATGGGATATGTGTAATGGTTATGTAAATTAATGTTCGAGAAACGCCGTCACTGGCAAGGCTAAATTACATACCTTTATGGACTTTAATTATATGCATTGGAGAAATTTAATTAGAAGATACACAAAAGAGACGTATCAGCATAAACTGATAAAATTATGTGGTCAAGTTACAGCCTTGCTACAGTAAACTCGTACCAGATGAACAGATTCACTTCGATGACACAAAATTGGCTGATGTTTCTCTTCATTTAAACCCAAAGCGATTGAGATAAACAAACGTCTCCATGTAAGCTTCCGCCCACACAAACCCAAGACAAACCTCTGGTCTTCTCAGTCCTCCGTTCTACCAGGATTGACACGTAATCTCTTAAATTCCGGCGAACCAATAACATTCCTAAGGCGTCTTTTCTTTTGCCTTGATATTTCGAGAATTGTTTTGTTGGATGTCTTGCCTTGTGCCTTTGTTTGTTTTTTATTGGGATACTTTTTTTACGCGGGTTTTGTTATTCTGAGGAGGATGTGTATGTTCTGTAATTATCACGAATGAAAAGAGTAAAGGTTGTTATATATAAGGAAAACACAG
>NC_051407.1:14746398-14746469 GCF_015228065.2 Penaeus monodon
CAGCTGCTTATTGTTTTCTTTCTTACAAGAAATCAGGAAAAAAGTAATTTTTTTGGCATTTACTAAATTTT
>NC_051407.1:14749029-14749362 GCF_015228065.2 Penaeus monodon
GCTCAGCAAAGCCTGATACGGTAAGCTGTCAGCCCTCGCCCTCTGGCTGTTACTAGTCTGCGGAAATATAGATCTAATAATTTTGGTGTAAACACTCATACATTTGTGAGAGTGCGTTTTCTTTCTTTTTTTTTACATTTTCTTCTTACTGATATTAAGTCACAAGAGCAACCATATTCGGAAAATAACTGTGAACTTGCTTTGCATTTATGACCTTACTTTCCGGCAGGCTGCAGTTCGTTGAAACACCGTCTGTTACGCTTAGGGGTTCTTAAAACGGTTTATGCCAAGTCGTGCTACACAAGAGAAGCTATAGCAGTAAGGAATGGATAT
>NC_051407.1:14749578-14750540 GCF_015228065.2 Penaeus monodon
TAAACCATGGCTCGCGGTTGAACCTAGACTATGCCGTGGTGTGAGCTGCATATTTACTGGAAAATAGGAAAACAGAACGATTGCGAAAGTTATCGAAATCTTTTGTTATTCCCTTCGGCATAAACTGTTATTCAGAGTGAACGAATATTCAGCAAATATACTTTAATTCCATTGAGAAGGCTTGCTATTTCTGATACGTTGAAAACCGTCTTGAATTAATGTTAGTATTAGTGGTAACGATGGCGGTGGCATCTCAGAAGGGGAGGAGGAGTTGCGAAAGATTTAGATGGAAATAACTTAACTACGAGTTCGGTGTTTTTGCTCTGCTATTTGCTATCTACATTTCTTCCTTTAGTCTTCTATTTTTATTGAAAAGGATTATCCACGTGCCATCACTACAATGGAAAATAATATACATATTGTTACGATATTATTTCCACTTTAACATAAATTAATTGATTGCATTCTTTATGGGCACTGATATTCTTTCTCGGAATATAGTTATGCTTGATGATATATTTGTTTTCCCAGATATGCTGCCTTCTGTATCAAATCATTTTATGTGGAACACTTTTTTCAGTGTGTAACTTAGGTAATGAAACAGTCTGTTTATTGATACACAGTCTGGTCTGGTGAACTTTGTTTCTTATTGTGCAACCTAGTTAGGACAGTAAAGTAGTTTCATTTAGAAGCTGGTTTGGTTAACTTGTGTGTGCATACTAATTAGCTTGTGTGTAGGCCTGTAGTGTGGTATATTATTAGTTAGCCAAGTTGATGAAATTGTTCATTAAGAAGTGTGAAGCTAGTCTAGTAGGCATTTCTTATTAGTGTCTAAGTCAGGGGTTGTTATGGGGTTGACTATAGCATGCTAAATGATTTTGAAGACTGTTGCACTGAAAAATGGGCTGCACTTCAAAGCACTTACAAGAATTACATTTAATTTATAAGAACATTTATACATT
>NC_051407.1:14750574-14751624 GCF_015228065.2 Penaeus monodon
CGTTTTCTTTGCACATATTATACAGATTATGTAGTGCTGCCCTAAGGAAGTGCAATGTGTTGAAAAGTTGTTGACCCTTAAGCGTATGCTCGGGTGTGTTTCTTGGTTTAATCCATTGCCATCCTTTAAAAAATTGAAAGTAATTATCAGAAAAAATGAACACATTCTTCAGCACTGCCATGTCACATTCATGACATCGTGAGCCAGACTTTAGGCTGCAAACAAAGCCATTTTCATTGCAGATTGGGTTCTATGGAGATGCAACATTCTTTAAAATAACAAGGAATTTACAAAACAGGAAAAGTTATTCAGATATGCTATACACTTCACTTCATTTTTTTTTTCTTAGTGCCCAATGTAAATCGATATACGTCAAGCTTAACGAGTCAACGCCAGTGAAGTGTAAATCAGGTACTTGTTGTCATGTGTTTTTTACCTTTTCATCATTTTTTAAAATTCCCTTAAGCCTGGGCTACAAGAACTAATTAGTCACGGTAACGGGGCTTCGTGGTTCTTAAATGACTGAAGATGATACCTTTCATTTAAGATGAATTAGGTTTCATACACCAGCGACAATACCAAGTAAGAAATAGAATCCGGACCAGGTCTTAAAAGTAACAAGAAATGGCTTTCTCCGAGGATCATTGAGAGGCCAGTATAAAGTGACAGTGTATCCCTTCAGTTAAATCATATAGTATATGCTGATATGCTCAAAATATACCAAACGACTAAAATTCATAAAGGATTGCATTAAGCCTAGACCAGAAACCAGAATTTGATGCATCATGGTTAAAATTTCATCACGAATACCAGGCATTGATTTGAAACTGGGTGTCGTTAACATTAACATTAAAATATCAGGAGTGAAAGAAACGTTTATAGAGTTAAAACATTTCGATACAATAGGAGTAAAATATATTAGTTGTTATGCGAGACATGGCACCTAATATCCTTATGTATGGAGTGGGAGTGTGAAGAGCTGTCTTTTCGGTTGAATTTCGGAAATATTGTTATTGAGGATATGATGAAGTTTAAGCATCAGTACCTCCA
>NC_051407.1:14751880-14752303 GCF_015228065.2 Penaeus monodon
ATTGCTGACATTGGTACTGATAGTTCTAGCTGTTACAGAAGCACTAGTATCAATAGTAATCTCATGTTCCTTTTTTTCTAGAGAAGTCTTGTGTAATACAATCTACAGACCCTGCGATTCGGGTCATTGTGGCCGGGCATCCCTTGGACCGTCTCGTGTCTGGCTACAAAGACAAGTTCACAAACGGGAATCTGGCTACTAGGATGAGGTAAGGGTGCACGATTTGTACGGGTGCTTATGTATGTGTGTGTATACGTCCTCAATGGCTTTTTGAATTCGAGTTAAAAGGATCTTTCTAAGTCATTTCCTTGAAGGGCGAACTACATGATGATGTACAAGAAGCGTCGTGGATTCGATAACAGCAATAAGACCTTCCATCACTTCCTTGAAGTGGTTGCAAACACAATGGTAACCAAATTTTAG
>NC_051407.1:14758764-14758884 GCF_015228065.2 Penaeus monodon
AATAGCGAGAAAAAATATTTACGATTCGAATTATCACCACGCCTTACACCTATTTCTGCAATTCATTAGAATTATACACAGCTGAAAGTGTAGCATTAGTACGGAGATGCCCCAGTAGAG
>NC_051407.1:14759146-14759402 GCF_015228065.2 Penaeus monodon
GGGGACCCACTGCATTCCTCGCCGGGTTCCCTCCGTAATAACTACCACTTACTTAAAAGGTCCGCCTCCCTCGCCAAGCCTGGGAAGTTAGCCGTGACATCGAAGTCCCGCGAGCATTTGGTCCCAACAACGTTTCAAGGATTCCAAATTGAACTGCAAGCCTTTGCAATATAGAGACGTTTGTGCGAAGGCAGATATTGCTTGAGGTCGAATTCATACCGTGGGGCCGGAGGGGAAGGTCTTCGGGAAATGGTGA
>NC_051407.1:14759464-14759956 GCF_015228065.2 Penaeus monodon
CTGAAAAGCATTGGGTGGAATGGGAAAGTCTATCAATTCTAACACGATTGGAAATGTGTAATTATGCAAATTGTTATTCTGAGATATGACAATATTTCCATTGATTATCCATCACAAGTATTTCCGAGCCTATCTTTTCCCTTTCCTTTTTTCTACGTCTCCTCTTCTTCATTTTCTCTAGAATCTAATCGTATCTACCTTTTCAATTGTATATAATTTCCACACGATGTACATGGATCATTTTGCCTTTTATTTTTTCACGTTTTTACACACCTTCTACACCGGACAAACTTTTCTAATTGCAGTTCACACACTCTACCTTTTTATCGCCAAGCCTTCGAGGAGGAGGACTCGTCTCAGTCTCGATGAAGGTCATCCTCAAGGGAGAGTGAAGGAGCGAGAACCCTTTATCGCCTTTCCGTAGTCGAATCTTTCTTTGGTCGTAAAAGGGGGGGGGGAGTCTTCAACTTTGACGTTTCTTCTTTTTAACTT
>NC_051407.1:14760224-14760479 GCF_015228065.2 Penaeus monodon
CTGCTGATCCCATCTTTCTGCCTGTATTTTATCGCTCGGTAAACCTGATCATTAAACCTATCACAGACGAATCGTTTCGAGCGACGTTACTGATGACACATCTATCTTAAAACTAAAAAAGAATTATATATATAATAAGCACACATATTTTACTTTAATTTAGGTATGCTTTGTATATCTTGTTCATGCAATTATTTTAAACTCGATGGATAAAAAATAAAGAAACAATGTTTATAGAAAGCAAACGAGAGGCTG
>NC_051407.1:14760536-14760705 GCF_015228065.2 Penaeus monodon
GTGTTTATGTATCAGTATGCCAATATGTACAGCAAAGCTATCAGGCTGCTAATATTTACTACAAAGAAAGAGAGGGAGAAGCACGGAATATCGTCCTTTGCTTTGAGGCAGTTTAACTCAATAAAGTTTCACAGTCGTTAGTTTTAGACACCTGGCAAAGATCACGCTC
>NC_051407.1:14761939-14762068 GCF_015228065.2 Penaeus monodon
TGATGATACGTAAGACCTAGTACAGAAAAAGGTATTTACCAAAGAGCAAACAGAGGTATTCAAGTCGGGCACGTCAGAGAGAGCGCTGCTGTTGTTGTACACCACATGGAATATTAATGTATAAAATGT
>NC_051407.1:14762104-14762208 GCF_015228065.2 Penaeus monodon
GGGAAGCACGTTACATAGACTCACTGTAGTGATACATCAAGCACTATCCCTTTCGCTTGCCTTATAGCACTGTATGAGTTCCCATAAACACTACTCTCGCTCTG
>NC_051407.1:14762522-14763227 GCF_015228065.2 Penaeus monodon
AGCGCTTGTGCGTGTAAAAGTATAGTCGGTCAATGAATTTAATGGCTGGTTTCAAGCAATAAAAAAAAATTACCAGCTATTTATTATCGCAAAACACCTGTAGTAATACTTCGTCATACTTCGCCTTTCAGCTTATATCTGCCCCCATACCTATCCAGTCACCAGTAGTGAGTAATCAGGATGACCAACAACGGAGTGCCGCGGTGCTTCAAAGTGACTGCCATCGTAGGGGCCACGTTTACACTGTACCTGCTCTTACTGAATCACGATCTGGGCTCCTACTTGGGGCCTCTGACGCCGAAAAAGCCCCTCCTTCTGATGCCCAAGATACAGAACGTACAGACACCTGCTGCTTCGTCTCCGTCGGCCTCGCCCTCCACCCCTGCGAGTCACGAGGACGAGGATGTTGCTCGGAGGTTTCATGAACGGGAGGAGCTCGCGGAGGAGATGTGCCGGAAGATGAACACCAGTGGGAAAATACTAACAAATTACTTTATGTATTACAACAAGGAGTACAAGCTTCTTTTGTGCGCTCCTCCTAAGGTGAGTTTAGATAAGGTGTGTGACTGATGATTCATCTACATATTTTCTTGAAGATGGTTTCCCGACCGTAATGCAAAATTAAAGTGCCTATCAGGACTTTATCACTGAAATGATTCATTTTCTTTTGTTCTATGTGTGTGAACATATCTTCCATCAGTCGAT
>NC_051407.1:14764101-14765103 GCF_015228065.2 Penaeus monodon
ATTTCACGCCTGTTAATAATTTGTAATGACTGCTAGGTTTTTAACTGTTGATAATGTTGCGTAAAGTTTCACTACATATTAGTTTCATATGATTTTGCCACGTTTATTCCTGAGTAAGGCAGAACATCTAGAAGTCATGGCTGAACTAGTGTCATGTATCATATATAAACCCGAGTCTCCGGTTTTACTTTACTAAGGAACTATCCCCCAGTCTTCTTATACTCAAACTTTAATTAACAAAGTCTGTGACTCTAACTTGACCGTTACTTCACAGTCAAGCTCTCAAAAACGAGTATATCAATATACGGTCGCCTTGTTGTACGATATCCATTGTAGTCAGTTTAGTCAGTGTAGATACACAGTGTAGATTTTTAACGTCCCCTACCCCTCGTACAGAATAAATAAGGAAGATACTAAAATAATACAAAAGCTGAATTCGTCTTAGACCGGGGATAAGAGGAAGGATAAAGATATATCAAAATTACCCCTCCCTCATCCCATCTTATAGCTACCACTGCATAAGTGGCATTTTCTTTTTTCTTTAGATCTGCAAAATACATTGTATTCATATGTTGTTCAATCAACATAAACCTCTCCGGATAAACAAGATACATGAGATTTTTTTATGTAAAGCACTTCTATCTTTGTCAACTCTGACACTTCATACACTAGGAAAGTGCATATGATTTTTTTCTTGTTATTCTTATTCTTACTGATATCAATTTTATAATAATTTTAGATGTCTTAGGTCACAACAGCAACCATATTCAGAGGAAAACTGTGAACTTCATTTGCATTTATGACCTTGATATTTTCCGGCAGGCAGGCTGCAGTTCGCTGAAACGCCATCTGTTGCGTTTAGCGGGAGTTCCTGACACGGTTAATGTTCACTCGAACCAGGCAAGAAGAGCCATATCAGTTAGGTAAGGATATCTGTTGTGATTAACTTCGTTGCACTATTAAACTGTTCATTCTCTTTTCCCCTTCAACCCCTCACAACTC
>NC_051407.1:14765757-14765836 GCF_015228065.2 Penaeus monodon
AAGAGACCTGTGAGGTGCCCGTGTCAAGCAGTCAGGTCTTGGCAGGGAGTAATAAGGTGAGAGAGCAAGGACAAAGCGA
>NC_051407.1:14766625-14766691 GCF_015228065.2 Penaeus monodon
CCTGGAGCGGTACCCACAAAAATTCTAGAGACTCTCAAAAGTGTCTGAGCATATTTTCAAACAGTT
>NC_051407.1:14767304-14767415 GCF_015228065.2 Penaeus monodon
TCAAAGGAAACAAATCATTAAGTTTAAATCTTGAATAATTAATTTACCACATGATAGAATGTTTCTCTAACATTTTACAGGGGTTAGGGAAGATTTTTTATGAACTAGTTA
>NC_051407.1:14769783-14769952 GCF_015228065.2 Penaeus monodon
TCAAATGATAATTACAGTGATAATAATGAATTTTATTATCATTTAACAAGTAAATCATGATGCAGAAAAAATACAAATTACAGAAACCAACCAGATATCATTTTTATTTTATTCATCAAATTATCAAATTTTAAAATCTATAGTAAACATAAAGTAAGATAATAATGTT
>NC_051407.1:14773391-14773707 GCF_015228065.2 Penaeus monodon
AATTAGTCATATGTGTTTACCATCTCTGTCGAGACGATATCTCTTAATGCTCTTCCATGCCTGTTTACAAAGAAAATCTGCGATTTGCATTTTATTTTTCTAGCCGGATGGGGAAAACTGTCTGAGTGTATTCCCAAATGACTTAGAACTCTCAACCTGTGCAATATTTGAGACAAATTTCGGCAGCTGAAACTACTTTTGAGACAGTCTCAGAGGAATCTGAGTCATTTTCGCTGTCTCAGACGACTTTGCTTGTCTGAGAACTTTCGTGAATACCGCTCCTGCAGTCCAATCAGAGAGCCGTGAGGTGTCCGTG
>NC_051407.1:14773819-14775137 GCF_015228065.2 Penaeus monodon
ATCAAGGTAGGACAAAAGCATCTAGCAACTCGTTTAATGTTTACCTCACTTACTTAATTCCTGTCGTATGAAAGGTGTACCATTAGAAAAGACAGAACTAGTTAGGGCAGTATAAAGTAATTCATCAGTGAGAAGCTGTTTGTGTGTGGGATTGTAGCATGGTATAATTACCTTTTTGTTTATTATTATGTTGTTAATTTGGTAAACTTGTCCATTAAGAAATGTGAAGCTTGGTCCAAAGAGCATCGTTTATTAGGGTGTAAATCAGGGATTGTCATTCCCTGACACATGTTAAAACCTGAGAGGGTTTCCCGTGGAATTCTGAAAATTCATTATTATAATTTTAAAAAATGGCACTGTATTTCAAAGCACTTCCAAAAATTTAATTTAATTTATAAAAACATTTATACAGTACACGATAGAAAAATGTGACATCCATCAGAATGTTTTATAATTATTATACAAGTATACTTTTCGTACATACATATACATTAAATGTAGTTAGCACGGAGTTACACTCCCTCAAAGAAGTACAATTCGTTTATAAGTTGCCGGTCTCTAAGCGCATACTTTCGTGTGCATCTTGGTTTAATTTATTATCAGAAATAATCTGAACGCATTTTTCAGCACCGCCAACCCGTAGCAGACCATTGAACAGCCCACATCCATGACAACTTCGTGAACCAGACCACAGGAAGCAGATCTTAAAACAAGGCTTTTCATCGCAGAGTGGGATATATGGAGATGCAATATTCTTTAAAGAACAAGGAATTTACAAAAAGAGGAAAAGTTACTCAGTGATGCTACGCAAAATGTTTCTTATTTGAAATAGATTTTTCCTATTATAAATTGACAATCTACGTAAATATCCATCGGTATTCACTCAACACCAGTGAAGTACAAATCAGGTACTGATTATCATGTATCATTTGGCTTTGTTATCATTTCCTTTTTTTCTATTTATTGGACAGCAAATACTAGTTAGTTAGCGTAACGCGGCCTCGTGGTTCTTGAAAGACAAGGTGATATCCTTCATTTAAGATGGATTAGGTTCCATATCCCAACGATGAAACTAAATAAGAAATAGAATCCAGATTAGCTCTAGGAATCAGTAGTCTTTTCCGAGGATCACTGAGACATTCGAATACTTTTAACAAAGTCGTAATAAAAGATACCGGTCTTACGCCGCATGAGACATGGCGCCTGAAGATCCTGAAGTAATCGGTGTGGTAGTTGAGAGTGTGGAAAGCTGTCTCTCACAATTGAAGCTCGGAAAAACGTTACTGAGATGATGAAATATAGGAATCAGTGCCTGTAT
>NC_051407.1:14775407-14775584 GCF_015228065.2 Penaeus monodon
TCTTGCTCTTTTTTTCTAGACAGGTCTTAGGGACTGACTTATATAAAGTACTGCAATCTACATTCCCTGCAACTCGGGCCATGATAGCTAGGCATCCCTTGGACCGCCTCGTGTCTGGCTACAAAGACAAGTTCAGAAATGGGAATCTGGTCACTGGCATGTGGTAAGGGTACACGA
>NC_051407.1:14775710-14776096 GCF_015228065.2 Penaeus monodon
CGCATCAATGGCATTTTAAATTTGTATTAATATGGATCTTTATGAGCAGCTTCTTTACAGGGCGAACTACTTGACGAGGTACAGGGAGCGTCGTGGATTCAACACAAGCAACATGACTTTAACCTTCCACCAATTCCTGGAAATGATTGCAAACATAATGGTAACCCACTTTTAACGCGTATTAATATTATACATACATGCATGATGTAGATGGATAAACAGCCGAGATAAATAGATATACAGATTGATTGCTTATGGATGTATAAATATTTAAAGAGTCTAATTAATGTTTATTTTAGAGCAAGGGAGGCAGCCTAGGCCTTTGTGCAGCACCTGCCCGTACCTTCCTTTTCTTGACAAATGTGATAATAATTCAATCGTCAGAA
>NC_051407.1:14776895-14777524 GCF_015228065.2 Penaeus monodon
TTCTTTTAAGATATAACTGAACTGAACTATGAATACGAAAAAGACCTTTGCTGTTTCAACCATTTCATTCACCGAAGAAAAAAATATTGTTAACCCTTTACACTAAAACAAGAGATTTTGAGGATGAAATTCAAGCTAATTTATGCCCTGATTGGGGCTGAAAGGCATAGAAAGCGAAGGAGCCGATTCTGAAGTCTTGTTTAAATGGTCGGCTGCCTTGGCAATTAGTAATTTGTGGATCCAAGGGGGAGAGAAGGCATTTCCTTGGTCTGTTCATGAGGACGCGACATAAAAGTTTGCGGAGTCGGGAGGGGAGAATGTCAGGATTGAATTCATTATCCGTTAATGCACGCTTGTAGAGGGTTCATGTGATTATCAGTGGAGTAGATTAAAGTAGAACGGAAAATTTATCACTGAAGAAAGCAATGAGCGAGCTACAGTTCCACTATGAACCCAATGCTGTTCGCAATGATTGTGTATTGTAGATTATATCATATAAGGCTATTAGCTGTCAAAAGCCCCGAGAACATGCCCTTTGCTTATCAGTCAATATATTCCTGTTATCGTAGGTTTATAAGTTAGATGTAAATTGCATATAATAAACTTTAACAAACAATGGCCGGAACACA
>NC_051407.1:14777803-14778949 GCF_015228065.2 Penaeus monodon
CCCATAACATCTTCATCATAATCATACCAAAGCAACAGTAGGTAATATATACAGCATAAATGTATGAGCCCAGGAGATGCATAAAAGATTATGTTGTAACAAATGATAAACATACTTTTCGCCCACAGGAAACATTTGGGAGAAACCGCATTGACCGGCACTTCCGCGCAACCACCCTCCTGTGTTCCCCCTGCAGCGTTAAATATGAATACATATTCCACACTGACACTCTCACGCAAGATCTTCAGTACATCGTGGATAAACTCAATATCGAAAGCATCGATCTTGATCTACGTTTGAACAATAGGACACGAGAATCTTCGTATGAGAGTTATTATAAAAATATTCCTGCTAGTCTAATGAGAAAGATATACGCACTCTACAAGGAAGACTTTCTTATTAATAACTTTACACTACCTCCCTTCTTGAGAGGTGTAATCCAAGGTGATAATGTATAAATGTTACGGGACCATCGTGTACAAAAGTACTACGGTGTACATAAATTATAATTCAGTGTCTGATTCTAGAATATTTTCAAATCCCGTTATGATGCAATAAAAGTTATTTCATCAACCATAAACTTTATATTATATCTAGAAATTGGCTAAATCATTTTTTTATGATTTATATTGACACAATTTCAAGGATAACCTATCAATTTAAGAGTATTTGCTAGCGAATCTCCGAACATGAATAAGCAAAGCAAGTCTAAGCTACATGTCACTGTATTCATTTATTTAATTTTGATACACTTAATAACTTTCTCATTCAAATGAACTGAACTTTGGTCAACATATCGAAAGCGGATGAACAGACCATTGTAAGACTTCTAACGTCATAATTACTTCCCCATTCAACTAACGTGTTCAACGAGCCATATCAGGAACGGATTACGACAAGACCTCATGACCGAGGGAAGACTGTCGCAGTACGCCTCTCCTGTGTGGATTTTCGCCAGTTGGGTTTCCAAGGACAAGATTATGAGTTATCGGAGGTACTTGTGATGCACTCCTTACCCATCTCTTCATGGGAATCCTCAAAACACACCACTACTGTAACGTGATGTCGTGGGTAACTATGCATTGCGGAAACGATATGTTATCGGCGTTTTGCCGTGGTGCCAAGATAAAAACTCGCAACGGAAGG
>NC_051407.1:14779380-14779572 GCF_015228065.2 Penaeus monodon
TGCTGTTTTCAATCTAAGCGTTACTCCCTCATTTTCCTATTTATTCGAATTAGGCCTACGTTTTACTATGTTTTTTTATGAATCTCATTAGCTACTACTTGATTAGTATCTTTATATTTATGTATTTGTAGAAGTATCCAGGATATTTATAGCGGTTCTTTAATATGAAAGATCTGGTTGTCATTGTCAATT
>NC_051407.1:14780010-14780790 GCF_015228065.2 Penaeus monodon
AATTGTATGATAGCCACTGCTTATATATGTATTTATATAAATTTCATGCTCATTATTCCCAGAATCAATATAACAAAAGGACCTCTGGCATATTCGTTATTCTATTGGCAAAACTATATAGGTTTTATTAGATGCTTTATAAATCAATAGCAGAATCGTCACAGATGAAACAGATGTAAATGAAAACTAAATGTGTTCCATACCTTTAAGGCAAAAACAAGACACCTGTCTACTTAGCTTGGACTCCAATAGAGTTTCCATACATCTTGTTATTCTTGCGACATTTGTCTGCTGTAAATCTGTTTTGGGAAATTTTTATTCCATGCCTGGACATTCTGACAACATCCAATGGGTGAGCATAGTCTTTATAATATCAAACAGATCTTCGAGTCTAGCAAGATTACTGTCATAACAAAGCGCTAAAACCATGCTCAACTTGCCAGCTAAATGTTTGCTGGTGGATAAAAGGTTGAATTTCAGAATCAGAGAACAGAAAAGACAATTCTCAGATTGAATTTACAACAATGAATAAAGGTGAATTGAATATCTTATGTACTTTTTAATCCTGTCATTGAAATACTGGTTAAAATGAAACATCTTGCGTGTCTAGTGGTTTTGCTTAATAACACTAATGCATATGGTTTTAAATTCCTTTTGGCCACATGCTATGCTCCTTGCTTATGCAAGAGAGACATCTACCGGCATTGTTAATAACTAAATTCCTCATCATTTGTCGAGTGCTGTCCCAGTAAAATCATTGCTGCTCCTGATAGAAAAGTG
>NC_051407.1:14781066-14781247 GCF_015228065.2 Penaeus monodon
TATCCATTGCTAAACTCGTAAAAAATAGAAAGTGTAGTAAATGTGAAGTAAAAGTACGTCTGACATCCCCAGGAGAAGATATAGAGCAAAATAGTGTTAATTTTGTATCTTCCATAAATTTTTAATAAAAAAAAAAATTCTTTATCCAGTACTTCTTTTTCTGAATATCGAATGTACTATC
>NC_051407.1:14781369-14781679 GCF_015228065.2 Penaeus monodon
AAGAAGAAGAAAGAAGAAAAGCAAAGGTCCTCCTGATCCGCTTTTTCGTCACCAAGGTGATGACGTCGTCCACATATCGTTGCCATACTCCATTAAGACTTTAAAGTAGTGACCTGCCTGGGTGGGGAATACTAAAAGTGTTGAGTCCCTCGCAAGTCCCTGAATTAACTTATGTATGTCATCCCTTGGTAATGAAGTGTTGTAATCCATCCCTCATATGGTTTATCGAACAACTTCAGAGAAATCAGAATGGTGTTTCTATATGTAATATCTAGCTTATGATTTATAAAACAACTTCAATATATAACAA
>NC_051407.1:14783092-14783237 GCF_015228065.2 Penaeus monodon
TTTAATGTGTAATAGTTTTCATATGGACATGCAAGCGATCAAATAAAGACCAAGATCGATAGCTGTGATGTTCAGTTTATCAACGATGTATTGTAGATAAAAGTGTCCTCGTAGAACAGGATCATGACTTTATCATTATTATTGT
>NC_051407.1:14783763-14784475 GCF_015228065.2 Penaeus monodon
TATGCAGTCTGCATCTATTTTGCAGACTGAAACATAAGTTCATTTATAAGCAAAGTTACATAAAGTTTCTCTACTATAACACACATACGACAGACATTGACCGAGACACGGTAATGTCGCTTGACGTCACGTCTTACTCGGGTTTTGTGTTGGCTAACGTATCACAGTCTAAAGTATGCCTGGGTTCGTAAAGTGCAACTGTGCCTATTGTTTTCATCGATAATAAATATCTGTGTCACTGTTTATGGCGTCTGTAATAGAAAACTTAACCACTTTACAAGCGTGTGTTACCAGATAATGAATTTAGTCCTGACATTTTCCCCTCCTGGTTCTCTTTGCGTCGCTTCCTCATGAACAAACCAAGGAAATGCCTTTTCTCCCTCCAGGATCTACAAACTGCTAATTGCTAAAAGATTAGACCATTTCAAACATGACTTCAGGAACGGTTCCTTCGTTTTCCATGCACTTCAGCCCCAATCAGGGCATAATTCAGCATAAACTTCACCTTCAGAATCCCATGCATTGATGTAAAAGTTTAGAAACCTCTTTCTGTTCAGTGCATGAAATGGCTGAAGTAGTGAAGGTCCTTTCCAGATTCGTAGTTTGGTGCAGTCATTTCATTAAAAAATATATTGTTAGCATTCTGTTATATTCAAGGTTTTATTATCAAAATAACTGGTGTGCTGTACTTATGCTATGCCAGGTGAAATAT
>NC_051407.1:14788118-14789222 GCF_015228065.2 Penaeus monodon
TTTTTGGCGGGGTTTTTATCCCAATTCTTCAGATATAAATCCGTGCAACTGCAACTATTTGACTCGATGTTACTTTACCTACAAGCAGTCATCTTTATCTTTTGTTTTTCTCAAAGAAAGCATTTCAGTTGTTCTGTTGCTCTTACTGCAATAATTTGGTGGATTTGAATGGCTGAATCTATTTTCGATTCAAGTGAAATACTCTGTTCTGAGGATTATGTTGCTTTAAATAATGGTATATTCAACATTAGCTTTTCTAAAAATGTCCACATAACCAATTCAGTTTGAATTGGTAACTACCCTACCATACGTGCCAAAATCAAATTTCAAATATTCCTGTTGAATCAAAATAAACGAGTCAACATTATAGATATTCATTTACTCACATACTTATTGAAAAAATAAGGAAATCTATAATGAATAAGGGACGTAGACATTAATCAAGACTAGCTTTTCGTATTAAGGTCTGAAGACGTGATCCGGTGTTTCATTTTAAAATACATCCCTATTTTTGTATTTATTTGGGTCTTTTTGAAAATATAAAGTTGTAATTTCAAAATAGTATGTCAAATTAATGGTTAATGGAAAACCTCTTGTTATACTGGAGTTTGAAAATACATTTTAAGGTTGATATTTTAAAATCTTAACTCTAATATACTGTATACAGTTTATTTGTTAGCATCCTCAAAATATCTCAATAGATTCTCTATCTTGGCATCATGGAGTACACTTTGCATGACCGGTGGTAGTTCAAAGCCATTAATGAGAAAGTCTTCCCTGTAGAGTAAGTATATCATTCTCAAAAGACTAAGAGGAATGTCTTTGTAGTAATTATCGTACGAAGATACTAGGGTCTTGTCCGCCTTTGCGTTCAAACGGAGACCGAGGTCGATACCTGTGATGCCAAGTTTACCGGCGATGTACTGAAGGTCTTGTGTGAGAGTGTCAGTGTGCAAGATGTAGTCATATTTGACGGTACACGGGGAGCAAACGAAGGTTGTTGGGCGAAAGTGTCGGTCAATGCTGTTTTTCCCCCTTGTCATCTGTGGGCGAATAGAACACTATTCATTTGATGTAGCACATTTCATTTCACTCACGCACACA
>NC_051407.1:14789333-14790071 GCF_015228065.2 Penaeus monodon
ACTATTAGTACTGATGCGAGTGCTGCCATAGATATTACCATCACCAGCAGAGGCTAAATGGCCTAGAAAAAATACTTGGATGTTGTTCTTTTTGGATAATAAAGATAGATAAGATACGATTATCTTTTTTATTTATGTACTTTACTCTCCACTCACACACTAAACCCGACCTTGGTGTGGTGGAGGGCTGGCATGGTGGCGCTGAAAGAAAACATTCAGAGCATCTAGAATTTTCTCAGGTGTTTCTCCGAATATCATAATATTTGATCGCTAAATTCCAAGATTAATCATTCTAGGTAAAACAAAAAAAAAATATCGGATGGATTTGTTGTCCTTACTACTCGACGTAATCGATTGCATTTAACCACATATACACACCCCCATTGCTTTGTACACTTCAGCTGGAATTCCATCTTTGCTTGGGACTCCCTTTGCTCAATTGCTTGATTGCCGCCGCCACGTCTTGGAGGGTAAGATAGTCATTTAGTACCTCATGTATCGCTCTTCGTGATATGTTCGTCTATTAAGTAACTGACTAAAGTGTCCTTTCTATCTACTGTTGATGCCAGCTTTGTCTCTGATGAGGTTTGCTCCATCAGCGGAATGTTGGAGAGTAGAGATTGAGGTTGAAGGACTAAAGACTCGGAGGGATGGGGTGCACAGCGGAACCCGAGGGTGAGGGAGATTTAAGCGGAAAAGCCTTTGCCTTTGTCGACCTTGAAGGGTTGTATGTATATG
>NC_051407.1:14790678-14791238 GCF_015228065.2 Penaeus monodon
CTGATATGCTTCAACCATTAATACATCGTAAAAAGTGAAATACCATTCTATATGCAATCATCTCCAGGTATTGATGGAAAGTTAAAGTCAAGTTGCTTGTGTCGAATCCACGGCTTCTCCAGTACTCCGTCAAGTATTGCACCCTGTAAGGAAGCCACTCTTAGAAATCTATTCTAGTATTTTAAAATTGGATATTAGTAAGCTAACTCAACAACATCATCAAACGAAATAAAGAAACTCTCACCCATTTTCATCTCTTCCTCATTTACCACTCCCTATCTCTTATTCTTTTTCGGTCACTCTTTGCTAACTGAGATCAGAAAGAGGCAATAGTGTTAAGATCCGCATACGACAGCCATTTTTACGTGGATTTCCACTCCTAACAAATACTCACGCCAACAGTAGCAGCCTCCATAGTTCAGTGATACCTGGCTTACGTAAAAGAATGTGTCGGGGTTAAAATTAGCAAGGGCATCGAATCAGTCAAAGCTGGGACTTGTTGAATCATCTTAACGAAAGGGCAGGTAGGGAAGTTTTAAATATTAAACGACGTCGTCGCT
>NC_051407.1:14791331-14791828 GCF_015228065.2 Penaeus monodon
AAACACACACATTGGTTTCTAGGATAATAACATTGTCAAAGGTAATGACATCTGATTCCCTTTTGTTATTTATTATCCCAATATCTTACATGTACACGGCAAACGGCTGATGGCTAGCAGGTGTGAGGAAAAGGGGGAACCTATTATTATCACTTTCTCACTTGTAGCTAGTCTCACTTTACAGCCACTACATGCCGCCATCCACTTTCATATAACGTTACTATATGAGTAAACGATTTTTCGATATGAGTAAACGATTTGGATTTACTGAAAGTGCCCATGTTATTCACAATTATCGGCCTGGATTAGGTTCAACAATCGATTCTCCCTTGATCAACTACATGTATAACGTGAAGTACCAGAATACAATTAAAGAGCACACATGCATTAATTAAGGATAGCTGGTATTGGAAAACACATCTAGCAAAATTATTAGAGCCACGAGCTAGACTACGCTTATGTTCATTAGGTAGAGGTATATTAGCATATTCCAGTGT
>NC_051407.1:14791856-14792357 GCF_015228065.2 Penaeus monodon
CTGCACTTCCATCATGCCATAATAGTCATAAACTTGGACTAGGGACAAGTGATAAAATTTGATTGGAAAGAGTGATGCTGCAAAATATGAAAAGAACGACGTGAATGAAGAAAAGACCGAACTGAAAGACACACTGAAGTGCAGTAAACAGAGGAAATGGTAGTAGACAAGTTATGTATATAAAGGAGAAGACCAAACTGGAAACTATACTTAAGTACATTAAACGGAAGAAACTGTAGTAAGCAAAAGACACATGTAAAGGAGACAGGAAGGCAGGTGAACAAAGGTGACAAAGACACCTGGACGGCAAGGGCAACATTACTGATTTGATGACATGATGGGTTGGGGGACTTTAGGGGCTGGAAACAGAGACTTCAAAACCTGAACGACTGAAAAAAAAATAGGGAAAGGTCTGTCCACATCCTCTGCTGAAACGGTATAGGCTGTTGAGGTGTGAATGACAGATGATTGGTGAAGAAATAATATAGGTGAAAAGATAGG
>NC_051407.1:14792447-14792620 GCF_015228065.2 Penaeus monodon
GAATAGCACCTTTACCATATGTCGCTGGTGACCGGAGCTCCGTCCATGAACTTATCTCGGTATCCGGAGACGAGTCGATCGAGAGGGTGCCTGGCTACCATGACCCGGGTCGTGGTCGGGGATTCCAGTACCTTGTCGACGGCATCGCCCAACACATGTCTGGAAAAGGGAGC
>NC_051407.1:14792721-14793282 GCF_015228065.2 Penaeus monodon
GCAGCTAAAATGTAAGAATAAAAAAGGCAGGAAAGAAAGGAGAGCTAATACAATAAAACATTTGGAAGATGAGATGCTCTTTGGCGATACAAGGGTACGTAATCAGTCTATGGGCATTTTTAAATGGGATACCGTAGTCTGTAGATTTTTTCCAGGTCTATCATGTACCTCCCCAAAAGAAGACTCGAGCAAAGGTCTTCTCGAATGGCAGAAAAGTTGTGGCTCCGTCCCTGCTCAAATCCCACATATAATGCACTGTTTACCATATAGTGGTCTTTATCTCTATGGGTAGAAGACCATTTATTTCTCATTATTGTCGGAAAGCCCAATCTTATTATTTTTTCCATAAGGGAAATAAATATATCTTAAAAGATAAATGTATATATTCTGTAGTCGCTCAGGGGAAATATTCGTTCGCGTTATATAAAGCATACGGATTCACGCTAAAACCTCCCTTCTGGATCCCTCTTTCAATTTCTGGTATTATCCATATAAAATTTAGGTCACTTTACGTAAGGTATGACACTGTTTTCACACTGACCCGAGTCGCAGTTGTGATAC
>NC_051407.1:14793461-14794560 GCF_015228065.2 Penaeus monodon
AAGGAAAGGACGAACGACACACATTCAGAAGCGTGTAAGTAGATGCTAATTGTTTGTAAATGTGATAGACAATGATAATAGATTCATTGCACATATCAATCAAGGGGTATATATCATAGTTTAATGTAGTTTGCAGAAGGGGGAATAGAGAAAAGATAAGAAGGACCGCAGACAAAAAGTATTATATTTCTTACTCAACTGATATAGCTTCATTTGCTGTGTCAGAATGGACATCAACCTCTTCGGGAAATCCAGCTAAACGTAACAGATGTCGTTTCAGCGAAGTGCAGCCTGTCTGCATGAAAAGATTAATTCACAGTTCGAATCAGTAATATAATTCAAGACGAGAAAAATTGCACCACAGCCACACACACACAAATACTGCCGGTGATAACAGTTACTGAAGTAGCTGGAAATATCAGATATATCCTAATGGCACTCCATGTCTAGTCACTGTATCTTATCCTCTCTTAAATTCTTGAGGTTTAAAGTATTTTGCTATAGCAATTGTGAAGTACAAATGAAGAGATTATTCATTTCCAAAAAGGTAAATGATCTGGAGAAAGGCAGCCCTTTTTGAGAATCTGGCAATACTACTAGGAGGACCAGACTACAGCAAACAGCCCCGTAACTGGTTTGATGCAGCCTCCTGTTTGATCAGCAGTTTGGTGTTTTATAAAATAGTCATACCTCCCTTTCCGGGATTGATACATTTCACCATTGTCTTGATTTGGGAAGTCTAGTCCGGTTAGTTTAGACTGATTTCTCGGCAGTTCACTCGATTTCACTTTACACAGTTGAGCAGCCACATTGCCAGGGGACCAGTGCGGTGATCCTCATCTCCTGGCCTTAGTCTCATAAAGCGAGCTCCAATCATGTCATCGTTTCATAGAAAAAAAATAAATCTACTTACTCCTTTGGCTGAAAGGTCTGGCGGTCAAATTGTAGCAAAAACTACAGTCCATACTCGTGTAATGTCTTGTCTGATCGACTTTTCATTTTGCCGCGCAGCGCTCGAGCACAAATGAACGCGGGGGCTGAACTAGGTACGCTTCTCGGGGTTTTACCTTTTGACTTTGCTAGGCCTTATTTACCTTTG
>NC_051407.1:14795442-14795507 GCF_015228065.2 Penaeus monodon
ACCTGTTTTCCTGACGTTTTTCGTCCGTGTGAATTATACTAAAAATTTCTCGCACTTGAGGTCCA
>NC_051407.1:14795533-14795600 GCF_015228065.2 Penaeus monodon
CAGGATCGGCTACGTCATGCAATCCGCCTTCTAGACATCACACGCGTTAGGTGGCAACCTCGGATGG
>NC_051407.1:14796038-14796208 GCF_015228065.2 Penaeus monodon
TGCCATGGGAGAATAGTCTCACTTAAGAACTTTACTGATTAAAGCAGAACAGGGGTCATCACTCTCTGAGCCCTTTTCTGTAGGCGTAAGTTCCCTTAGCCCTTGGCTAAAGAAGAACCCTATGTTTTCTGTAACGTTGTCTCCCCTAGCCATTGGCTAAAAACGCCTTA
>NC_051407.1:14797320-14797685 GCF_015228065.2 Penaeus monodon
TCTAACCTGATTTACTAATTAAGATTTCATTGTGGGTTGCTTGACTTCGCGGTCTAATTAGGCCCGTTGGGTGGGCTGATTTTATTCCTCTGATGTTTTTGGTCATACAACATATTTTCCAGCTTCATCCTGTTCCTTTTTCCATAATTATACAAAAAACAACAGGTGATATAACACACGGTGCCCTTTAACACGAACAGTAATAACTATAAGAAAATTACTATGAAACATTTTACTTTACTTAACCAAATCCTACGGCTAACTCTCCCTGTTCGTTTACTCACACGTTTTATGCTTGAAGTCATATTCCATGTCACTGCGAACTTGACTACATAAACATTACCACACGCACACCCACACGCGCG
>NC_051407.1:14797873-14798193 GCF_015228065.2 Penaeus monodon
TTTGTTTACGTACATTTATTGTTTACACGACTATCCACGAGGGGAGGTTAAGAGGGAAGAAAGGGAAGGGAAGAGCGCTTAAAGAGAATAAGGAGGTAAGAAAGGGGAAACAGAGGGAACTGAAGAGGCAAAGGGGATGGGGAAGAGAAGGAGGGAGAGGGGCTCAGACGAAAAAGGGAGATGGGAGAGGGAGGGGCGGGAATAAGGAAGGTAAGGTGGGGGTGTTTAAGGAGGAAGAAGAGGTATGTGGGGAAGGGGGGGGGCAGATGCAGGGCTTAAAGAGTTAGTCGAGAAGTGAAATTAAGATATGGGGATGGAAC
>NC_051407.1:14798544-14800217 GCF_015228065.2 Penaeus monodon
CAGGATGAAGCTGGCCAGTTCACTATAATTCTCTTGTCATCCTTTAGGTTGCTGTCTAAACATTTATCATAACACTAATTACGTACCATGGTTGTCAGGCAGTAAGGGAAATTTAAATGAACCTAACTGCCCATACTGTCGAGAAATATCGACGTCACTGAGAGAACCCCTGTCCTTGGTCAGTAAACCATTATTTCCTACTTTCCTGTCTGATTTCCTAGATTTTCTCTTTTGCACATTACTTTTTCAGTTCATTCTACGACACATCCGGAACTGGTGTCTTTCGACTGGTGCCGTACTCCATGCACAATAAGAAATGGAATCAACAAATTGTTTTCTACAAACTGGACTGGCTAAAACATCGGGTGTTGGTACTTGGTATCGCCATGAATTTACCGAACCTGCTGGGAGGAGTCATCACCCGTCTCTATCATTCAGTGGCATCAACAACCTAATCCCTATGGGTTTTATCATTCATTTAAATTCATGTGTCCATTCTCATTACCTTTACTTACGAGTAAAATGAAGAATTTTAACACCCATCATTACAACTGAACTGCGTGGGAAGAGAGTCGTTACCCATCCTCCCACTTTTAATAATGAAACTAATTAAACAGCCTAATAATTTATAGAGATCTAGTGACTGTTATTTTTTTTCTAACGGTGTTGCACTAAATTATGCTATACTGATATAACTTCAAAAGAAAACTAAGTATATAAACTTTTTATGTGAGGTTGTCAATTCTGTCGTGCCTTCTGCATAGTCAACATATTTTAATGATTATAACCAATTGCTGTTAATTAAATGTCGAATCATAATAGATCTCCACACACACATATAAACATGAACGTAAGCTTACAAGCACAAATTAGATCACACAGCTCTATATTACTTAAAACTATGAGTAATACTGAGAACCTTTCCTATGATGTCTAATATACTCATAACCACCAACAGTAAGAGAGTGTTAGTACTCACCTTAGGAGGAGCGCACACAAGAAGCCGGTAGTTTTTATTGTAATCCATGAACTCCTTTGAGAAGATCTTTCCCTCCAAATTCACCCTGCGGCACATCATCTCCAGAAACGCTTTCCTTTCACTAAACCTTCGACCAACACTCTCTCCGTCAGGACCCGCATTAGCTGAGGACAAGGCCGAAGGGGAAGAGGACACCTGCTGGAGCTCGGGTGTCCTAAACATGATTTTCCATTGCGTCGGAAAGCCTAGGTAGGAGCCAGAATACCGAACCAACAGGAGTAGGAACAGAGCGAATGTGCCTCCTAAGCCGACAGTCACTTTGAGAAACCGTGACACTCCTCTCATTCTGTTCGGTAATGGAGCAGTATGTGGCCAGATGTGGGCTGAAATTGTCACTAATCCTGAATCAGATTGCCTTGTGTGATGTCATATGTTTTGCGATTATGGAACACTTGTATCCTTGTGTATGTCCGTATTCATACTTACATACCGCGCACGCAAATGCAATGCGATGTTAGATCAGGTGTGGTCACGCCGTGGCAGTGTGCCAAGAAGGGTAATGATCCCCAGGCATGGTGTTCTACCAGTAAGTTTCGGTCAGGAAAGTAGGATAATCACTGTGTTGGGATTAGTCACTCAATACCTTTGTTCATATGTTGGTTTACATACCCAGTAACTAATAATTTGTAGATCA
>NC_051407.1:14802688-14802813 GCF_015228065.2 Penaeus monodon
TCTTCCTTGCCTTTAATGATATATTGGCAGTATTAGTGAGATTGACTTAAGGCGTTTTACGCAGGGGATTTTCTTGCCTAGAATCTCAAGACTTTTCTTCCTATCGTAGATGGCTAGGTTTTCGC
>NC_051407.1:14803236-14803595 GCF_015228065.2 Penaeus monodon
GCTATGGTCAGAAGAAACATTTTTGACGAAAAGTGCGGGGTATCCTATAACTTAAGCAAGTTACCTAAAATATCTTTATAAATAATATAAAATCACTTGAAATAGCCTTAAAAGCTTTCTAATCACTCCAACTGCAATAAGGAAATGCTGTGCATTGTGAAATAAATGCACATTAAAAAGAAACACGCCTACCCGGTCGGGCCGGCCGTTAGTTACGTGTTTGCCTAACAAGCTAATGATTTATCCATTTCATTGGGAATGTAACTCTCCTCTATACACGTCTGTTACCGGACAGTGTACTTCTTGCCGGTAAAGATGCAACCCGCTATAATCTATCAAGATATTGTCCAGGAGCTGCA
>NC_051407.1:14803711-14804571 GCF_015228065.2 Penaeus monodon
GTTTTCGCTTGCTAATTCAAGCGGTGTACCGTCACTATGGCAACAGCGTCGATCGCGTACCGTAGTGATTATAAGCCTTCGAATGCGGGCGTTGGCCAAGAACTCTTTAATATTTCATCAGGGGAATTATTTTTTATGGTAGGTTTCTCTAATTTGCCTTGTATACATAAAATAATAGAAATTTAGTGGAAATGAAATGAAATAAAGGGTATTATGGGAGTGAAAAAGGTTTTTTCTTATATATCATAAAATCAGAACACGAACAATTCGTCTCTCGAAATGAAGAATATACATACTATTGAATGAAATAGAAAATATTTCAAGTGAAAAAGCAAGCAAAAATAAAAATCACCGTCATTAATAAGTTAGTAATCAATTATCGCTGGTGACGCTAAACTTAGCGCTCTGACAAAGACCATTAACCTCTCTTTGTATATTCCAAAATGCGGCGTAGAGCTTGGGTCGATTTTTTTGAGGCAATAATTCCCTAAAGAGAGAACGTTTTTGTTGGCTTACTTTGTTTATTTTTTCATTCTCTTGAACCCTTTGTTCAGTTGACTATAAATGTAGCACTGATCATGGCTTGATTCGTTGCCTGTTGATTTTTTTTTTTTTTTAAGTATATGTAAATATGAAAAGTTTTTTTTTCTGATGCTAATAGTTTAAATCTAGAAAATACTACTGAGCATATATATTTATAGATTGGTAGCTGCAGGAATCAACAGTGATAAATGTCTTTAATCGCTTGTTTTTACCGTATGTCATACAACAAATACTGACACTGTTAGGCATTCTTGAAAATGTGTGCATCAGTCATTCATTTCATTCGGTGAATATATTGTTAATTACTAGGGGATCCC
>NC_051407.1:14805003-14805754 GCF_015228065.2 Penaeus monodon
GAAAGTTAGAGCGCAGGCTTAATAGAGCTATTCTTGAGGATTAGCATCACTGTTCAGCCTTTAGCGGTCGTTTTAAGCAGCGAACAGTGCAGTTCTTGGCCTGGGAATTCTTAACCAACCGAACCCCTACTTAAAACGCTATAAACCTTTTTCTCTTCAAGCTGAGCGAATAATGCCATAATTATTAATGCAGACATGCTTCGTCAATAAGGAAATTAATTACCAGATTTAATGCAAGATAGGCGACCTGAAAAGAGCAAGAAAATGAGATAGAGACTGTGGTGGATCCAAGGTTTCCAAATGGGCGGAGCATTGAGTTGTGGGCGGGTTGTCTAAATATGCAATAAAAGGGCGCTATGCAACGAAGGCGCGGCCATGCGTTAAGGGGTAGGAGGGGAGCAAACTGTGGCACTTTTATGTTGATTGATAATGTAAACATCACACGAGTAGGAGATCGAGGTTCTCAGGGATTCAGTAAGGAAAAACATATATTAAATGTACACGGAAATTCAAAACGAATTTATATGCATACATAATTCAATTGATATTAAGACACATCTGTATTTACTGGACTGATTAAGTTATTTGCATATTTTTATACATGGGCTATTACTTTGCTGTGGGGAGTTGGGGAATTTTGCCACTCTAAAGTTTAGGGTACCCAGTACATGTCTACTAACTGAAATCTCATTGTTTAGGCACTGGTTGGTTAATACTAGTTGTGAATACTCTCTCTGACTCACTCACTCAA
>NC_051407.1:14805810-14805985 GCF_015228065.2 Penaeus monodon
AATACATGCTGTTAATTTCGTTTTTCTACCTGTATTTTATCATTTAAGGAACCTGATAATCAAACTTGTCATGAGCTAATCATTTTGAGGGTCGTTATTGATGACACTCAATTTATCTTTAAAAAAATTAAATGTAATGTTAACATAAGAAATAATAGAGACAGGTGTATGTATG
>NC_051407.1:14806038-14806125 GCF_015228065.2 Penaeus monodon
CCATTGTTGATATGTCTCTCTATATAAGCTGTAAGGCTGCAACGTCTCAGCGAACTAGTATTTTCTCACACCTGCTTGATTTTTAAC
>NC_051407.1:14806210-14806346 GCF_015228065.2 Penaeus monodon
GGCAGACAGGTAGTGGAAGAACTATTTACATATATATTTTGATCATGTGCGTGTTAGGAATCTATGTATATCAAAAGCCAAAGTAGGTTATATATCCAAGTGGAAACCTGCGCACTAGGCCGCGGGATGAAGCGGT
>NC_051407.1:14807373-14807770 GCF_015228065.2 Penaeus monodon
ATCTTTCTTATCCCTTAAGAAATGCTGTACACAGTTTAGCCTTCTCGTGGCCCTAAGGGGACAATACTAGTGACGTCCTGGGAATTCACGGAATGTTGCCATAATATGTATACACGTTGCAAACACTGCCTGCTTGACCATTATGTCCTATGCTAGTGCTTAACGTGTCTTGATAGGTAAATTGAACTTTTTTTTGGCATTATGCAGCTAAAACTATAGTCAATTTGAAGTTGTTCATGTAATTGCAAATATTTGTGAAGGGAATTATTTCTAAGATGTAAAGGAAAAAAATGCTCAATTCCAGATTTACTTGCAAATGTACACATACAGCATAATCTGAAAATAAAACCAATAAACACAACTTTCTTATATTTCCTATTCTGGGAATTTGCTTCTT
>NC_051407.1:14807832-14807987 GCF_015228065.2 Penaeus monodon
AAATTGTCGAATTTCAGCAATTTCTTGGTAAGAAACAGACGGAAAATCTAATAGGGTATTATTTTATAATCGTTCCAATGTACCTACCGAACTTGTTAACTTTATTTTATTCTTGAAAATGCACTTGTTTATTCTATTTTCCGAGGGTCTTCAAC
>NC_051407.1:14808083-14808611 GCF_015228065.2 Penaeus monodon
ACAGTATATTTTAGTTTTCACATCCACAGGCATTCAGCTGGTTAAGAAAAAAAATTATCTGGTGAACCACAAATATATTGTTTGACACAGTGTTGTGTTATTAAAGAAGTCAGGAGTGCGATGCCTTTCTAACACAAATTCAGTGTATCTACAGCAGAATTCTCCAATTAACTAATGCGACTATCACAATAAGACATGCAACAACTGATCTATTAGATGGGTGTGCTGTTAAATTCACACACATCTTTTTTTTAAGCTTAGGGGCAATTATGACAAACTTTCTCAGAAATCTTGAGAAATTAAGTTCACTTGCACAATTTGTCACTTATTCTAATATGACAATTAGGAGATATTGCGAACTGTCTTCGAGAGGTAAAAACATCATACATTTAACATAATTTTGTTTCGCTAGTTTAAAATATGGATTATACAGATATGCCTGAAAGTTTTACCTATTTCCTGTTCACTCATTAGTCACATATCATCTCGATGCACACTGTATCAGTCACTTAAGTATGGCTTCTTTCA
>NC_051407.1:14808697-14808779 GCF_015228065.2 Penaeus monodon
GAAAAGAAGCACAAGCTTGTGCAACAGTAGGTTTAGAATATCCATAAAGTCCAGTGCCAGCCCTCTTTGATCACTTAAACAA
>NC_051407.1:14808826-14808935 GCF_015228065.2 Penaeus monodon
GTCTAGCATTATTTTCTTTCAGTCCCTCCAAAATGTGATGACTTATGCTGGTATATTTCTAAGTGTATATACCATTTACCAATGAATATCTAACCTTTTGTATTTTGGT
>NC_051407.1:14809033-14809608 GCF_015228065.2 Penaeus monodon
AAGCATATCACTGAATATTACATGTTAAGGATTATTATTGGCTCATGTCTGGTACATTGAATTGAGCATTTACCAGATACTATTTCATAAGGTTATATTATGAGGAAGTGGATGAACATAAGACATGCAACAACTGATCTATTAGAAGGGTGTGCTGTTTGTGTGCTGTTATCCATAGTGTTAATTTTAAGTACGAATTCGATTCCCAAGCATTACTTAACTTTCGAAGTAAAGAGATGTATCACCCCATACCAAGTGTGCCATTATCGTACATTAATGCTGGTAAGTCTAAATGTAGGTGTTAACTTTAAACTTCACATGGTGTCTGTTGCTTGCTTTCTTCTAATGAAAGCATTACAACTATTGAAATAGACTTCAATACCAGATTGATATTAGAACACGAACAAGCTACCACTTACTTTTCATCCTAGGTTCTACACCACTCTAAACAGAGAATACATTTATTATGCAATAATAAACAAGTTTGTACAAGCAATAGTTCTCTTTAAAAAAAAATAATTTTCAAATAAGAGGATAGCATCTAGCATTCCCAGTGGCCTCCGGCAAAAAGATGT
>NC_051407.1:14809882-14810245 GCF_015228065.2 Penaeus monodon
CATAAAAGTAAACTTTATTAGTCATGACTTGACTGGCTACTTCATATTTCAATACTTACGGAATTCAAATTGCATTTAAGTATAGTATGATAAACAAAGTCAATCATTATAGAAAGCGGTATTCGTTATATATATTCCTTACAATAATCTACTCAAGCATACAAAAACAATTATAACTCCACATTTATTTCATTTTTAAAGCACTTCAGTCGAGATTATTATAAAGTCACGTCGGTATTAAATAAAATAGACATGGAATCACTATATAGGCTAATGCCATAAATTAAAAATGATTACTTCTTGAATGAAGACCGTATTTTGTGTAAGGAAAAATGCCTCTCGTATAATCAAGGTATCTTTTGT
>NC_051407.1:14810673-14811162 GCF_015228065.2 Penaeus monodon
TTGTGACATAGTTTTATGACATGATTCGTTGAATTTAAAATTCGCCTTACTTCTCATAGTCTCGAATCAGTGAAAATGAAGGTTTCGTCTTCCATTCCTGTTTGCATGACAGGAAGGATAACAGTATACTCCAACAAATACTCCCACAGCGTGCAGCACGGACCATCACGCCACTATTCGAAACATTTGAGACTTGAACCTCGTATATTTCGCAATACTGTTCACCTACTAATGTGCTGATAAAACACATATGCACAGTATATATCAAAACAAGATATATTTACTCTGTGCATAGATTGGAAGTCTCAAATGGCTCGATTTTGATTTATTAAGTGAATACCATAATCAAAGATTCGGATACAGGCAACAACAAATCTCCGGATTGGTTGGTTACAACTATGACGTCATGACGTCAGTATATCTTACGACCACACTGCATTCCGCGGAGTTAAACCTCTGTTAGTTATAGGACCTTTGGCATATAGGCCT
>NC_051407.1:14812297-14812395 GCF_015228065.2 Penaeus monodon
AGCAAGCAAAACACAATAGGTGTATCTGATTTATTTTTCAGACTTCACGGTTGCTATTGTTCTCATTTCCCTTCATGCAATCCATAAACAATAATCAA
>NC_051407.1:14812514-14812772 GCF_015228065.2 Penaeus monodon
TGGGTAGCACGTTAAACGCTCTGACGATAGATGTTTTTGTCTTTATATTTTTGATGTTACATTTCATTCCCTGAAAAAAATGATTAATTAATTAATAAAATATATGTTTATATTTTATTGTTTATATCCTAAGCAATTTTTTTAAAACAATATGGTTTCTCAATCTGCAGTGCAACACACCTGTCAAAGATCACGTTCCCGGTTGTACATCCTTTCAAAAACTCACAATATTTGCTCACTTCTGTATTTCTACTCCTA
>NC_051407.1:14812987-14813403 GCF_015228065.2 Penaeus monodon
TTTAGCATAACTTTATTTCCATCATTGCTAAAACCATTCATATATTTTTCTATATATGATATGGGAGTGCCACGTGTCACCGTACTAAGGGCACCTCGACTGGGCCCGCCACTGCCTGACGCCGCTAATCTTCCGGCGCAGAATCGACTAATCGACTCAAACCTACTTGATTTTTTCCATCTTTTTATTTTTCCTTTCCATTTCTTTTCTTAAAGCGACGACAAAGCTGTAGCTGAAGAAGTTACGACGCATCAGAGCAAGTCTCGAGTTGAATTATTCTATGTGGCAGAGCTAGAAGAAAAACATAGAGGATATAACCAGAATGAATGGCCGTGAGACGATCATAGGAGATGGAGTACCTTTGCGGACGTCTTCAAGCTTCCCCGCTTTTTTCTGAAATGTGACATTGTTATGCG
>NC_051407.1:14815273-14815666 GCF_015228065.2 Penaeus monodon
TTTTATGACAGTCTCCTTGCTGACACAGTTCTCGCCCTCTGACTGAGATATAGATCTGATACTTTAGGTATAACCACCTCATACATGTATAAGAGTGTGTGAATTTTCTTTGTTTCCGTCTTTTAACGTTTTCTTCTTACTGACATTAAGAGCCAGTTACGTTCAAGTTACGACTGTGAACACGCTTTGAATAATGACCTTGCTATTTTCCGACAGGCAGGCTGCAGCTCGCTGAAACGCCAAATGTTACGTTTAGCGAGAGTTGCTGATAGTGTCGGTGTCCACTCTGGCTATGCAAGAAAAGTCATATCAGTTAGGTAAAAATATCTATTGTGTTTAATTTTGTTGAACTGTTTATCTGATAATTTACTTTCCACTTATTCCCCTATCTTC
>NC_051407.1:14816259-14816421 GCF_015228065.2 Penaeus monodon
GTCCATCGATGTGCACATTATAACGTATAGGATAATTGGGTTGAATCCAAATGGAAAAACTGATATAGGTGCTAAATATCACTTCTAATCGTAAGTATTGCACCAACCATTCAATGATGATGACGGATTTGCCTTAAGGGTTGGTAGTAAAAACAAAGCTAT
>NC_051407.1:14816609-14816857 GCF_015228065.2 Penaeus monodon
TTTGCTGAAGTTAGTATTCATAGCACTATTAATAATAGAAGTATGAGTAACATAGAAATCGCATGTTCCTTTTTTTTCTAGAAATGTTTTAGGTAAGGCCTTATATGAAGTAGTGCAATCTACATTCCCGGCGACTCGGGGACATGCTGACCAGGCATCCCTTGGACCGCTTCGTGTCTGGTTACAGAGAACAAGTTCAGAAACGGGAATAAGGCCAATGGTGTGTGGTAAGGATGCACTATTTGTAC
>NC_051407.1:14816920-14817228 GCF_015228065.2 Penaeus monodon
CGTCTGTTTGTGTCCTCGATGGTACTTTGGATTCGTATTAGAATGGATCTTTATGAGTAGTTTCCTTGCAGGGCGAAACACATGACGAGTTACAGGAAGCGTCGTGGATTCGACACAAGTAACATGACCTTAACCTTCCATCAATTCCTGGAGATGGTTGAACACACAATGGGAAACCACGTTAACGCGTATTAACAATATACATTTATGCATTATGTAGATAGATGAATATATAAAGGGTCTAATTAAGGGATTTAATGATGAAGGAGGAAGCCTAGGCCTCAGTGCAGCACCGGGGCATGCAGGGT
>NC_051407.1:14818711-14819391 GCF_015228065.2 Penaeus monodon
CCCATTTCATGCACTGAACAGAGAGAGTTTCAAACGCTTTACACCATTGCAAGATTTTCCGAAAGTGAAGTTCATGCCAAATTATGCCCTGATTGGGATTAAAAGGCATGGAGAGCGAAAGAGTCTTGTTTAAATGGTCGGCTGCCTTGGAAATTAGTAATTTGTGGATCCAAGGGGGAGAGAAGGCATTTCCTTGGTCTGTTCATGAGGACGCGACATAAAAGTTTGCGGAGTCGGGAGGGGAGAATGTCAGGATTAAATTCATTATCCGTTAATCCCGCATGTAAAGGGATGAAGAGATTATCATTGGAGTAGTTTACAGTAATAAGGAAAATTTATCATTGCGGAAAACAAGAACGAGCTGCAGCTAGCACAATGATCCCACTGTTGTTCGTAATGATTATGTATTGTGGATTATACTATGTAAATGCTATTAGCCAATGCCGCTGCCGTACCTCTCAGTCAATATCTGAAGCATGTGCCTAGTTGTAGAGAAAACTTTATGCAACTTTTCTGCTTATCGATCAACGCATTCCTGTTGTGCGTGTATGTATGAAAAGCAGATGTACACTGCATATAGTATGCTTCAGCTAGAGATGATCGGAGTACACGCACGTATATATATATGCTTGGGTCTATATAAATGAAATGCTTTTCACAGTTCCTCCATGGATCCAGTA
>NC_051407.1:14819646-14820316 GCF_015228065.2 Penaeus monodon
CATGAAACGATTATGTTGCAACAAATGAAACATTTGGGAGAAACCGCATTGACCGGCACTTCCGCGCAACCACCCTCCCGTGTTCCCCCTGCAGCGTCAAATATGAATACATACTCCACACAGACACTCTCACGCAAGATCTTCAGTACATCGTGGATAAACTCAATGTTGATATTGGTCTACGTCTCAACAACAAGACACGAGCATCTTATGGACATTATTACAGAGATATTCCTGTTAGTCTAATGAAAAGGATATACGTACTTTACAAGGATGACTTTCTTATAAATAACTTTACAGTACCTCCCTTCTTGAGAGGTGTACTCCAAGATGACAGTGTATAGATGTTATGGGACCATTGTGTATAAGAATACTTTCAAGTAAACTACGTAAATTATAATTTGTCTCTGATTATAGACGTACCGTAGATGATTACAAGCTTTATTTAAAAAAAAAAAACATACATTTTTTTAATCCCGGTGTGATGCAGGAACAGTTATTTTATCAACGATAAACTTTATAGTGTATCTAGACATTAAATAAATATTTTTTTTTTTTCTTTAGATGGTTCATATCAATACAATTCCAAAGATAAACTATCAATTTAAGAATATTTCCTAGGTTTGTACGCTACTATAAAATAGCGAATCTCATTTGTGGTCAACTTACC
>NC_051407.1:14820561-14820758 GCF_015228065.2 Penaeus monodon
CTCCCTCACCATTAGATCATGTTTCCTATTCGAATTAGGACTACGTTTTCCTGTGTATGTTTTTTTATGAGTTGATACTTGATTAGTATCTTTATATTATTGTATTTGTAGAAATATCCTGGCTCTGTGGAGGAGCTGGGTGTCATTGTCATTTGTAAAATGAGTGCCCAAAATAATGTGAATCTGAACTTGAGTCT
>NC_051407.1:14821158-14821692 GCF_015228065.2 Penaeus monodon
AGTTGAAACAGATGTAGATGAAAAGCAAATACAAGGTAGATTTCTCATTCTATACATTTAAAGCAAAACAAGCCCCTGTCGACTTAGATTGAGCTCCAATAGAGTCTCCATACACCTTGTCATTCTCTTGACATTATGCTGCAGATCTGGGCACGTATTACTCCATATCTGGACATTTTGACAAGATCCAATGAGTGAGCATGGTCTTTATATTATGGACAAAATATACTATCAAATATATCATCGAGTCTAGCAAGATTGTTGTCATAACAAAGAGTTTAAGCCACGTGTGTCTTGCCAGCACTACGTACAAGCTGGTGGATAAAATGGTGAATTTCAGAATCACAGAACAGAAAAAAATTGTCGGATTGGATGTACAGCAATGAGACAATCAATATGACTTTGAATTCTTTGTGACCGTATGCTATGTTCCTTGCTTATGCAAGAGAGTCAATCTACCGCCGTTGTTAATAACTAAATTCTCTATAATTGCCAAGGTCATTCCCAATAAAAACATTGCTGCTCCCAGTAGAA